>NW_006921600.1:4435909-4462597 GCF_000298275.1 Orycteropus afer afer
CTATGAGTTGGGGCCGACTCGATGGCACACAACAACAGCAACAACAACCCACTTTTAACCCATTGTAGTCTGTTGTTGTTGTTGTTAGGTGCCATCGAGTCGGACCCGACTTATAGCGATCCCTCCTTGGGTTTCTGAGACAGTATCACTACAGAAGTAGATTGCTCAATCTTCCTTCCAAGGAGTGCCTAGTGGGTTTGAACCACTAGCATTCTGGTTAGCAGTCAAGTGCCTTAGTCACTACACTACCAGAGCTCCTCATTGCCATCTAACGTATTCCAATTCATGGCTACACCATATGTGTAGGGTAGAAATGCACTCCATAGGGTTTTCAAAGGTGCAAACTTCCTAGAGCAATCGACCAGGCCTTCCTTCCAAGTTATCTCTGGGGGTTCGGACCAACAATCTTTTGGTTAGGAATTTGTGCCACTGAGGAACTCTTGTACCCATGTTTAGGAGAATTAAAAATATACCAAACTTTTAGAATTCCTTTTGTTTTATTTGTTTAGCAGTGAATTTATGTCTCCCATTAAGATGTGCTCTTGGATTATGTTATCAATTAGGAGGGGAGTGGTACAAAACTTTATCATTACCCTCATTTGGCTGGGTAACTGGAGTAAAATGAAGGTGTGTCAAACCCTAAATAAACTTGTCCTTGAGGAAGAGACTGTTTTTTAAGAAATAATTAAATTCTTCAGTTATTAAGAACTACAAGAGGTTTATTCATACTGCCTCTAAATATCTTGTTAGCATTTTAATCTGTTTTCAACACACCAAATATGTATAATTTATGATTTTTTAATTTATCTATATATGTGCTATCTGATAACATAGCCTTGAACCATACATGGATATTTGAATTTAAATTAAATTAAATTAAATATTTCATTTATCAGTATCACAAGCCACATGTCAAGTGCTCCATAGCCACTAGGAGTTTAGGGAGTACTGTATTAGACTTAAGGATCTAGGCTGTTTCTATCATTATAGAAAATTCTACTGGGTATCTCTGGGCTAGGTATTTTTCAAACTGAAGTCCAGGTCCCTGTTTTCCAGATTACTAGGTAATTTTAAATATAAAAACCATAACAGAAAAGATCAAAATTTCTGTTTTGAGTCTCTAAGTAGTAAATTTTATAAAATGAAAAATTATGTAATTGGTCTTCCATTGTTTCCCTGAGCCAAGGGCTAAATAATCTTAGACAATAAGCTTTCCATAGTTTTGCTCATGACCAAGAAGGATCTGCTGACATTTTTATAAAAAGCCTGGAATTTCAAATGCTGAATAGAAGCTTAGTGGGAGGAGAAATTTCTGGATGGCTTACCCATTTATTTTGTTTTGGGTTATTTTGGAGAGGGGTCATAGTTTGTAGAACGAAATCTTTGAGAACCCACTATTTAGCAAATTTCTGGTGAGAAATACTAAGGGAAATCAGGCATGTAATTTAAAGGTTCATATATACATGCATATATTTGTAAAACTATCACATGGATTGCAGTGGCAGAAGAATAGAATTGCTAATTATCTTTCTAAGTTGATGAATTTTTTGCACAATGCTTTCTTTTCTTTGCAAAATGTTAAAACAAGATCACAAGTAATTGTTTCTCTTTGGAATGCTGGCCAAAATTTCCAGCCAAGTAATAAATTGCAATTATTCTATGCTGTTTTAAAATGAATATCCTTCTATACGTTAAAGCTATCATTTCTTGAATTAATGTCATTTTAATCTATATTTAGGCAATGACATTGTGTCTGGGTAGGTCTATGTGGACAAAGTATAGACTAAAAGTCCGAAGCCTTACTTTGGACCCCTAATAAATAGGCTTGATGATTATGACTTTTTTTTTTCTCTTCCTTCTTCTTTCATTTTCACCTCTCAAATCCAGCTTACTCACACGGTTGTTGTTGTTGGTTCTGTTTGATCCAACTCAGGGACCTTATGTATAACGGTAGTAAAAATGGCCTGGTCCTGCATGAAACACAATGATAATTGGTGTGTTTTTTAGTCCATTGTTGTGGCTATTGTGTCAATCCATCTTATTGAGGGTTTCCCTCATTTTCATTGGCTCTCCATTTTACCAAATATTAAGTCCTTTTCTAGCAATTGGTCTTTCCCAATTGTGTCCAAAGTACGTGGGAAGTAGTCTCACTCTTCTCACTCTAAGGAACATTCTGATTGTATTGCTTCTAAGATTGATTTATTCTTTCTTTGGCAGCCCATGGTATATTCAGTATTCTTTGTCAACATCATAGTTCAAATGCATCAATTCTTCCATTTTCCTTAGACACACTTAGACAGGGTATAAATCTTAGACTTGACCATTAAGTGTGTTTGTGATCTCTTTACTGAAGAGGCACCGAGCCGACAGAAGTCTATTTTGTCTGTAGACACTTCTCCAAAGAGGATATTCAGGCAGTCAGCAAACACATGAGCAGAAATTTGTCATCATTAGTCATTAGAGAGATGCAAATCAAAACAATAATGGGATACTATGTCACCCTAGCACTAGTGGCAAAGTTCAACAAGACAGAAAATAACAAATCCTGGTGAGGTTGTGGAGAGATTGGGACTCTCATACACTGCTGGTGGCACTGTAAAATGATATAACCATGGGGGAAAAAAAAGTATGGTGATTCTTTAAAAAGTTGAAATTAGAAACACCATCTGATCCAGCAATCACATTACTAGGTGTACAGCCTAAGGAAGTGAGAACCAGGACAAGAACAGATATATGCACACCCATATTCATTGCAGGCGCTCTGGTAGCATAGTGCCTAAGGTATTTGACTGCTAACTAGAAGCCTGGCGGTTCAAACCCACCAGCCACTCCTCGGAAGGAAGATTGGACAATCTACCTCTGTAGTGATACTGCCTTGGAAATCCAAGGAGGGTTCACTATGAGTCGTATCCAACTCGATGGAAGTGAGTATGTTCATTGCAACATTATTTACAATAGGAAAAAGAAGGAAACAACATAAGTGCCCATCAACAGAAGAATGGATAAGCAAACTACGGTACATACAGACAATGGAATAGTACACAACACTAAAGAATAATGTGTTGTTGTTGTTATGTGCCGTCGAGTCGGACCTGACTCATAGCGACCCCTCCTTGGGTTTCCAAGGCAGTATCACTACGGAAGTAGATTGCCCCATCTTCCTTCCGAGGATTGGCTGGTGGATTTGAACCACCAGCCTTCTGGTTAGCAGTCAAGTGCCTTAGCCACTATGCTACCAGAGCTCCCACCACATAACATAGAGGGACTTGCATCACATTATGCTGAGTAAAATAAGTCAATGACAGAAGGACAAATATTGTATTAGTTCATTATTGTAAAAAAGTATTTTACAATAACCATTAGAGGATAAGAAACAGGATGTCGAACATCTAAAACATTAAAAAGAAGAAAAGGATTAACAAAATCAATCCAATATAAGTCAAGGACAGGTTGGGGAAGAGAAAAACAAGAAAAGTTGGCAAATAGAAACAAAATTAGATGGCAGGAACACATTCAAATATCAATAATAAATGAATAATTTCATCTAACTTAAGACTGAGGCTCTCAGATTAGATTGAGGAAGCTAATCAGAATGTTGTTAGTTGCCTATTCCTACTCGTGAATCTGTTCCAACTCCTGGAGATCCTGTTTGTACAGAGTAGAATTGTACTCCATAGTGTTTTCAAGCTATAACCTTTCAAAAGCAGATTATAAGTCCTGTCTCCCTAGACACCACTGGATGGGTTCAAATCACCAACCTTTAGGCTAGTAATTGAGCAATAACCATTCATATCATTCAGGGACCTTTAATCATAATTAATTTTTTTCACTTGGCAAAGAGATAAATTTTATGTTAAAGAAAAAAATAGAGTCTATTTTGCATGGAAAAATAAAATAAATCTTCACTTTCAGCAAAGCAGTTGTTCCTCTCCTCTGCCTTTCTAACAAGTTTTAGGGCAAACTTAACATTCTTGGGCTTTCCTGCTTCTGAAGAATTACCAGTGTCCCAGGCCCTCAAAGTATGCCAAAGCCCCAGTGTATGCAAAGGCATTGGGCACTCATTGCCCTAATCCTCAGATCACTCTGAGTGGTGTGGTCCCTTCAGAACCAGGGATGTTCTCTGCTACTGCAAAGCCCAAGAGGCTTCCTAGAATCCTTTCTTCCCGCACTAGAGTTTGTAAAGTGATGTGGTCATAGTCTCATTCCATCATGCACATGCTTTGGCCTTCAGAATGTTCTTTCATTCTGTTTAATAAAAATCAGGTACTAAGGTTTAAAAATCAGAGAATTTAACTTATTTCTGACTTTTTTTTTTTTTAATTTACAAACTATAAAATGTGGAAATCTTTGCACATAATTCTTGCTTGAACAAATCCATTGTCTCTGGTGGCATAGTGCCTAAGGCATTTGACTGCTAACCAGAAGGCTGGCAGCTCAAACCCACAAGCCACCTGTCAGAAGGAAGATTGGGCAATCTACTTCTGTAGTGATACTGCCTCAGAAACACAAAGAAGGGTCGCTGTAAGTTGGATCTGACTCGACAGTAGTGAGTTTGGGTTGAGTTAGAACAAATTAGTGATAATTCACTCCACTCAGTTCTTCTCAATCTCCACATTCCTTTTTGTCTCCCAAATACCCAGTTTCAATCATTCCATTAACTGCTTGACCTTTGTGAATTGCACCTGATAGTTGATGCCAAATTAAGAAAAAGACTCTGCCTATTATGATCAGTGTTAGTCTTTGGCTGCAGGTTTTTCCTGGGGATTCTGCCTCTCCTGGATAAGGTAGCTTCCATTCAACCAAGAGGAGTTCTCCAGAGAGGGGAGCAACCCTCATTAGAGACCAACAGCTGGGGTATAAGGGCACTTTCTTGGTAAAAAGAATCTACATAGAGCACCAACAGCAGCTGCTATAGTATATGAAATCTGTTATTCAGCAGGAAAGAGGAGAGAAATTATTTGGGACATAAAAATCATTTAATTGTGTAAGTTTTGCATTAAGTATTTGTTATTGTTGTTTTGGGGTGCTATTGAGTTGATTCTGATTCATAGCAACCCCATGTGACAGAGTAGAACTGTCAATATAAATTGGATTTAATAAAAATTAAACTTTCATATTTTCATTTCCTAGCACCATATAAATACTTGACATGATACTGATTTTGTTTGGAGTGTGATATACACAATTTTATGTGTACATTGGAGTACCTAGCAAGTGCATATGTTTACCAGGCTCAGCTGCTAACCGAAGGATGGAGGTCTGGGTCCTCTCACAGGTGCCTTAGAAGAAAGGCCTAGTGATCTGATAAATCAGCCAATGTGACTACGAGTCACAATCGACTCAACAGCAAATGTCTTTTTTTTAAATGTGTACAGCTATGTAAATATCTGTGTCTCATGAGAGAAACCAAATTCTTGAATGTAACAAGTGTTCTGTTAATATTTAGCACCAGCCCAACTGAGGTCTCCTGTCGTCAAAGGAGTCAACAGCACGACCATCCATCTTAGGTGGCTTCCGCCTGAAGAACTGAATGGACCCATTCCTATATATCAGCTAGAAAGGAGAGAATCATCTCTAGCAGCTCCTAGGGCCACAATGATGAAAGGAATTCGTTTTACAGGGAACGGGTATAGTAAATTTCCCAATTCCACTCTGCCGGTCAATACAGATTTTACTGGTAAGTAACCATGGTTGACAGTGTTTTATTTAAGAGGCACTGAGTCCCATGGTGTTTTCTATGATTTTTATATCCCTTTACAATGAAGTTTTACTATGCCTTTTTATAGAAATAGTAATTAAGTCTTTCAACAAATTTAGCCCAATTGTATCAGTATACCCATCTTTTCAGTGTTCTGGGGGAAACATGTAAGTGGAGGAAAGGAAAGTGAAAAAAGAAAAGGAAAGGAAGCCCAGCCCAGTTGGATCAAAGTATGCACTCAAATGTCACTAACCGCCTCCCACAAAAAAAAACCCCAAACTCACTGCTGTCAAGTTGTTTCCAACTCATTCATACACTATTTACCAAAATGTCTCCAGAATATTCATCACTGCTCTTTGGGAAAAAGTGTTTGGGTAAATGGATTTTGAGAAATGTTGCAAAGTATTTGAGACATTTGAAGGCTTTTTATTAAAGCCACTAAGATAATACTATCATATTCTGTTGAAAGCATATAAACCAAAACCAAACTCACTGCCATCGAGTCGTTGAAAGCATACGGAAGAACTAAATTCACAGAAAACTTATGGGCCAGGATTGGGTGGGGTGAGTGATATAATGGCTTCATGCATAAAATTTGGAGGCACCAGAAAACTCAATAATCAAAGTAAATAATATTTTAATGTAATATTTTTAAAAAGTCAAAATCAATATAAAAAATCATGATGAAGAAAATATCAAAATTTTAAATTAAGACAGGCTCTAACCCTGCACTTGCAAGACCTACCTCACTTAGCCTTATCCTACTCCTGGTCCTATCAGCTATTGGTACTATAATATGCTGGAATATGTCTACCTCTATGAATTAGTTTTTAAAAAGCACTGTTTCAGTATAGATACAGAAAATTACAATTATTTCTAACTTTGTTAACTTTTAAATATAAATATTCTATAAACTCATAAAACTATTAATATAATTAATGAGAGTCATTTTGTAGCAAATTGCTATTCTTAACATATTGAATATATTTGGAGCAATGAAATGGAATTTGAGCTATAAAATGCAGCTCAATTATCATTGTTTTATTTTTATCTAAAATGGTAAATAGTTTCTTTTGTGTAAGGCTGCATGTTGATGTACAATTGTAATGAATCATGATTTTGTTTCAGCTGAGCTATATTGAGATTAATTCAACCTACTACTTGCCCTGTGCATCAAAATCATCACTGAATATTGGCTAATTCAACTACTGAACTCCCTTAAAATGTTCTGGGTCTGTTTAATATTCTTTAATGAGCAAAAAAAAAAAAGAATATGTGGATGAAAAATTAAAAAAAAAAAAATTATTTTTTCCAAATGGAAATAGCAACTACCTCCCTGGGCCAATATTTGGCTCGTGATATGTTTCTTCAAGGAGACAGCATTCGTTTCCATTCAGCTGGGTGTAGCTGCTATAAGGATGTCAGCTTGGATTTGCCGGCTAGCCAGTAGACAGATTTTTGATGGGATCACCTACTGTTGTAGCAGTGAAAGATAGAGTGGCCCGTCCACCGTTAATAAATTTAGTCGTCCTCACTGTCTCCCTTGCCGGTGTTATACTCGGAGGTGCAAGTGCTAGGGGCAGATGTAGTGTCTGGGAAGTTTTCCAAATTCCTCTTCAAAAAAGTTAGACTGTAAACGGCGGCCTCATGAAGCAGGATCCTTCTGTCTTTAACAAAGACTCCAGATGCACAGAAAATGTGCTTAGAGTACACGTCAAGTGAAGGACAAGCCAGCGAGATCACGATGTTGGCTTTAACTACTCCCTTGAGCTTTGGTGATTCCTAGAGAATAAGAGTTCTTCCTGTGTTGACACACCCCTGAGCATTGTTGGTGCCTTTTTATAGGTAGCTTTGCCTTATGTTTAAGGTTCCCTTTTATTTGTAAAGTAGCCAAGTCTACATTGAGTTTATTGGCTTGATTCTTTGGCTCAATTGTCAGATTTGGTTGAGTATATAATTTTATTGAGTTGCATCATAGTTTAACTAAATTTACCTAATTAATCACCTAAGGCAGTTTAATGAAACTGAAGAGTTTTCTCTAAATGTGCATGTTTTCTATGTAGAGAAGTTAAGTGTGTAACTAACATCTTGCATTTAGTTTACTAGTAAATTATCTCATTCCATTCCTCTTCAGCCCTATAAGATAGATAATTTTACCCTCATAGTACAAGAGGGATGAGTCTCCACTAAGTACCTTGCTCAAGGTACCACAGCTACTGAGTTTCAGGGCTGGAATTTGAATTGGAGATATCTGATTCAAAAGCTAGTGTTCTCCCATGGGGGAGAAAGGAGCATATGTACACAGTGTTTTAGAAGTTGTAGATAAGAAGCATATAAAAGTCATAAACAGGGATGGGAGGTGAAACAATGATAACTAAATATTCCTTACCCACTACTGCTCAGCTTCTTTGGGTTTGTCTCAATGGTTGCTAGCTTTCCAGATAAAATAAATAAATAAATAATTGAAACTCACTGCCATTGAGTCGGATCTGACTCATAGTGAGCCCACCTTGGGTATCCGAGGAGCTATCACAACAGAAGTAGATTCCAGAACCTTCCTTCCGAGGAGTGGCTGGTGGGTTTGATCTGCCAGCCTTCTGGTTAGCAATCACATGCCTTAAGCATTATGCCACCAGAGCTCCCAAGCTTTCCAGGTAGCCAACAGTTAAATAGTGTTGGCTTTGTTTACTTGCATCCCAAAAGACATCTGAGGAACTGTACAGTAGGGCAAAGAAAGTTTTTTTTCCCTAGCAATTAATTCAAAGTGTTAGTATAAGATAGATGTGTAAGATCTAAATGAAATTGTTAAGTGGACTAAAGTGATATGTGTCATTGTTTCACTTTTCATTGTATTTTAAGCAGTCTTTATATTCTCAGGCAAACATAATGACTATAAAACAAATTTAAAAATAATAATATCCAAACCCACTGTTGTCAAGTAGTTTCCAACTTACAGTGACCCTTCCTTGGGTTTCCAAGGTGGTATCTCTACAGAAGTAGATTGCCCAATCTTCCTTCCAAGGAGTGGCTGGTGGGTCTGAACCACCAGCCTTCTGGTTAGCAGTCAAATGCCCTATGGGCTACACCACCAGAGCTCCCATAATGACCATGGAACATGTAATTAATTCACTTGGAAAACCTCATAATTGCTGGAAGAGACTTGACTTTTTTAAAAAAAAAAAAAATAAAGCATGTATAATAATTTTTCTAAGACCTATTTTTACTCCATCTGTATAATACAAGTGTTCTTCCAAAAATGAATCTCTAAGAAGTCTGTATTACCGGTCATTTACACCATAGTATAAATTTAATACTCTGGTGCATAGTGCCTAAGACATTTGACTGCTAATCAGGAGGCTGGCAGTTCAAACCCACCAACCCCTCCTTGGAAGGAAGACGGGGCAATCTACTTCCAAGGAAATACTGCCTCAGAAACCCAAGGAGAGGTCGCTGTGAATCAGATCCGACTCGAGAGCAGTGAGTCTGGTTTGTATTTTTTTTATTAACTTCCCACTGCTATTTGACTAAGAACAAGAGCTTCGAAAGCAGAGTGACAAGTGTCAAAATCAGGTCTTGGCATTTATTAAAAAAAAAAAAAAAAAGTTGCTGTCCAGTTGATTCTGAATTATGAAGATCTCATGGGTGTAAGAGTAGAACTGTACTACATGATTTTACTAATGTTGTTTTTTTTTGGAAGATCCCCAGGGATTTCTTTTTCTTTTTTAATTTTTATTGTGATTTGGGTGAAAGTTTACAGAGCAAATTCACTTTCCATACAACAGCTCATATACAATTTGTCTCATGACACTAACTACAATTTACCGCAATGCAACTACTCCCCTCCCATTTCCTCCCCATAGTTACTTCTTCCCTGAGTCCTTCCCTCCATGTACTCCTGCCCCCTGAGCTGTCTCCCTGTGCATACCCAGCCCTTCTATTATCTCATGAATAATCTCTTCAAGGAGTATATCTACCTAAGGTAAATGTTGAGCTCATAAGCCTATCTTTTGTTTAGCTGGAAGCCACAGGAGTGAGTTCAATACCAGACCTGAAGGGCAGCTATGGACCATAGACTCAGTGGTTCCATCAGGCTCTATCAAACCAGCAAACTTGGTCCTTTTTTTTTTTTTAAATGATTTTGAGTTTTGTTCTACATTATTCTCCCACTCTATCCAGGATCACTAACTGAGATCCCCCTCTAAGTGGTTGACAGTTGTAGCCACACACCATCTAATTCATCTGGTCTCATAGTTGTATAGGCTGAGGATCACACGATGTACCAGTTGCTGGGACAAATTGTTTCCATGTGTCTTTGATTTCCTTCATTTTTCTTTGCTCTGGATGAGTAGTGACCCATCATTGCATCTATATGGCCACTTGTAAGCTTTTAAGATACCAGTCGCTACTTGCCAAAATACAAAGTAGAACAATGTTTTTGTATAGTATGTTATGCCAATTGAGCTTAATGTCCACTGTGACTATGGTCCCAAGCCCACAGGTCCAACAGTTCACTCCCTCCAGGTAGCTGGCTGTGGCCAAGAGGTGACCACAACCTTGTCCCTTGTCAGCTCTGCTATATACCTGTTGTTGTTGTTGTTGTTATGTGCCATCGAGTCAGACCTGACTCGTAGCGATCACTCCTTGGGTCTCCGAGGCAGTATCACTATGGAAGTAGATTGCCCCATCTTCCTTTCGAGGAGTGGCTGGTGGGTTTGAACTGCCAGCCTTCTGGTTAGCAGTCAAGTGCCTTAGGCACTATGCTACTAGAAATTCTTATAGAACATAAAAATACACTTATAGAAACATTGTCTGCCAACCTTATACAGGGTTATGGGCACACACCCCTCTGCATAGACATACATCATTGTTCAGCCTGTCCATCCATCTATCCATCCATATATCCATAATTGCCTTCACCAACAACACAGAACCATAGGTGCAAAAGGGTTCATCTTTGATGTCTATACCTCCTATGCACCTCTCTATGTCTTCCTCTTCCTCAATGCCACTGATCACTCACATTTGGTATATTACCCTTCTCTTAACCCAAATCAATACTTGGCTCTACCTACCTAATAGTGTTTCCTCCCCTCCCTTCCACCTCCGGTAAGCAACAAAGAAAATTCCTTCCATAGATAAACCTTTCCTTGACTTTTTACAATAATAGACAAATACAATATTTGTCCTTCTGTGATTGACTTATTTCACTCAGCATAATGTCCTCCAAGTTCATGCATGTTATGCAATGTTTGCCAATTTCTACATTATTTTTGAGGGTTGCATAGTATTCCATTGTGTCTATGTGCCATAGTTTGGTTATCCATTCTTCTGTTGTTGTGCACATAGGTTGTGTCCATCTTTCGACTATTGTAAATAGTGCTGTGATGAACATGGGTGTGCATATATCTGTTCTTGACCTGGCTCTCACTTCTTTATCATATATACCTAGTAAAGGAATGGCTGGGTCAAATGCTGTTTCTAATTTCAACTTTTTGAGAAATCACCATACTGCTTTCCACAATGGTGGTACCATTTTACAGTCCCACCAGCAGTGTATCAGAGTCCCAATCTCTCCACAACCTCACCAGCATTTGTTATTTTCTGTCTTGTTGAACTTTGCAACTAGTGCTGGGCCAAGATGGTATCTCATTGTTGTTTTGATTTGCATCTCTCTAATGTCTAATGATCGTGAGCATTTTTTCATGTATTTGCTGGCTGCCTGAATGTCCTCCTTGGTGAAGTGTCTATTCATGTCTTGTGCCCATTTATTTTTTAATCGGATTATTTGTCTTTTTGTTGTTGAGGTGTTGGAGTTTTCTGTAAATTCTAGAAATAAGTCATTTGTCAGATAGTCATTGCCTAATATTTTTTCCCAATCTGTGTTTTTTCCCAATCTCAATTCTCTTTTGGAGAAGTCTTTGGAAGCACATAAAAATTTAATTTTTAGAAGGTTCCATTTATCTGGTTTCTCTTTGTACATTTAGAGTTATGCTTGATATTCTATTAATGCCATATGTTAGGGCCCCTAAACTTGCCACTATTTTTACCTTGAGGAACTTTATAGTCTCAGGTTTTACATTTAAGTCTTTGATCCATCAGGAGTTAGTTTTTTTATATGGTGTGAGGTACAGATTTTGTTTCATTTTTCTGCAAATGGATATCCAGTTTTGCTGGCACCATTTGTTAAACAGACAATCTTTTCCCCATTTAATGGATTTCAGCCCTTTGTCAAAGATCAGCTGACCATAGGTGGATGGATGTATTTCTGAGTTCTCAATTCTATTCCATTGATCTATGTGTGTCATTGTACCAATACCAAGTAATTTTGACTTCTGTGGGTGTATAGTAGGTTTTAAGACTGGAAAGTGTGAGACCTCCTACTTTGTTCTTCTTCAATAATGCTTTGCTTATCTGAGATCACTTTCCTTTCCATATAAAGTTAGTGATTGGTTTTTCCATATCATTAAAGAATGTTGATGGGATCTGGACTGGCATTTCATTGAATGTATAGATTGCCTTGGGTAGTATTGACATTTTCACAATGTTCAATCTTCCTATCCATGAGCATAGTATGTTCATCCTTTTATGAAGATCTCTTATGGTTTCTTGAAATAGACTTTTATAGTTGTCTTTGTACAAGTATTTTGTGTCTCTCATAAGACATTCCTAAATGTTTTATTTTTTTGGTAGCCATTGTAAATGGTATTGATTTCCTTATTTCTTTTTCAGTAATCTTTTTGCTAGTGTACAGGAATCCAACTGATTTTTGCATATTGATATTGTATCCTGCCACAATGCTAAATCTCTCAATTAGTTCCAGTAGATTTTTTACTGAGTCTCTTGCATTTTCTAGGTATAAGATCATTTCATCAGCAAATAGGGGTGGTTTGAGTTCTTCCTCACCAATTTGGAAGCCTTTGATTTCCCTTTCTTGTCTTATTGCCCTGGCTAGGACTTCCAGTACAATGAATAGAAGTTGTGATAGAGGGCATCCTTTTCTGGTTCCTGTTTGCAAGGGGAATGGTTTCAATCTCCCCCTAATGAGAATAATGTTTGCTGTTGTTTTTGCATAGATGCCCTTTAGGATGTTGAGAAATGTCCCTTCCATTCTTATTTTGCTGAAAGTTTTGATCAGGAATGGGTGTTGGATTTTATCAAATGCCTTTTTTGCATCAATTGATATGATCATGTGGTTCTTCTTTGTTTTATTTATGTGGTGGATGACATTGATTGTTTTTCTAATGTTGAACCATCCTTGCAAACCTGATATGAACCCCACTTCATCATAATGAGCTATTTTTTTGATATCTTGTTGGACTCTATTGGTTAGGATTTTGTTGAAGATTTTTGCATCTATATTCATGATGGGTATTGGTCTGTAGTTTTCCTTTTGAGTGATCTTTGCCTGGTTTTGGTATCAAGGTTATGCTTGCTTCATAAAATGAATTTAGGAGGATTCCATCCTTTTCTATGTTTTGGAATAGCTTGAGTAGGATTGGTGTCAGTTCTTCTCTGAATGTTTGGTAGAATCCTCCAGTAAAACCGTCTGAGCCAGGGCTTTATTATTATTTATTTTTTTTTTTTTTGTAATTTTTTTTTAATGACCAGTTCTATTTCTGCTTTTGTTATGGGTTTGTTTAACTTTTCCACCTCAGTCTGTGTTAGTTTAGGTAAGTAGTGTGTTTCAGGAGCTCTGATAGCATAGTACCTAAGGCACTGGACTGCTAACCAGAAGGCTAGCAGTTCAAACCCACCAGCCACTCCTCGGAAGGAAGATGGGACAATCTACTTCCATAGTGATACTGCCTCGGAAACCCAAGGAGAGATCGCTATGAGTCGGGTCTGACTCGACGGCACATAACAACAACAAACATGTAAATTTGCACCCAAAGCGCGCGCACACACACACACACACACACAAAGACCAGTGGACACTTTATGAATAGTAGTGGAACACTGATAAAGTGAAGGAAGATGAGCTCCTCAGGTTGGAATATGTCTGTGGAAGAGAAGCCTCTTGAAAGTACAGTCAACCATAATGATGTGAGTGGAGTAAAGATTTTGGGACTTTCATTTCCTGATGTAAACTCAAAACTCACTACTGTCTAGTCGGATCTGACTCATAGTGACCCCTTCTCGGGTTTCTGAGGCAGTGTCACTATAGAAGTAGATTGCCCAATCTTCCTTCCAAGGAGTGGCTGGTGGGTTTGAAATGCCAGCCTTCTGGTTAATAGTCAAATGCCTTAGGCACTACGCTACTCAAAATGAGAAGTGATAGTTGCAAGCATCCATTAATAATTGGAATGTGGAATGTACGAAACATGAATGTTGGGAAATTGAACATTGTCAATAATGAAATGGAACACTTGAAGATCATTAACCTAGGCATTCGTGATCTAAAATGGTTTTGTATTGGCCATTTTGCAGCTGGTGGGTTTGAACCACTGACCTTCTGGTTAGCAGCCAAATATTTTACCCACTATGCCACCAGAGCTCCTTGCATTTCAACATAAAAACAACAAAAATCCTCACAACTTGAACAACAAGCAACATCATGATAGACGGAGAAAATATTGATGTTGTCAAGGATTTTATTTTACTTGAATCCACAATTAATATGTTGAATATGGAAGCAGGAGTCAAGAAATCAAATGACATACTGAATTGGGCAAGTCTGCTGCATAAAATCTCTTTAACGTTTTAAAAAGTAAAGATATCACTTTGAGGTCTAAGGTATGCCTGATCCAAGCTATAGTATTCTCAATTGCTTCATATGCATGTAAAAGGTGGATAATGAATAAGGAAGACCAAGGGAAGGAAGGTTGGGCAATCTACTTCTGTACTGATACAGCCTTGGAAACCCAAGGAGGGATCTCTATGAGTTGGATCTGACTCCACAGCAACAAAGAAAAAGTAGTATCTTTGAATTATAGTATTGGCAAAAAATGTTGAGTATATCGTGGACTGCTAGAAAAAATGAATAGTCTTTCTTGGAAGATCTATAGCCAGAATGCTCCTGAGAAGCAAGGATGATGAGATTTTGTCACATATACTTTGGACATGTTATCAAGAGGAACCAGTCCCTGGATAAGGATATCATGCTTGGTAAAGCAGAAGGTCAGTAAAAGAGATGAAGACCTTCAGTGAGGTGGATTGACACAGTGGCTGCAACAAGGGGCGCTAGCATAGGCACAATCATGAGAATGGCACACGACCCAGCAGTGTTTCATTGTGTTTTACATAGTGTCACTATGAGTCAAAACCAACTTGACAGCACCTAAGAACAACAACGCACAGGGTTGAAAGTACTTAATTCTTTCCAAAGCTAGAATAGCAAATGCCACGTTATTTTCCTTATGCAGATGTAAGGGAATATAATTGTGCCATGAGAGCAAAGAATAATACTCTCTTTTTTTTTTCAGCAATGTAGAGTAAATCCACATGATTTTCAGAAAGAATTTCATCTTCCTATGTAATGCTGTTAATCCAAATGGAACTTGGTAAAAATAGCAACTACAAAACTGCTCAGATTGGCATTCCAAAGGTGACCCTCTCTCTCCTTGTCATTTTTTTTCTTTTCCCTATTAGCAAAAACAGGTCCATGATCATTTGCGGAAAGGTTTGACTATTGTAGAATCCAGATGCCAATCACACCAGCCTTTTAAAATGCTTTTACTGGTGACCCTGCCCAAAAAATCAGGGACTGCCTTTGGGGAGATCTTTGTAGCAAACCACTGGGGAGATGAGAATACATGTGCACCTGGATGCAATTCTCTTTTATTTGTCTTCAGGAGAAATGTGATTACTGATGTTGAATATGTTGCAGATGAGGTACAGTTTCTTCCTAATAATGTTGTTCAAGGACACTAAATAATTGTTACACGTTTTTGTCTCATACTCTTCACCTTCCCCCAATGACTGAAATAAAATGCTTTAGTACATAGTAATGCAATTAATTAGCAACATATGGAAACAAAAATCAGTATTCTTTAAAACCATATAATTTATACGTTTTGATCTATGATCTTTAAGCTTTATTGTTGTATTTTTAAATTATTTTTTAGTGAATTTGGAAATGTCAAGATTTGATTAAAGGAAAGCTGGTTATAAGTAGTTGTAGTAAAGGTACAAGTAGAGAAAACATCTTCAGATAGACTAATTAATGAAAGCATGTTAATTCTGACCTTCAACAATCTTGGTGTCCTAGTATTTGTTTTCTTCTGAGTGGAAGCAAGTAATTTTGTCAGAAAGTGCTATTTTTAAAGAATAAAATAAGAAAACACTAAGTTCTTTCAAGGCAGATTTTAAACACTTTTTATTAAAATTTTTTCTTAAATTTGAGTGCTAGATTTCACTTGTACTTGTTGAAAAACACATGCCGTATATGAATGTGCTATGTTGCCTTGCTGTTTAATTAACGGGCTGTAATGGTAAAGAAAATAAAAGCAAGAGTTAAGACTAAGGAACTTGGGAGCAAAGTGAACAGTAAAGCCCTCAGAGAATATGACGAGGCCTCTGGTGTGTGTCTGATTGAGACAAGTCAGAAAGAGATAAGAATGCCAGGTTGGGCTCATCTGTATGAACACAGAGGGGAAAAAATCCAAATACATATATATTCCTAAAATACCAAAATAACAATTACCCGTGGTCAACTAGGTTATTAAGTATCTCCTTGTTCTGTTTGATTGATTGCCTCTTAGTCTATATACAGGCTCTGTATGAGCACAATTAAATATTCTGTAATTCTTACTCTTCATAATGTTGTCCATAATTTATTATGATCCACACAGTCATATTTTGAGTTCCCTCCAAGTGAAGGGCTCTTCTTCCAGCACTATATCACACAATGTTCCACTGCTATCCACAAGGTTTTTACAGGCCGATTTTTTGTTTTTTGTAAGTCGATCAGCAGGCCCTTCTTCCTAAACTGTCTTAATCTGGAAGCTCCACTGAAAGCCATCTGCTGTGAATAACTCTGCTGGTATTTGAAATACTAGTGGCAACAGACAAACCACTACAATATGACACATTGACAGAGAAGTGATGGACACTTAGTAGACAGGTATAAGTAAGTTGTTAGCAAATGCTCTCATGTGACTGATGGCATTGATAGATTGGAGAAGACTGTTGTGGTTTTTTGTTTGTTTGTTTTAAATTTATTAAGTTCAGTAGAAAGGCCAATTTATTAATGCATGTGTTTTAACCATTGGATTTTTATAGTGACTCTTTCTGAAGCACGTATCAACAATGTCCCTTTTGTTTAGAATGTCAATACTAGGGGTTGATCTGGGAGTAAATTCAGTTTTACTTTTGGGATTTTATCTTTGACTGCATAAAAATCATTTAAATAAATTCCTTTTCTTATAAGTTTTCTTTTACTAAAATTTGTATACCAGTTTACTATTGCCAAAGTGGTCAAATTTAATGATATAGCAAGTTTACCTTTGCATAAAAAATTCTCTCCTCTTTTTTTTACTTCCCACACAGTCAGTCTAGAGCAAGGGTCCACACATTTTTTCTGTGAAGGTCCAGCCAGTAGATATTTTTGGCTTCGCAAACTGTGTGGTTTCTGTCACTACTTAACTCTGTTCTAGTAGCATAAAAGCAGCCATAGATTATATGTAAACAAATGGGGACAGCTATGTTACAATAAGATTTTATTTACAAAAACTAGTAGCAGGCTGATAGTTTGCCTATCATTGTTCTAGAGTTAGTCTAGGTCTTAACATGATTACCTAATTTTATTATAAACAATATATTTTTTATTCTTCCTTCCTGATGCCACAAAACCTAAGGATGAGTAGAGGGTAGCGGGGATGAAAAACACAGGAGAAAAACCAGCACAACAAAGTGTATAATAATATTTGATGGATAAATAGCATCTAGTTTTCTGAACAGGTACTTATTGGTGAGTAAGCTGACAATGATCACAATAATGCTACAAAAAATATTTTTACTTGAACAAACTATTTTTGTTACCTGCTGCCATTCTTCCAATCAACTTAAAACATCTGCTTTTTCTGTCTCTTTTATTGTCACACAAAGAATTATCATTGTCTAGTACACACACTAATATTCATACATGTTCGTGCTGCACTCACAAACTATGCTTTCTACTGTGTCCTTGAGTTTTCTGAATTGTTTTTCGAATTGTCTAGTGCCAGTGTCTTCCAATAGGTTGGCCATTTTGTGATCTTCTTGAAGATTTCACTGATAAAAATAATTTTTTAATCTCTTAGTGACATTCTGCTTCTATATTACAGATTAATTTTAGTTCATTTTTCATGCAGTTTGTCTGGATACAAAAAAGGGACTCTGAGCGGGAAAGAATCATAATAGTCAACATGGTTACTGAAATTAGCACCTGTGAAGTTGATTGCTTTTTGATTTAGCAAGAAAACTATTTTGTATACATTACTCAGAAAAAAAAAAAAATATTATAAACACTTAAAAATGTATGTTGCTTTTGTTGTTATGTACCATTGAGTCAATTATAACTCATAGTCACTCCATATAACAGAGTAGAACTTTCCCATAGGGAATTATATATATATATAACTTTTTATTGTGATTTGGGTGAAATTTTCCAAAGCAGATTTGTTTTACATTCAACAGTTCATATACATTGTGTTTTGTGACACTGATTACTATCCTCTAATGTAATAGCTCTCTTCCTACTTCCTCCCTATGCTTACCCTTTTCTTGTGTTGCTCTTGCCTATGTATTCCTTCCACCCTAGCTTTCTCTGTGAGCAAATGCTGCTCTTCCAATCTCCATGATTGATCGTTCTAAAGAGTGAATCTCCCAGATGTAGTTGTTCAGCTCGTAGGTCTATCTGTTGTTGGATTAGAGTTAAGCCCTAGGAGTGAGTTCAGTTCAAAGACTGAAGGGTGACTAGGGACCATAGTCTTGGGGGATTCACCAGTTCCTATCTGATCAGTAATCCTGGTCTTTATATATGTTTCAACTGTGTTCCACATTTTTCCCAATCTATCCACAATCCAATTTTGATCCTTTTCTGAGTGGTTAGCATTGGTAACTGGGCACCATCTAGTTCTTCTTGCCTCAAAGTAACACAGGCTTAAATTCTCATGGTGCATTATTTCTTTGGAGTAATTGTTTCCATATGGCATTCATTTTCTTCACTTTTCTTTGCTCCAGTCAAGGAAAGATCAATAGTTGCATCTTAGATGATTGCTTGCAAGCCTTTAAGACCCCAGTCACTACTCAACAAAGTAGAATGTAGAACAATGTCTGTGTGTACTGTGTTGTCCAATTGAGCTTGATGTCCCCCATGACCATGGTCTCAAGCCCTTGCTCCTGCCACTCACTCCCTGAAGGTGCTAAGTTGTGGCTTAGAAGTTATCCTCACTTTGTTAGCTCTATAATGTATATGGGTATTTTTATAGCATATACAAACATGTATTCAGGAATATCATCTGCCAAGCTTCTCATAGGGTTTTCTAGGCTGTGATCTTCACAGGGCAGGATGCCAAAACTTTCTTCCATGGAGTGGCTGGGAGGTTTTGAACAACCAACCTTTCAGTTAGCACTCAAGCACTTGACCATTGCATCATCAGGGCTTCTTTTTGAGATGTATAGTTATAGTTATTTTTTATCAATCAAGATAAATACAATGCATATAGAAGAGTACAGGTTAACATTTATTAATTTAATTTCTGCTTAGTTAGATTTCAGTAATAATCCAATAATATTGTCAAAATGTCCTCTCTTTTAAAACCTGATTCTAGTAATGTGACCACCACTAGTGTGTCAGTTTATTGTACTGTGATAATTTCTGTGATGCTGGAAGCTATGTCACCAGTATTTCAAATACCAGCAGAGTCATTCATGGTGGGCAAATTTCAGTGGAACTTCCACACTAAAACAGACTAGAAAGAAGGACATGGCCATGTTGACTTCTGAAAGATTTGGCCACTGAAAATATTGGGGAAGGGCTGCCTCCTTAATGTAGAGTCACCCTTAATGATGTAGATGGGGTAAATCTTCCAAGATCTTCATTTGCTGATGTGGCATGACTCAAAATGAAAAGAAATAGCTGCAAACATCCATTAATAATTCAGATGTGCAGTGTGTGAAGTATGAATCTAGGAAAATTGAAAGTTGTAAAAAATGAAATGGAACTCATAAAGATCAATAACCTAGGCATTAGTGAGTTGAAATGTACTGGTACTGGCCATTTTGAATTAGGTAATCATATGGTCTACTACACCACAGATGACAATTAGAAAAGAAATGGTACCACATTCGCAGTCAAAAAGAACATTGCAAGATCAATCTTGAAGTACAATGCTGTCAGTGATAGGAAAATATCCATATACCTACAAAGAAGATAGGTTAATCTTACTATTATTCAAATGTACACACCAATCTCTAAAGCTAAAGAAGAAGAATTTGAAGATTTTTATCAAATTCTTCCATGTGAAATTGATCAAACATGCATTCATGTTGTATTGGAAATAAATGATGATTGAAATGTGAAACTTGGAAACAAGGAAGAAGCATCACTAATTAGAAAATACAGCCTTTGTGATATAAATGATGCCAGAGATTGCATGATAGAATTTTGCAAATCCAACAGCTTATTAATTGCAAATACCATTTGTCAACAACATTAACAGTGACTATACATGTGGACCTCATCAGATGGAATACAGAAGGATCAAATCAACTACATCTGTGGAAATAAATTATGGAAAATCTCAATATCCCAGTCAGAAGAAGGCCAAGGGCTGACTGTGGAACAGAAAATCAGTGCTCATGTGCAAGTTTAAATTGAAACTGAAAAAATTAAAGGAAGTCCACAAGAGCCAAAATATGACCTTGAGCATATCCCACCTGAATTTAGAAAACATCTAAAGAATAGATTTGATGCACTGAAGACCAATAACTGAAGACCAGACGAATTGTGGGATAATATCAAGGACATCATACATGAAGAAACCAAAAGCTCATTAAAAAGACAGGAAGAAAGAAAATATCAAAATGGATGTCAGATGAGACTCTGAAACTTATTCTTGCTGAAATGAAAGGAAACAATGATGAAGTAAAAGAGCTGAAGAAGATTCCAAAGAAGACAAAGGAAAATGATAATGAAATGTGCAAAGACCTGGAGTAGAAAATCAAAAGTGTAGAACATGCTCAGCATCCCTTGAGCTGCAAGAACTGAAGAAAAAATTCAAATCTACAGTTGCAATATTGAAAGATTCTGTGGGGAAAATATTGAACAATGCAGGAGGCATCAAAAGTAGATGGAAGATTTAAAAAAATAAAGAAAGAACAGGTTTGCTGGTTTGATAGAGCCTGGTGAGACCCCTAGCTACCCTTCAGATCTGGAATTGAACTCACTCATATTATTTGGCTTCCAGCCAAATAATAGACAGGCATATAACCTGAACATTTACATCAGGTGGGTACACTACTTAGAGCAATCAATAGTGGGAGAACAGAAGGGCAGTGTATGCACAGGGAGACCACTTGGGAGGTGGGAGTGCTGGGGAGGGAAGGACACAGAGAAGAGGTAACTATGAGGAGGAAGTGGAAAAAGAGCTGTTACATTGTGGGGAATTGCAATCAATGTTATGACACAAATTGTGTATGAACTGCTGTATGGAAAATGAATTTACTCTGTAAACTTTCACCCAAATCACAATAAAAATTATAAAAAATAAAAAAAAACATAAAAAAATTGGAGGAAAGAAGACAGAGAGTCAATGTACTGAAAAGAATTTACCAACATTCAACCATTTCAGGAGGTAGTATATGATCAAGAACTAATGGCATTGAAGGAAGAAGTTCAAGCTGCACAGAAGATATTGGTGAAAAACAAGGTCCCGGGAATTGACAGAAAACCCACTGAGATGTTACAACAAATGGATGCAACACTGAAGGTGCTCACTCATTTATGCCCAGAATTATGAAAGACCTGGCCCACTGACTGGAAGAGATATATATTTGTAGCCATTCAAAAGAAAGATGATCCAACGGAATGTAAAAATTGTCAAACACTGTCATTAATATCACACACAAGTAGCATTTTGCTGAGGACAATTCAAAAATATCAGCAGCATTATTATATTGACAGGATATTGCCAGAAATTCAAGCCAGATTGAGAAGAGGATGTGGAATGAGGAATATCATTGCTGATGATATATGAATTTTGGTTGAAAGCAAAGAATACTAGAATGATGTTTACTTGTGTTTTATTGATTATGCAAAAATATTCAACTGTGTGGATCATAAAAAATTATGGATAACATTGCAAAGAATGGGAATTCCAGAATTGCACTCATAAGAGCATGTACCTCAATCAAGAGGAAGTTGTTCAAACAGTACAAGGGGATACTGCATGGTTTAAAATCAGTAAAGGTGTGTCAGGATTGTGTCTTTTCACCATATTTAATCAATGTGTATGCTGAGCAAATAATTTGAAAAGCTGGACTATATGAAGAAGAACACAGCATCAGGATTGGAGGAAGACTCATTAACAACCTGTAATAGGCAGATAACACAACCTTGCTTGCTGAAAGATAAGAAGACTTGAAAATGTTTAAAAATTTACTGTTGAAGATCAAAGACTACAGCCTTAAGTATCGACTACACCTCAACATAAAGAAAACAAAAATCCTCACAATTGGACCAATAAGAAACATCATGATAAATGGAGAAATGTTAGAAGTTGTCAGATGTTTCATTTTATTTGGATCCACAATCAATAGCCATGGAAGAAGAAGTCAAGAAATCAGATGACTGACATATTGCACTGGGAAAATCTGCTGAAGAACTTTAAAATGTTCAAGAGCAAGATGTCACTTTGAAGATGCATCTGACCCAAGCTATGGTATTTTCAACAGTCTCATATGCAAGTAATGCTGGACAGTAATTAAGGAAGACAGCAGAAGAATTGATACATTTGAATTGTGATGTTGGTGAAGAATATTAAATGTACCATGAACTTCTAGAAGAATGAACAAATCTGTCTTTGTACTTTGGAAAATACAGCCAGAATGTTCCCTAGAAGTGAGAATAGCTGGGAGATAGACTGACATGCAGAACACCTACTGCAAGGAGGTGCACCCACCTACTGTAGGAAGATGCACCAGCCATGAGACATCAGAAGGGCAGCATTCACATGGGGGGTGGGGAAGGAGTGAGAATAGCCAGACTTCATCTGTCATGTTTTGGCCACATTTTCAGAAGGGACCAGTCCCTGGAGAAGGATATCATGTTGGACAAGGTAGAAGGTCAGAGAAAATGGGAAGATACTCAAAGAGATGGATTGACACGGTGACTGTGACACGTGGGCTCAAGCATGGCAACAATTGTGAGAATGGTGCAGGACTGGGCAGTGCTTTGTTCTGTTGTTTAGGGCCTCTATCAGTGGGAGCACGAGGGCGCCTAATTCCAATAGTGGTCTGAAGCAATGTGTTACAAGTTCATGCATTAACAGTTCCATTTGAGTAGGGAAATTTCAGTCAATATCACTATGCCTACCATACTTAAGAGTGATGTATTAAGGCAAACTCGAAAATGTACCTGCAGAACATTTGTTTGTAGATTCAAGAAAGGAAGGCATTCTCTTGACTGAGGCACAGTTACAATTTAGAAGTTCTTTGACCTTATGTGCAGAAGCAGAGGAGAAGCAGGGTGAAGAAAAAACCTCCTTAGGCATTCAGATCACCTAAGTCATCTTTGGCAATGGTGGCCACATCATTCTCACAAATAAAGGACATTTAAGGGAAACTTCAAAAGGGAAGGAATGATAAGGCCTTATGTGGTAATAGTAGGAATGAATAATTTAAGAAAATCCAATAAGGCAGAAAATTTTTAAAATCCTCAGCATCTTCTTCTCCTGACTATCTTCCCCTGAAACCTGTCCTTATTCTGTTTATCATCCACAGAGGATATTACCAATTACCTGAGACAAAAATCTGAGAACTGTCCTTAAATACCGCTTTCACTCTCTTCCTCAAACCCCATTAATTCTTCCTCCAGTGGCCCTTCTTCCTCTGATAACTCTATTGGAGATATTTATTGCAGACTTTCCCTGAACTGTTGACATCTCTGCCAATTCTTCAAATTAGTAATATTTCTTCTCAATTCCATTTTTAAAAATTTACATTAACTTCCCAGTAAGACATTCTGCATGCTTTACCTTTTGGCCTCAATCACTCCACCCTTATTCCTCTTGATTTACTTTGCTGCTCTATGGATATCTTGCCATCCCAGCTCCTTGAATATACCACATTCTCTCAGATGCCCAAGTCTTTGGACACAGTGATGTTTTTGCCTGGAATGTCTTGTCTTAATGCATTCCACCAGGATAATTCATACTCATTGTGAAAGTATTAGCTTACTCGTTCCTCCTCAGAGCCTGGGGCCCTGCCCTGTCCCACCATTCACAATGTCTGGAATGGAGTTTCTTCCCTCGTTCCAGCACAGAATCAATAATTTCTCCATTATATACTTTACAACAATTTATTGAAATTGCTTGTTCACTTATCTATTTTTCAACTAGACTAAAATTGTAATTGTCTGAAAATTGTGTGAAAATAAAGGACAAGATGGGCAAAAAAGAAAAGGTGAAAAAAATTCGATACAAAATTGAAATCTGTGAAAGAATGAGAAGGACAATATTGTATTGCACAGCATAGGGCACATACCGCATATCCAGCAAATGTTTGTTGAGTGAAGAAGTGACTAAAGGAGTGATAGAAAAAGGAAAATCCATAAGAAAGATTGCTCAGCTATAAAAGGTGATACTTTTAGTCATTAGAATTTATTACACAATTTTGAAGTCTAACTTTTTTTTAAGAACACTGATGGCTTAGAGTGGTAGCTCAGTGTGGTTAGTCTTATTAGCCTAAGATTTAAATGCTTAAGAAAGTACTTTATCAGCTACAGTGTACTAGAGACAAAAAGTAATTTTTATTAATGGCCTTCAGTTACTGGTGAAGTTACTTCTATGTCAATTTTCATAGCCAGAATAACTTCCATACCCAGAATTCTCTGCCTCACCACAGCTGTCACATAACTAGTTGTTGGAAATTAGGTTGTTGCACATCTCTTAGATATAAGATCTCCTTAGGCTTATTAAATTTTGAGGCTAATGAACATTTTGACACTTTTACCTATACATATCATTAGGGGTTATTGCAATAGGTTTAAGATGACAGTCATAATAAACACATACAGTACAATAAAAAGCACTTTTAATCTTGAAAGTGCTTTATAAACAACAGTGATCAATGCTATGGATGAATTAACAGCATCAAACTGATTGAATTCTATTTCAAGGGCAATGAAGGTATTGATGTTGGCATTCTAGTTCAGGAGACGGACTTGGTGGTTATTAAGAATCCAAGTTCTGAAGTCAGACTCCCCGAGTTTAAAATCTGCCCCCAAAACATGCTGGCATGTGCTTTGCTCAAGTCTCTTTCTCTGTCTATGGCTCAGTTTTGTCATCTGTAAAATGGATTATTGTGAGGTTTCAATGAGGAATCACTGTAAAGGATTAGTACACAAAAATTATAGCTATTGTTATTATGTATGCATTTATGGCTGACATTTTTAATTTAGGACTTTGAATTATTGCCTTTCCATTTCCGACATACATTTTATGTGCCTAAACTATATAAATCTTGATGATATTCTTTTATGACCTCTCTCTACTTCACATCTTTCTCATCATTCACTTCATTTTACTCAATCTATGAACTTCTGACCTTTTTTTTTTTTTTTTTCTTGGTTGCCTTTCATCTTTCTCTAGAGACTTGGAAGTCCTACATCTCATTTCTGTACTTATAGTGACTACCTTTAAATTTTAATATGCACCTGTAAACCCAACTCTACCTCTTATCTTTTTTAATAGCCAGTTTTCTTGACAAAGAAGATTCTCTTGGCATTTCTCATCACTCCTCAATCTATTATTACCTGGATTTGGTCTCCCACTTCCTTTTTATAAGTGCATTCTTCAAGTTTACCAATAATTTTTGAACCAATGGACTTTTCTTAAATTTGACCCTTTTTGTCCCTAAACATTATTGGTACTATTCTGTCATAAAAATAAATAAATGCATAAGAAACTAAATATTTCTCACAAGGTTTCTCCTTTCAATTTCTGTCAAACCTTTTCAAGATGTTTTTGTTTTGTTTTTCTCCTTAAATGAAGGACCTCAATCATTAATTTATTCAATATACAGATATTTCTCAATTTCATTCCATTTGCCAGATCCTGTGGTTAATGTTGCAGAAAGGATATTGAATAAAACAGCACAGTCTCTGACCTTAGGGAGCTTAGAATCTTTCAGTGAAGACATGCATCAACACATAATTACAATAACTGCATATATCAAACACGTAATTAAGTAAGTATGTGACTTCTGACTCCATCTATGAGACTTATAGCAAAAAATCTCCTGTTGAGGAAAACCATAGAAGTTGGATATGATTTTTTAAGAATAAAATTGTTTGAAGACATTAATGAGTACCTAGGGCTGCCAGGACTTGAGGGATCAAACCTCAAAAATAAAGAATACTGTTTACTTAAGCCTTTCATTTATCTTTGATTTTTCTTTTCATGTTATTTACTAATTCTCATGTTGTATAGCTCCACAAGAGAAAAATGTGGCAGTCAGCTTTTGTAGAAATTACAACACTGAAAACCCTATGGGGCAGTTCCTCTCTGTCCTATAAAGTCACTATGAGTAGGAATCAACGTGACAGCATTATTTTATTTTTTTTTTTTTTACATACCTAATAGTTCAGCCTGTCCACCCATCTTTCCACCCATACACCCATGCTTGCCTTCACTGACAACACAGTACTGTATGTGCAAAAGGGTTCATATTTGTTGTCTATACCTCCCATGTACCTCTATGTCTTTCTCATCCTCAATGCTGCCATATTGGTCACTCACATTTGGTACATTGCCCTTCTCTTCACCCAAATCAATACTTATCTCTATCTA
>NW_006921600.1:4465532-4465991 GCF_000298275.1 Orycteropus afer afer
AGTACTGAAAATGAGAGACTAAAATTCAAGGTCAGGTCTACTGAAACAGTAAAGATTTGAAGGCCTAATATCCAAGAGGAAAAAAGAAAAGTGAAATTATGTTCTTCAAGGAATTTTCCCATAAGACATTGTATTTTCTGATTGCTAAGCTGTACATATCTGGAACCTAGAGACTGAGAAACCAATCAATATAATTTGATAAGAGGATGAAAAATTAGGAAAATCTATTTTGAATTTCATGAAACCTGAGTGACTTCCATTTGGCATATTCTCTTGTGACGTAGTGCCTAAGGTATTTGTAAGAGCTCTGGTAGCATAGTGCCTAAGGCACTTGACTGATAACCAGAAGGCTGGTGGTTCAAATCCACCAGTCACTCCTCGGAAGGAAGGTTGGGCAATCCTACTTCCGTAGTGATACTGCCTCAGAAACCCAAGGAGGGGTCACTATGAGTCGGGGCC
>NW_006921600.1:4467006-4468278 GCF_000298275.1 Orycteropus afer afer
TTCTATACCTAGGAAAAATACCCATCAAAAACAGTAAAGTAAATGTTTTCATTGATAAAAAATTGAAAAGTTGCTGCCTATAGACCAACACTAGGAGCTCTGGTATATAGTGGCTAAGGCACTTGACTGCTAGCCAGAAGGCTGGCAGTTCAAACCCACCAGCCACTCCTTGGAAGGAAGATGGGGCAATCTACTTCTATAGTGATACTGCCTCGGAAACCCAAGGAGGGGTCGCTATGAGTTGGGTCCGACTCAAGGGCACATAACAACAACAACATAGACCAACACTATAAGAAATACTAAAGGAAGTTAAGCAAGGTATAGGTAAGGATTCCATGTGAAAGCACAGAACTGCAGAAAAGAATAAAGATCTCTAGAAATGATAAATGTGTGGGTCAATGTTGTTGTTGTTGTTATGTACGATCAAGTTGTCTCCGACTCATAGCAACCCCTCCTTGGGTTTCCAAGGCAATATCACTAGGGAAGTAGATTGCCCAATCTTCCTTCTGAGAAGTGGCTGATGGATTTGAACCACCAACCTTCTGGTTAACAGTCAAGTGCCTTAGGTACTATGCCACAAGAGCCCCCCTGTGTGTGTCAATAGAAATTAATATTGATGATAAACTCAATAAAAATAAGTCTACTGTGAAGTTTATAATACACATAAGAGAAAAATATTCAACATTTACCTTTTACAAATGACAAGAGGGCATTATAAAGTATTTAACTGTAGTAAAATCTCGTAAAGTTAGTGAAGTTGGAGAACTTACAATTTAAAATACACCATAATAAATCAAGGATGCATATTGTACTAATAAGGTAAATACTGACAGTTACAAGTGAAAGAAAAACTAACAGAAGAGAAACAATGAATAAAAAGAGCATGATTTAGCAAAAAAAAAAAAAAAGGAAAAAGAAAGAAGACCAAATAATTAATGTGGTATATGAAAAAACAAATACCACTACCATAAACATAAAAATAGCTATATCAGTAATTACATTAAATGTAAATGATCTATCCAATTAAAGGCAAAGATTGTTGAATTGAATTTAAAAAGCCAGATAGACAGACACACAAAAAAAGTTATTTTTATTTTTAAGAAACATTCTTTAAATATAAAGAAAAATTTTGAAATGAAAGGATGGATAAGATATACTGATATCAGACAAAATAGATGAGAGGTTTCCAACAGGGAGACAAACTTGTCTGTCAGTTTGTCCTACCATGGTGACGTGTTGATGTGAGTTTTGAGGCTGAGCCACTGGTGTTTC
>NW_006921600.1:4483576-4484049 GCF_000298275.1 Orycteropus afer afer
TCCTTATCAGAGAGTTCCAATGCTGCTTCTTCCTCATGGATGTGTTCTTGGTCTGTATCCTGCTCCCTTGTTTCTACCACTTTATCCTGCTTCTTTGTGTGGACTGTGATGGTCTGTTGTTTCCAACACATCATGGCATTGTTGTATTTAGATCTCTGTTAACTGTTTGTGAAGAGCAGCCAAGGGTGATTCAGGCTCTTCTTGGTGGTTGTTTATCATTTGCCTGTTGGTGGAGAAGGAGGTAGTGGCTGTCACTCAGTAAGTGAAGTTGCAGAAGGTGTGGGTGTAGTTGTGTCTTACGAGGACTGTTGTTGTCTCCCACTCAGTTAGACACAAATTACAATTGAATAACCATCAAAAAACTGAAAGAACATGGACGAAAAACACACCATGTAATCACACAGGAACAGTAACCAAGAAAAGGAAAAAGGGGAAAAAAAGAAGAAAAAACAAGAAAACCTGCAATATCTGGG
>NW_006921600.1:4484900-4499244 GCF_000298275.1 Orycteropus afer afer
CAGCTCTGTATATCTCCTTTTTTGGTATTTTCACACAAATTCTTCTGCTAGTTGGGGTTTAGTCCACTTTTATATCCTTCCCTTCAGGGCTCAGGGGTCCAAGATTATATTTTGTGTCTGTATTAACTGGTTTCCCTTTTCTTTGTTAAAGAGGGTCTGTGCAGTCTTTCTGCCTAGTCCATCATCTTGCCGGAACTCTTGGTATGGTTTTACTCTCTCACGTGGGGATGCTGTGAGTTGAAATTGACTTGACAGCACCACAAAACAACAACCACTCATAACCTTTCAACCACATCAAAATACATAAAAGACAAATCTAGTGAAAGTTAGGCAAGACCTCTACACTGAAAACTGCAAAATATTACCATGGGAAGTTAAAGAAGACTTAAGCAAATGAGAAGATATGCCACCTCCAAGGAGTTGAAGAGTTACTATTGGTAGCAAAAACTTCTTAGCGAGTTTTCCTAATTTTATCACTAGAGTCATCGTAATTCTAGTCAAAATTCCAGGATTTATTTTTGTCAAAATTGGCAGGCCAATTCTAAAATGTATATAGAAAAAGAAAAAATTTAGGATTGCCTTGGTTAAGTTGAAAAGGACAGAGCTGAAAGGTTTATACTATGCATGAAGATCTCAAGGCTACAGTAGGTAAGCTAGTGTGGTACAGTATTGTTGTGTGCTTTTGGTGCTGTTGAGTTGCCCCTGACTCATAGTGATGCCATGCACAATAAAATGAAATGTTACCCCATTAAGCATCATCTTCACAATGTTAGTATATTTGATCCCATTGTTGCAGTCGCTGTGTCAACCTTCTTTTTTTTTTTTTTTGAGGTTCTTCTTCTTTTTTGGTGACCTTCTACTTTACCAAGCATGATGTCCTTCTCCAAGGACTGAACCCTCCTAATAATATGTCTAAAGTATGTGAGACAAAGTCTTGCCATTCTTGCTTTTTAAGAAGCATTCTGATTGACTGTATTTCCAAGACAAACTTGTTCATTTTTCTGTATATTCAATATTCTTTGCCAACACCATAATTCTAAAACATCAATTCTCCTTTGGTCTGTCTTATTCCTAGTTCAGTTTTTCCATGTATAACGGCATTAAAAGAAGGAAAAGAAACTCAAACCCGTTGCCATCAAATCAGTTCTGACTCATAGCAATCCTATATTGGCACAAGGGTTAGTAGACAAATAGACTTAGGGTGTACTACCACATATACATCTAAAAGTAATGCATACATATGTGCACCAAAAATTATGTGCAAGATTGTTCATTGAAATTTTATTCATAAAACTCAAAAGTTGTTAACAATATAAATTTCCATCATAGGTAGAATGGAAAATAATTTGTTATGAATTAATTAAATGAACTCTATATAGCAATTTAAAAGGACCAGCTATGCTTTGCACAACAACATGTGTGAATCTCATATTCATGAGTGAAACAAGTCAGAAATACAAGAATTACCATATACAATTTCATTTATATAAATTTCCAAAAAAAAAAAAAACCCAACATGAATCAGTGGTAATAGAAGTTTGAAGAAGAATTAATGGCTGAAAGGAAGCAAAAAGTAGCTTTCTGGGATTCTAGTCTCATTCTACATCTTGGTTGGAGAAGTGTTCATAAAGCAGTTTTACACTGTAAATGTTGGTCAAAATATACCCTGATAATCTGTGACTTTATAATTTCCATTTGAAAAACTAAAAAAAAAAAAAAAAAAAAAAAATCGCAAGTATTCAGATCCAATATAAGATATAGAAAACTATGGTAACAGATTATTGGAACACTCAACCTCATCTAAAACATTAGACAGGGTCTCCCAGAGGATAAAATTTATAATCTGAAAAGTGTGGTTGAATTAGCCAGGCAAATAGGGAGGTAGAATGATCCAGGCAGAGAAAGTAAATGCCTTGATGTGAAAGACATGGTATATAGACAAAGAAACAAATGAGCACACGAGCAAAACTAGGAGAATCGGATGTAGCCAGGGCAGGGAAAGCAAGGACAAGATGGGATGGAAATATAAAAAGCAGTCAAATTGTGCAGGGTCTTTTAAGACCCCCACCTTTTGAATTTTGAACTTAATTTTATTCATCATCATATCACCACTGTACAGGGTGGGGCCTGATATCAACAATGTTTTTAATAAAGATTTACTAAATTGATATTTTTACCAAGATTGTGCATGTATTTTGTATAGGTTAATTCATTAAAAGTGACTATTTCATTGAATCATCTAATAGTTTGTCTACAGAAAATTTCAAAGTGTTACCTGACCTTCTTTAAAAATTAGCCTCAGATGAGTGTTACAACAAAAAAAACAAAACAAAACTATGATCCTCACCACAGATCTATAGCATCCTAATGTCATGAAAAATAGCTAGAAATTCACAGTTTGGCAAATTCTCCAGATCTACTCTGTTAAACATAAGGAGCTCTGGTGGCACAGTGGGTAAGACATTTTACTTTTAACAAGAAGGTCAGCAGTTCAAACTCACCAGCTGCTCCTTGGGAAGAAGATGAGGCAATCTACTTTGGTAAAGATTTACAGCCTTGGTAACCCAGTGTGGGTCACTGTGAATCAGAATCAACTCAACGACAATGAGTTTTAGTGGACTCTGTTAAACATACACCTACCATATGTCCAAGTTATTCCCTAGGATATTTGCTTAAGAGAAAGAGAATTTATCCATACGAAGACTTTTAATTAAATATTCATGATGGCACTTATATTCACAATAGCCCCAAACTGTAAACAACTCAAATGTTCATCAGCAGGTAATGGATGAACGAAATGAGATATATCAATGCAGTGGAGTACTGCTCAGCAAAACAAGAATGAACTACTGTTCCAAGCAACAACATGGATAAATCTCAACAGATATGTTAAGAAGGCAGAAGAGAACATAATGGATGAATCCATTTACACAGAATTCTGAAAAACACTAATCAGTGGTGAAAAAACGATAAATGGATGCCTGGAAGAAAAGATGGTGGAAATGTTCTCTATTGATTGTGGTGGTTATTGTACAAGTGTTAAACCATACTTTTACACCAATAACACAAATTCTATGCTTTCTTTTTCCAACCACTCCTCCTCCAAGGTATTTTTCTAAGCACTATGCCATTTTTTTTTTTTTTTACTCATGCTTAAAAAACATGAGCATAATATGCTTATGAAAATATCTAGAGGGAGGGAAGCCTCAGGTTGGAAAAAAAAAACAATTTAGAACTTGTGAGTTACAAGCATAAAAATATGGTACATCTGTCAAAGCTTAATGAATTGTATCCTTTGAAATGAATGTTGATTATTGTATATAAATTATGCCTCAATAAAGTTGTTTTTTTTAAAAAGATGCTCTCCAGGTGGTTTTTGCGAAAGTCAAGTATAAAAACCATTGACATACACTGTAAGGAAGAAATTGCTTTAAGTCTCTTTGGAGAAAAAAGTCAGCCAATTTTTATACTAATTCACTGGTCCTGAACTCCTTTGGACATAGTAAAAGAATTAAACATTGGCATGTACTTCAGATTAGATTCTATATTCCAAATTTCACCTGAAAGAAATTGATATTCCCTATATCACCTCATAAATCCAAGGAGGGGTCTCTATGAGTCAGAAAAAAACTCGACAGCAGTGAGTTTGGGTTTTGGTATATATGACAAGAAACAGAAGCTCTGGTGGTACAGTGGTTAAAGCATTTGGCTGCTAACCAAAAGGTCAGTGGTTCAAACCCACCAACTGCCCCTTGAGAGAAAGATGAGGGAGTCTGCTTCCCTAAAGATTTATAGCCTTGCAAACCCTATGGGGCAGTTCTACTCTGTCCCATAGGGTTTCTGTGAGTTGCAATTGACTCAATGGTAGTGGGTTTGTTATTATTATTATTATTGTTGTTGTTGTTATTATTATTGTTATTATTATTATTATTATTATTATAAAGGAAGACCTTGTGGTCCAGTGGTTACTTGCTCAGTTGCTATCCCAAAGGTCTGTGATTTGAACCCGCCAGTCATGCCGCAGGAGAAAGATGTAGCAGACTGTTTCTGTGAAGATGTAAAGTATTGGAAATCCTATTGAGCAGTTCTACTCTTACTTGCAGGGTTCTGTGAAGATGTAAAGCATTGGAAATCCTATTAAGCAGTTCTAATCGTACTTGCAGGGTCACTGTGAGTCAGAATCGACTGAACAGCAGTGTGTTTTATGTGTTTAAAGGAGCCCTGGAGGTGCAGTGGTTAAGCATTTGACTGCTAATTGAAAGGTTAGTGGTTGGAACACACGAGCTCCTCAGGAGGAAGATGTGGCAGTCAGCTTCTGTAAAGATTGTTGTTGTTGTTATGTGCCATCGAGTCAGACCCGACTCATAGCGACCCCTCCTTGGGTTTCCAAGGCAGTATCACTTCGGAAGTAGATTGCCCCATCTTCCTTCGGAGGAGTGGCTGGTGGGTTTGAACCACCAGCCTTCTGATTAGCAGTCAAGTGCCTTAGGCACTACGCTGCCAGAGACTAGAGCCTTGGAAACCCTATGGGGCAATGGTTCTATTCTGTGCTTTCGGGTTGCTATGACTCAGAATCAACTGTACAGCAATTTTTTTTTTTAATATAAAGAATAGGAAAGATAAATTCACAAGACAATGCTGACAGCAAGAATCCTGTACAATTGTAATAAAGTAATATTTTTCTGTACAAAAATAAAATGATCTCCTTTATATTAGGAGTGGAATTTTTATAACAGAAAGATATTTAGTCTTTTCAGCTAGTTTATCATAAGAAGGAATTTTATCAGGAAAAAAATGTGGAATTCACATTTGAATATGCAGCTGACCATTTCTTTCTCTGATGTTGTTGTACCTCCATAATGCGTTTTTCATAGCTTACGTAATTGGTGTTAATATGCTGCTATTAAGTTTAACTGAGAAAAATAGTTTGCTGAAAACTGATTTCTTCTGCATACTTATAAATTCAGTAGTCAGAAAAAAATTAGAGAAATATAATTAAGGATTGCAAAATCAATTTGACACTCACTTAAAATGTCTTGAGTGGAGGCATGGAGCAGCAGCCTACATCTGATGCTGTTCTCTCCTTGTTTACTTCATAAAACTGTGCAAATTAGAACTTTAATTTACAGAGCTGTTAATACCTCATTAAAAACTTTCAGCAAGTATTCTTTTTGGAGGTTTTTTCCCCCCCTTCTTCCTTCATGTCTAATATACAATATTATCTCTCTTATATGGGCACATGCAAGATAATACATTTAAGAATAGTAATCTAAGTTACATATATAAAATGAAGGCTTTTTAAAGATCACATTTCAGGAAAGACACTAGCACTGTCAGTCGGTTGTTTTCCAAAATAATAATTATTATTTTTTTTAATTTACTTCATTGTTGTTGTTAGTGTCTTTTATGCACTGAACACTCTATTGGACTATGAGGATATAGTTGGAACCAAGTAAATGTGTTTCCTGATCTTGCCGGTCTAATGGGAATAAAATCCATGGCTGTTTGACTACTCGTATACTCCTATACTCTTAAACTCCTTATACTGTAATGTTGTGTTTTTGCCTAATAGTACACTGAAACAAAGCCACTGCCATCAAGTCAATTTCCACTCATCAGGATGGAGTAGAAATACCTGTAGGTTTTCTAGGGTTGTAAATCTTTATAGAACAGACTGCCTCATCTTTGTCCTGTGGAGTGGCTGTTAACAGCCAAATACATTAAACACTATACCACCAGAGCACCAGTTAATAAGTTATAGCCAAAACCAAAATATCAACAACAAAAATCTTCAAATACTACAATAAACTTCACCTTAAAACACTCACACACACACACACACAACTTGGCTGTAGACACATATTTATTAGATGTTTCAGACCACCTATAGGAAATTGTTCTAGCATACCACTTCCCCTTCTTACCACATTGCCCTTCACACTCCTAAGGATCGATATTTGGTCACCTTATTTTACCATGGGCCTTCTCTCTACTGATCACAATTAGGACAAGTATGAATCACTGATCTAAAGAGGACTGATAGGGTCTCCCAGGAATTTGGTACTGGAATTCAGAACTTATAAGTTAGTATCTGTTATATCTCTTTAATATAATATATATACTACCTGAAAGGAGAAGCAGAGAGAGGTGTACTACTGGACAAGAGACAGGTAGACAAGCTGGGCTGTGTTCTTGGTCTTGAATGCCAAAACGCACCTTTACCTTTAGATAATAAATTCCTTCTTTTGCTAAGGTAACTTGGGTTTGAAAATGCAACCATAGATTCTTAACTTATGAACCGTAAAAAGAAGCAACCAGCATATGAATGCGGTTGGAAGCAAAGAAAGCTGGTTAAATGACTCAGGGTCAATAATAGACCTTCCTGGAGTGGGTGTGTGGGCTACACAGCCTTCAAGGATACTTAGTAAAAACAACTAAAAAGAAATAGACATATAGATAAAGTACCTGCCTGAAACTCAAGGAACAAATTTCATGAATTAGGTGATAAGCTCCAGTATAAAATGTTGCCCAGCAGTCACAAACACTAAACTGAAAATAGGCAGTTGGATTTAATAATTTTTTACTTTTATATCACCACATATTCGTGTGAAAGCTGGACAATAAATAAGGAAGACTACGGAGTAATTGATGCCTTTGAATTATGGTGTTGGCAAGAATAGTGAATAGACCATGGGCTACTAGAAGAAAGAACAAACTTGGCTTGGAAGAAGTACAGTCAGAATGTTCCTTAGAAGGGGGAATAGAGAGACATAGTCTAACTTTGGATCTGTTAAGAAGAGAGACCTGTCCTTGGAGAAAGGCATCGTACTTGGGAAAGTAAAGGGTCTGCAAAAAAGGGAAAGACCTTCAATGAGATGGTAGGCTATAGTGGCTGCAACAATGGACTCAAAGATGGCAGTGATTCTGAGGATGCTGCAGGACAGGGCAATGTTTCATTCTGATGTACATAGGGTCCTTCTGAGTCCAACCCAGCTCAGGAGACTCTAACAACCTCTAAACAACAATGTCCTGCTACTTGATTACTTTATTGTAAAATTGCATTTTATAATTTAGGCCCTTCCCCAATTCATAATGTAATGTAAATTTCAACACATACCTGATCACTAATTATAATTTATAGTCCTTTAATTTTTTAAAGATTTGTAATTATTTTAGCCAATGATAATCTTAAAGTTGTGCTGAAAAGTGTTTCAGGTAGTTTGAATCTTTATATTTTCCGTGGAAAGCCATACTAAAGATATGTTTTCCAAGTATTTAAAAAGAAATATATAGGGGGATTCATAATTTCTTCTAGGAGACATACTTGTGCTTTCTTCCTTTCTCCAAAGAGCTGTGTTTAAACTATGGATCCTTTCTCATCTGAAAGCTGAGGAAGATTAGTTACATTGTTACTGATACACTTGATATTTTCTCACTATGTAGCATTGTGGCAACAGATTTTTAACCAGTCTGATAAGATAAAATGTTCATAATACTCAGAGGATAAAAGAGTATCATCACTACCTCAGATCCCTTTAATCCAATCTCCTGATCTGCATGAGATTTCAGAATTTACTTTCATTGACTAGTTTCCCCGCCAAAGAAAATCCTGATACAGCTACTGGACTCCTGGCTCAGCTACTGGATTCTTACCTTGTATTTTGACAGTGAAAACAGCAGGTAGAGTAAATTTTTCTGCACAGCAGATACAGTAGATCAAAGCCTCCTGTGTTGTATTCACTGACCTTGCCAAATCATTTCCTATTTTCTCTAGATTTGGTGCTGGAAAATCAAATATTAAGCAAATTGTCAGTCCAGCTAAATTTCATAAGGCCATCTCTTACATTATATTCAGTAAATGATTTAAGTTAATTGGTCCTTAGTTTCATGATTCATGTTTCTGGTATTCTGATGGAGCTTCCAGAAGCAATATCATATTAAATAAATAGATATAAGAGACTAAAGAAGAACTGATGCCTTTGGGTTATGGTGTTGGGGAAGAGTATTAAATATACCATGGACTGCCAGAAGAATGAACAAATATGTCTTGGAAGAAGTACAGGCAGAATGTTCCTTGGAACTGACAATGGCAAGACTTTGTCTCTTGTATTTTGAAGATGTAATTATGAGGGACTAGTCCCTGGAGAGGGACACCATGCTTGGGAAAATATAGGGTCAGTGAAAAAGAGGAAGATCCTCAACAAGATAGATTGGCAACGACTGAATCAATGGGCTCAAATATAGGAGTGATTCTGAGTATGGTGCGGGACTGGACAGTGTTTTGTTCTGTTGTACATGGGGTCACTGTGAGTCAGAACCAACTTAATGGCAGCTAAAAACAGCAACAATATTATGTAAATAAAATTTCGGTGAAACCTACTCCTACCTAATCCTTTCAAATTAATTGCTTTTAAAGGATTGATTTTATTGCGTTTGCCTTGGATTTTCCATTCTTCAACATTTTCAATCATAACCTGAGGATCATATATAAATTTTTCATCAAATCAAATGAATTTTAAATAATACTGTTGGTAGTTACAAGTTATATTCACGGATCTATTCCATATTATTTAGCACTTAATATTTATGAAACATTGCCCTAATAATGTAGCTAATAGAAAGATGAGTAAATTAATTTCAGTAATTCTTTTCCCCAAGAATCACAATTTATGCTGGTTAGCATCTGAGAAAAAAAATCAGTAATGTGAAGCTGTTGGGGAGACGGAAAAAAAAAAAAAGGAAGAAGACAAAGGCAACTGCTACCTTGTGTTGTATTAACAGAATTCTCAAGGATAAAATAAGTAAGGAGATTATTGGACTCCAATTGACAATCCTTAGTCTTTGATAGGAGCACCATGTTCCATTTGGGATAGCACACTTTTTGAAACCCAGACACATTTGGCAGAGATTTCAAAAGAGAGCAACAAAAAATGATAAAGGGCCTTGAAAATGAGGCCTATAAGAAAAGGTTGAGAGACCTGAGAATGTTCAATCTTGAGGAAGGAAGACAGAGGGGACACATGATAACTATTTACAGACACATAAAGAGGTGTTAGAAAGAGGAGAGGGACCTAGTTTTCTCATTAGTCAACAAAGACACTTCCAGAAGTAATGGGTTTAAAACACAGTGGGGGAAATTCCAGATAATACTACATTAAATTAGATTAAATTTAAATATTGAAAATTTTATGATTCCAAGTATAATTAAACTGTGGAGATTAAATCAAGCTATAATTGGCATAAGATTGTAAGCATGAAAACAAATCAGACCTGAATGCAGGGGGTTAATAATTAAAAAGCTTGCATTTGAATAAAGTGTTAGCATATTTTCAAATATATTATTTTACTGATCTCACAACAACTTAGGAAAGAGGAAGAGTATCAACTAGTTTTACAGCTGAAGAAATGGAATTTCAGAGAGGTTGAATTTTGTTTTTGTCATTTTTTTGTTTATTTGTTTGTTTTCCAGGTTAGGTAAAACTAGCAAGTAGTCTCGGACCAGACAAGCAGTACTAGAACCAGATATAGAGATTCTTTGTCAATATGTCTGTCATTGTGTCTTGCTACCTTTTCATTTGTGATATGATTTTCACTGTAGGGAACTGTTGTTCAATTAGTTTCTTTTATGACTTCTAAGGTATCAAATATATTAATTACCTGAGGTGAAAATTGGACAATATATAAACAGTAAGCCAGTTAGTAATTTTGTTTTTAAGTAAAGAAACAAGAAATAGGAATAATTTTTTTTTTTTTAATTTTATCTGTATCTTTTCCTAGGGGAGCTTTGGTGGTGTAATGGTTAATGCATTTGGCTACTAAACAAAAAGTCAGTGGTTTGAACCCATCAGCCACTCCATGGAAGAAAGATGACATAATCATTTCTGTAATGATTTATAGCCTTGGAAACCCAATGGAGTCACTATGAATCAAAATAGACTTGATGACAATGAGTTTGGTTTGATGTGGTTTACATCTTCTATTTGTCTTTTGCTCTTTATTATTGTGAAGTTAAGTTAATGCCATAGTGTTAAGTTTCAGCAAATTAGTGCCAAAGCAAAAACATTCTTTAGAATTAGTGTGAAAGGGTGAGATCCTGCCTTCTGCCATTACCTAGTACTGGAAATATTTCCATTTAATCTTTTATGAATTTTGTATTCTTCCTTTATAGAAAGAAAATCATAATATCCTCTGGGAAAATAAGAAAACAAGTGTGAGTCAAATATTAACTCGGTTAATATTAACTTTGAGTAGAGGGAATGAGTGGTGCTTTGGTGTGTTTTGCTTTTATTTTGGTAATTTCTTTTTTGTTTCATTTTCAGCCTCCCCTCCCCATTCTTTTTCCTCTCATTTCACATCCCTGAGATCAAAGCCAGTATCTTATTTCTAGTATTTTAACTTTATCTACCCAAATGTAGGTATTTAATCATGGTTTGTTGACTGAGTATTGAATGAATGGATGAATAAATATTTGCATTTGGATTCTATGTCTGGGAGGTGAACAAGAAGTTAAAAGTAATATATGTAATAATGCTGATAACTCTTGGGAGCTCTGGTAGGGTAGTGCCTAAGGCACTTAACTGCTAACCAGAAGGCTGGCGGTTCAAACCCACCAGCCACTCCTCGGAAGGAAGGTTGGGCAATCTACTTCCATAGTGATACTGCCTTGGAAACCCAAGGAGGGGTCGCTATGAGTTGAGTCCGACTCGATGGCACAAAACAACAACAACAACATTTGCACCATGGTTAACATGCTTGACTACTAACCAAAACGTTTGCACGTATGAGTCCACCCAGAGGGATTTCAGAAGGAAGGCCTGGTGATCTATTGAAAAATCAACCATTGAAAACAAAATGGAGCACAGTTCTACTCTGACACATGTGGGCTCACCAGGAGGTGGAATCAACTTGATAGCAACTGGTTATTCTTTAATTATTAATTTCTTAAAAGTATGCATACCCACACACATTTATAAATCTCATTTATTGTATCACAGATATTTACATCCTGGTACAAAGTTAAAAATTCATGATCGTTGCCCTCAAGGAACTGAAACCCTAGTGGGAGAGATAGATTTTCAGATAACTATAATACTTTGTCTAAAGAGAACTGTTTTCCCAACTAAGAGAGGTAGCTGATGCCAAAATGTTACCAAGGTAAGGCCACTTGATTGGCTGCCAAGAGCCTCATGGAGTTTAAGAAGATATGCTGTATTCCATGAATTGTACACACAAATTGTGGAGAAGTAAACCAGGAAGCAGGCTATACTGAAAGGCTCTTAGTATTCTGAGCTTGCTAGAGAATGGAAGAGTTTTAGGGAAAATTTCTGCCTCTGTTGATTCTACAAGAATCAACTCAGTAGGGTGCCAGCTACCCCCACAGAGCCCACAATACCACTCCCCCTTTAGCATTCCAGCAGGAAGAGTACAGCAGGGAGGCTGCCTCAGAGGAGACAGAAAAGCTTAATGGCCCCCCTGTGCATAATGATGAAAGAGGCTCTAATTTTTGTTTTCTTATTAGATTAACGTGTGTATATTGCAGGTTCGAAATGGTAAAAATCTTAATTAGACTTTCAGGAAGTTGCATAATATAATCCATGTCTTACTTTTTCAGCACACCAAATGACAGAATCTATTCACCAAATTCTGAAGGTGGATGAAAATTGAAAACTGTAATTTGAGTAAATGGGATCTCAGATTCCCCTCCTCCCAAGTTTTTCAGTTAGTCACAAAGTTTAAAATGCAAAGAAGTAAATCTCCTAAGGGAACAATTCCATTTCATCTGTGGTGAAAAGACATATGTTGTTACTGATGAAACCTCTGTTTGGAAGCAGAGCCCACCCCAGGAGAAACCTGAAGTCAAAAGTAGGCCTTCAGCAGCCCTGCAATCCAGTTCAGTGCTCTTCTCTCAAGAGTTTATAGCCATTATATCTACTTGTGCTGTTTGTGTCTCTTCTTGAGGCTTTTTCCAAGGCGTGCTCTTCCGTCTGATTATCTTGGTACCTTGGAGAAGCTGCCTGCTTCTCATAAGTTGAAATGAACCTGTCTTGTGTCCCATGCCTTCTGGCCCCTGATCTGGACAGTAGGCTAATCTGACAGATGTCACTTTGATAGAATGTCATTGGTTACAACATGGTCCTGGGCTTCTCTTACCCTAACTAGAAGTGTGAGTTTGCTTTCTCAGAAGCCTTCCAGAGATAATCTCAGAACTCAAAGGGTAAGATCAAATTGCAATTTTGCCACAGAGAGGGTTAAGGATAACAAGCTCTATGACGGCCATATTCATAGGTCCAACAATATGTGAAAGCTCCATTTTTTTTTTTTGAAAAATACTTGTCAAATGCCCAAGTATCAGGCACTGTGTTAAAACATAAAGATGTTTAAACAAATAAGGCACAATTCATGACTTTAGAAATGTAGGTGATATGTATCCCATGTAAGTCTTTCATCTATTCATTCAAATATGTTTACTGAGCATCTGCTATGTGTCAAGCACTGATCCTGGCATTAAGGAGCAACCCAGACAAAATTTCTTCCTTTGTAGGAACTGCATTCTAGTGAAGCTTGGTAAGGGGAGCAAAAACATAGACCATTTTTTTCTTCTATCACCAAAATGAAAATTTTACATTTCTAAAAAGTATTATAAATTTATTAAAATTTAAACATGATATTAAGAAAGTCAAATTATCTGACCACTTTTGTTAAGGATTAGGGATATTACTATTTTATCTCAAATACACTTAGAACAGTCCTTTATTTGAAGGAATTTTAGGTTGAGTTTTTCATAAAGTAAGTTACTCTGGTGGTGTAGTTGGTAAGGCTACTAACTAGAAGTCTGCTAACTAGAAAGTTAGTGATTCAAACCCACACGCTGCTAAATATTTACAGCCCCGAAAACCCAATGGGGACTTCTATGAGTAGAAATCATCTAGGTGGCAATGAGTTTTTTTTTTTTTTTTTTGGAAATTAACTATACTTAATTAATTCTTCCTGTGTATGTGTGTGTGTGTGTGTGTGTGTTCACCCAAAGCTAAGCTTTAGTGCTGAAATTCCTTCCCCCATATATACTTTAAAGAATTGTAAGTTAGAACCGAAGTGGAGTCAGTGCAAAGATATGATAGAAGCTCCCAAAGTTGGACAGAGTAAAGAGAAAGGTAAGACTCTGCAGAGCTTCTTTAGGTAAGGTACGGATCAGAAAATCAATGCTCATGTAAATGAGAACTTGGGAAAAGTACTGAACAGCAGGATCATAATATCAAAAATCTGGCTGATAGGTTTTGAACTCACTGAACTGAATCTACTTAGAAGTACGTTTTAGGAAGTCTAAATAAACAATGGTCTATTCGAAGTTAGAATCTTGCTTTGTCTATTTTCTAGGTGATAAAACTCTGACTGTTATTAGTGTTATCATCAAGCATACTGAACAATCTGTAAGTTAATAGCAATACATTATATTCTTGGGACTAGAAGGAAAGAAAACGAAATGTCATTTTATTTCCTTAGTAGAGGGGAAAAAATTTCAACACCTTGAGTCAGCTGTGACTCAAGGGTCCATTATAGCTTCAAGATTTTTAACAGCCTGGGCCTGGGGTAGGGAGATGAGGTTTATTCCAAAGTGGTGACATGGGCAAATGTAAGCCCATGGGAGCAATTCCAGGCAAGTTGAGAGTCTATTCTAAGCAAAAAGGGGCAGAATGTAGTGGGATCCTCCCACTTATTTTCTGAACTTGGCTGATACTCCTCAGGAGTTGGTTGGTAATTAGAGGAAATTCTGAAGCTAAGAAGATGAAGAAGGAACAGATTAGGTGAGAATAATTGGAATTGGATGAACATAAATAGGCAATAAATGGGGCAAAAATAGAGAGCAGTGTCGGGGTGAGGACCATGAAATGTGTAAGTTCACTTTAGCAAGAAGAAACTGTGTATTTTAAAAAGTTAATTTATAGTGAATTTTAACCAAGCAAATTCATCAGCTATTTTGTTTTCCTTATTTATTTATTTATTTATTTTGGATCCTCATGCAGTTCAGGCTTCACATTGTCTTCCTGAAATCATTTGGGCTGAGGATTGCATGATACCACACGCATTTCCCTCACCAGACAAAGGTATTCCACCCTGAGTCAGAGGCAAGAAGAAAATAGGTGATATTACATCTACTGCTAGATGTTACTGCAAGAGCAGCGTGGAATAAAAATTAAAAGTCCATCAAGTGATCAGGTAAAAGTCAATAAAAAGGTCAATAAAAAGCAAAGATGAGGGAGTTCCGGCAAGATGGCGGACTAGGCAGAAGGATTGCACAGACCCTCTTCAACAAAGAAAAGGGAAACCAATTAACACAGACACAGAA
>NW_006921600.1:4517196-4522206 GCF_000298275.1 Orycteropus afer afer
GTCTTTGCCTGGTTTTGGTATCAAGGTTATGCTTGCTTCATAAAATGAGTTAGGGAGGATTCCATTCTTTTCTATGTTTTGGAATAGTTTGAGTAAGATTGGTATCAGTTCTTCTCTGAATGTTTTGTAGAATTCTCTGGTGAAACTGTCTGGACCAGGACTTTCTTTAGTTGGTAATTTTTTGATGATCTGTTCAATTTCTTCTTTTGTGATAGACCTGTTCATCTTTTCCATATCAATCTGTGTTAGTTTAGGTAAGTGTTGTGTTTCCAGGGTTTCTTATATTCTTAAAATAAGGCATTGTTTTACATTTCTAAATTTACTTCAGGATGTTTGGGTTTAGACATTGCTAACATAGAGCCAACATCAACAACTCACACTGATTTTAATCTCTGAGTGGTGCAAACAGTTAAGTGCTGGACTACTAGACAGTTGGAACTCTCACAGAGGCACCTTAGAAGACAGACCAGGCAATCTGTTTCTGAAAGGTCACAGCCTTGAAAACTCTATGGCCCAGTTCTACTTTGCACACTTGGACTCACTCCACTTTATTCAGTGACAACAATAACACGAAAAACTGCAGTTCACTAAGTTGATTTATTGTTCACACTTCCTCAGTGGGACTTTCTGACAGCAATAATATACAATTGAATTGTTTGATACCAATTAAAAATACAAAATCATAATCATAGGTATTATAATAGATTAAAGTAATCAGATAAACTGTGAAGTTGTGGACTTCATATATAACTTAATGTTTTCATGACTATACCAAAGCATAATCACTATGGTAATATTGACAGAATCTCACTATTTTCAGTACACAAAAAAAATTAGTTTTAAACCATAAGTGTAGAACTTTAACAAATAAAATTTCTAATCTATTATGTTATTTTTCTATTATGAATAATAGAAAAGGATTGCCTACATTGATAAGGCTTAACATATTAAGATACATATATGATTTAATCTTCCTAAATTATTGGTGAACAGGCCATTGAATATGTGCCAATCATTTGCCGTGATTATTTTTATATGTGGGTAAACCGAGCAGAAAGGAGTCAGTCATTGACAGTCAACATTTTCTCCATTTGATGCAGTTTCCCTAACTGTACAATGTGGGAGTTATAATAAATTGTCATAAAGATCCCCCTCTAGCTTTATTACTCTGTGCTGGTTTTGTTGTTGATGATGATGGTGATAATAGGTGATCATTTATTTACCCTGAGTTGATTGGAATGGAGATTAACAATCATAGCAAGAGGAAAATTGCATTGGTATAGAGAAGAGGTTGAGTTCATATGGCAGTCAGGCATTTTACATAGACTTCTTGACCCTTGAAATTTGCTAAATATAATGTTATTGTTGTTGTTGTTATGTGCCGTCGAGTTGGGCCCAGCTCATAGCTTCCTATATTCCCTCTGGAAAATATACTAAGTAGTTCAGTTGTACTTTTTCCATTTCATCCCCACATCAAATTTGTAAGGTAGGTTCAGAGAAGGTAAGTAATTCACCCAAAGTCATACAGACAATAAATTAGAGAGGTGAGATTTGAACCTATGTAGCTCAGGCTAAAAAGATATATTGGTGGTAGTCTGCTTCTGTTACATACCCATAGCACTGGTATTCTAGCACTGTTTCTGTTCTCTCAATACCTTCTCTCCTTTCAATTAACTACAGCTATCTTGATGGCTATATTGTGACTCACCAGATTGAGAATTCAATGCTTGGTGGCCAAACAACCATAGTAACACTAAATGATTTAATGTCATGTGCTTTTATGCTACAAGGTTGTGGTCACACCCTTAAGCTCATTTTAACATAGCTCTTTTCAGGCCCCCCATTATTGACACCCCTATTTTAGAATTTGAATAAACAGTGTATATTTAGTTACATAAAGTCAAGCAGTGGTTGTGAACATGTTTGCTATTTTTAAAGGCAATGGAATCTATTTTAAGGGCAAAACGTCTTTTACCTGTGATAGATGTTATGCTGAATTGCATTCAACTATAACAAAAGAAGTGCATGGTGTGAACAGCTTGTCTACCTAGTAGATAATTTTTATATAGTTTTTCTTTTCTCCTTCAAAGAGATACTTTAAGTTGATTTGAAAAAAATTGATTTTTTTTTTTATGAACCCAAATGCACTATGTTTATAATCTTTAAATACCTTTCTCAAACTGAATAATACAGTTGACTCAATTGGAAATTCAGGGATCTCTGTTTTATTTCTTTAAAATGAGCTTGTTCTTTTACCTGGGATGTTTCTGTCATTTCTTTATTAAGTAATTGATATTATTTCTTAGACTTATCTTCCTAATTTCCCCTTTCTTTTGATTATACATGTTGGAGTGGATTTTTAGTTTTTTGTGTTTGCATATAAATTCACTCTCATATTAAATTGTAATATAATTTCTCTTCATAAAGGATAGAAAAATGTTTTGAGAGGAAATTATAAAACTTTTATGTTCCATATGCTTTCCTTTGGTTTGCAAATGAATCTTTAAATTTATATTTATATTTTAGGTATTATAAATAGAGAATCAAAGAGTTGTTTTTATAAAGGATGGAAAACAGGTGTTGTTTTTAATCTTTTATAGCCCTCAGTATTCCCAAGAGTTAAAATAACTGCATTAGTGTTCACTGGCAAGACAGAAAACAATACAGGACAGATATCTTATAAGCAACATGATAGATCCAATCACCTGATTCATTATACTACAAATATTATAATCAATCATAATATTCAGTGTTCCATAAATCCACAATTCTGTGAAAGGGATAAGAAAAAAGAAATTAAGCTATCAGTGAGTTCACTAAAAAAAGGAAAAAAGATTTCCTGATTATCATCATTCAGAATTAGTCAGATATATACATGGTAATCATTCATATTTTAAGCAATAATGTGAAGATCAACATAAAGCCTTGCAAAGAACAGCCTTTATTTTTATCTTATCAAAGAGGTGGAAAAAAAAATAAACCTATGTGCTAATTTAATTCCATTTTAAGTTAATGATATAATGGGTTTCGGAAGCATTAAATAGGAAAGAAACATTGCCTTATATTTCAAGTCTGAGCCCCAATGAAGGGATGTTGTCCTGAATTCTATGCTCTGTCTTCCCTCAGCTTCTAATTCCTCAGCTGAAGAAAGTGACAAGTAGTCAGTGACCACAGTGAAGGAGTCATGCACCTCATACTCTAGTTTTCTGAGCCTTGGACAGTTGTGCTTAATACAAAACTTGATTTTGAGTCCTGTCACAAACCTCATCTCTGATGACTTCCATCTAGGCTTTTTTATATGAGTTCACCAAATTCAGCCAGTGTTATAGGTAGACAGAATTTGATATTCTCACTTGGGTATGGTTTTACTGAACAACACAGATCTTCTTTACACAAAATATCTAACCTATAGAGTATCTGGTCTTTCCCAAACTACTGCTCCATAGAGCTGTGGTCTGAATGCAAAATATGTTTCACGTGCTCAAATAAATTTAGAAAACACAACATTAAGTCAAGTTAGTCGGATTTTTTGTTGTTGTTGTCAGTGGCATGGTGCAACATTTCCCAGGTTATTTAATATGTAAATATTCATTGTGACTGACTAAGAGTGGTTGTTTTCTGAAACTTCTTGGCATTAGAACTCTTTTTTTTTATCTTTTCCCTCCTTGCCATTGCACTCCTTTTGACATTGCACTCAGCTGGGTTCCACATATCAACATTTTGGGTTTTTGAGGATGAAAGTTTTTTTTTTTTTTTTTTTCTTATTGAAAATGTATTCTTATCCCACTGAGAGAGAAAACATGTTAAGCTTTTATTAGTCTTTAACCTCTTAACTCTTAACAAGGATTAGACTTTCTGCTCTTTCTGGATGTAAGCAGTTGGGAGCTGGCTTTCGTTCTGGGGAGATCGAAAGATTATTTGAAGTGCCATACATCCCTAAGGAGGAATTTCCAAGTGCAATACCATAATAAGAGTTCACAGACCAGCAAGGTCAACTTAGCACAGTGTGGGATTGTAGCAAGACCACTGTGGTTGTTGTGTTTTATGCCATTCAGTTGATTTTGACTCACATTAACCTTATGTGATAGAGTAGAACTGCCCTATAGAGGCTGTAATTTTTATGGAAGCAGGCTGTGAGATCTTTCTCAGGTGGAGCCTCTAAGTAGGTTTGAACACAAACCTTTCAGTTAGCAGTTGAGCATTTACCAATGGACTAGAACTATTATAAGAAATTACATTTCCTTCAATTTCTTCAACCAAAATAGAAGAAACTGAACTACATAGTGGCTATCTTGCTTTTGCCTCTAATATAATAGTGATTCTGGTTATTTTGATAGCCAGTGCTAGGACCTGAGAGTGGTAGAGAGGTAGAGAGCAAGCATCCAAAAAGAGCAAGTTAAAAAGAGATATTGCCATAGTGATGGTTTTCCTGTGTCTGTCTGTGGAGGTGTGCTTGACCCTCATCTCCCAAAGCAATCCAGTTTCACAAAAAGCTACAGAGAAATTGTTACTTTGTGTATTAAAATAAATAAATGAAAAAACTCCATAGCAAACCAGTTGCTCTCCAGTAGATTCCAACAATGCCAACCCCATGTGTGTCAGAGTGGAACTATGTCTGTAGGCTAGGACTGATGTTTTTAGAAGTAGATCAACAGGCCTTGTTCCGAGGCACCTCTATATGGACTCAAACCTCCAACCTTTTGGTTAGCAGCCAAGGAGGGTAATTTTTTAAAGCCTGCAAGTATTGCTAAGACATATTTCTGGCCTTCATGGAATTTGCAGGATGAAAAAGCAATTGAGTGAATAAATACAAAAAACCAAAATATCCTAAGTGTGAGAGAGGATGAAAAGTAAAATTTATTTCTTATTTTCTTTGAAATGATGGTGTTCCCAGATCAAGGGACTGGAAAGAGAGAAGCAAGATAATGCTTCTTCTTTCTTTCTTTATTATTATTATTATTTTTTTTTAACTTTTATTGTGGTAAAAACATACACAACAAGACATTCACC
>NW_006921600.1:4522452-4524978 GCF_000298275.1 Orycteropus afer afer
TAGGAATTTTCCCCCACCCCTCATCACTGGGGAGCTCTGGTAGCATAGTGCCTAAGGCATGTGACTACTAACCAGAAGGCTGGAGGTTCAAACTCACCAGCCAATCCTCAGAAAGAAGGTTGGACAATCTACTTCCGTAGTGATACTGCCTCAGCAACCCCAGGAGGGGTCACTATGAGTCTGGGCCAACTCAACAGCACATAACAACAACAAAAAAACAACCTCATCCCTGGTAACCAAAAAGAAAATTCCCTTCAATAGATAAACCTTTCCTTAACTTTTACAATAATGGACTAATACAATATTTGTCCTTCTATGATTTATTTCACTCAGCATAATGTCCTCCAAGTTCATCTACATTATGTGGTGTTTTGCAGATTCTACATTATTCTTCAGTGTTGCATAGTATTCCATTGTGTGTATGTACCACAGTTTGTTTATCCATTCCTCGGTTTATGGGCACTTAGGTTGTTTCCATCTCTTTGCTATTGTGAATAGTGCTGTGATGAACATGGATGTGCATATATCTATTCATGTTCTGCCTCTCCATGTGCATATATCTATTCATGTTCTGCCTCTCACTTCTTTAGAATGTATACCTAGTAATGGGATTGCTGTATCAGATGGTATTTCTATTTCCAACTTAAGGAATTACCATACCAATTTCCACAGTGGTTGTTTTATTTTACAGTCCCACCAGCAGCCATGTATGAGAGGCCCTATCTCTCTACATCTTCACCAGCATTTGTTGTTTCCTGTCTTGTTGATCTTTGCTATTAATGTCGAAACAAGATGGTATCTCACAGTTGTTTTGATTTTCATCTCTCTCATATTTTTTTTGGAATGGCTAATGATTGTGAACATTTCTTTATGTGTATGATGGCTACCTGAATATCTTCTTTAGCAAAGTGTCTGTTCATGTCTTCTGCCCATTTTTTAATTGGATTGTTTGTCTTTTTGATGTTGAAGTGTTGCTATTTCCCACAAATTTTAGAGATAAGTCCTTTGTCTGATATGTCATTGTAGAATTTTTTCCCCATTCTGTAAGTTTTCTTTTTACTCTTTGGAGAAGTCTTTTGATGCACATAAGTATTTAATTTTTAGAAGGTTCCAATCATCTAGTTTATCTCCTGCTGTTTGTGCATCTTAGGTTATTCTTGATAATCTCTTTCTTAAATTAGGGCCCCTAAGTTTGCCTATATTTTATCTTTGATGAACTTTATAGTTTTAGGTTTCATATTTAAGTCTTTGATCCATGTGGAGTTAATTTTTGTGTATGGTTTGAGGTATGGATCTCATTTCATTTTTCTGCAAAGGAATATCCAGTTTTGCCAGCACCATTTGTAAAAGAGACAATCTTGACATTGATTATATTTTTCACAGTGTGTCATCATTCTCATTCGTTCTGTTCTAGTTGTGCTATTTCTAGCACTTTCATTTTCCTGCCCCTTTACCTTTTCATCTTTGCTTTAGAGTAATTTTTGACCATTTAGTTTCATATAAATGATTTTTTTTTTAAAGAGATGGTTATACACTAGTAGTATTTTTCTGCAAAGGGATATCCAGTTTTGTCAGCACCATTTGTTAAAAAGACTATCTCTTCCCCATTTAATAGGTTTCAGCCCTTTGTCAATGATCAGCAGACCATAGGTTGATGGATCTATTTCTGGGTTCTCAATTCTGTTGCACTGGTCTGTGCCTGTTGCTGTATCAATACTGAGTTGTTTTGATAACTATGGCTGTGTAGTAGGTTTTGAGATCTGGGCGTGAGACCTCCTACTTCGGTCTTCTCCTTCAGTAGTGCTTTGCATATCTGAAGTCTGTTTCTTTTCCATATAAAAGTAGTGATTGGTATTTCCCTGTCTTTGAAGAATTTGATGGAATCTGAATCCGGATTGCATTGAATATATAGATTGTTTTGCATAGTACTGACATTTTCACAATGTTCATTCTCCCTGTCCCTGGTCATGGTATGTTCTTCCATTTATGTAGACCTCTTATAGTTTCTTGAAGTACTTTTGTAGTTTTCTTAGTATAGGTCTTTTTTGCCCCTGATAAAATGTATTCCTAAGTGTCTTATCTTTTTGATAACTACTGTAAATGGTATTGATTTCTTAGTTCTTTTTCAGAGACCTCTATGCTGGTATAGAGGAATCCAACTGATTTTTGTATGTTGATCTTGTATCCTGCTGCTACGCTAAATCTTTCAATAAGTTCCAGTAGTTTTATTGCTGAGTCTCTTAGGTTTTCTATGTATAGGACGATAGTTTGAGTAGGATTAGTGTCATCTCTTCTCTGAATTATTCGTAGTAATCTCCAGTGAAACCATCTGGTCCAGGACTTTTATTTGTTGGTAATTTTATTTCAAGTGCTGAGGAGCAAGGATATCTCATTGAGGACTAAGGTGCGCCTGACACAAGCCATGATATTTCCAATTGCCTGGTATGCATGTGAGAGCTGGACAATGAATAAGGAAGACCGAAGAAGAGTTGATGCTTTTGAGTTGTGGTGCTGGCAAAGAATGCT
>NW_006921600.1:4525078-4531693 GCF_000298275.1 Orycteropus afer afer
AGAAGGGACCATTCCCTGGAGAAGGATGTCATGCTTGGTAGGGTGGAGGGTCGACGAAAGAGGGGGAGGCCTTCAAGGAGATGGATTGATACAGTGGCTGCAATGATGGGCTCAAATATAGCAGGGATTGTGGGGCTGGCACGGGATCAGGCAGTGTTTCGTTCTGATGTGCATGGGGTCGCTATGAGTTGGAAACGACTCGACAGCACTTAACAACAACAACAATTTTATTATGAACTGTTCATTTCTTTTGTTGTGGGTCTGTTCAAATTTTCTACCTTAGTCTATGTTAGTTTAGGTAAGCAGTGTGTTTCTAGAAATCTGCTCATTTCTTCTAGGTTTTCAAATTTGTTGGAGTACAGTTCTTCATAGTATCCTAATATTATTCTTTTTTTTTTTTCTGTTGGTTCTGTTGTGATGACACCCATTTTATATCTTCTTCATGTTATTTGTATCTTCTCTTTTAAGTTTGCTAGTAATTTTCAATTTTATTAATCTTTTATAACAACTAACTTCTAGGTGCTCTGGTGGCATAATGCCTAAAGCATTTGACTGCTAACCAGAAGGTCTTGATTTTTTTATTGTCTTTCTGTTTTCTGTTTCATTTATTTCTGCTGCAATTTTTATTATTTCTTTTCTTCTGGACTGTAGGCTTTGTTTGCTGCTCTTTTTCTGATTGTTGGAGGTGTTGGATTAAGGTATTGATTTTGGCTCTTTCTTCTTTTTGATGTGTGCATTTATTGCTATAAATTACCCTCTGATTACTGCTTTGGCTGTGTCCCAAAGATTTTGGTATTTTGTGTTTTCATTCTGATTTGATTCAAGAAATTTTTTAATTTGATATTTTATTTCTTCTACTATCCAGACATTTTTGAGGAAGATGTTATTTAGTTTCCATGTGTTTGCTCTTTTTCTATCCCTCTTCCTAGTGTTGATTTCTAATTTTATAGCATTGTGACCTGAGAAGATGCTTTGTCATAATAAAATATTTTTTTAAATTTATTGAGGCTTGCTTTGTGGGCTAACATATGATCTATTCTGGAGACTGTTCCATGTGTGCTGGAAAAGCATGTATATTGTGTTGTTATTGGGTGAAGTGCTCTGTTGATGTTTATAAGCTCAAGATGGTTGATTGCATTGTTTTGATACAGCTGTGTGAGCAAGGTGCTGTGCTCCTCTATTCACTAGTTGTTGGCACTTAGGCACTCACCTCCTGTCTCCTGGTGGCTGTGAGTGTGTGCATAGATCTCTTTAGCTATTTGTAAAGAGCAATTGAGGGTGAATTGAGCTAATATTGTCCACTGTGCATTGTTGGTCAGTTGGTACAAAAGAACATGGTGGCCCTCAGCCAATGGGTGAGGTTACAGGAGGTGCAGGTATGGTTGGGTTGTATGGGAACCATTGCTCTGTCTCACTCAGTTAGATGAAACAATTTAAAAAACACCCCAAAAAAAAAAAAAAAGCAAGAGAACAAAAAACTCCAACCATATAAATAAACAGGAACAATCTCAAAAAAAGAAAGAAAGGCAGTAAATGTGAAGAAAATTTTTAAAATATGTTAAAAAAAATACCAAAGAAAGATAATGAGAATAAGAGAGAGAGAAAGAGAAATGATATCTGTGGAGTGGGGAATGAGAGAAAAGAGAAAAGGTAAAATAATAAAGAAAAAAAGAAAACTTTAACAGGGAAAACAAGGAATAGGAAGAACCAAAAGAAAGAAAAAAGACTAGAAGCAGGAAAAGTGAAGAAAAACAAAAACAAGAACCAGGCAAAAGAAAGAGAAAAAAATAAAAAGGAAGAAAGGAGAAGGTAGAACAATTTTAAAAGCAAACAAATAAATAACAATTTGGTAGTTAAGTTTGTGTGTCAACTTGGCTGGGCCTGGTTGAGTGTCTGGTCAGCTGGATGTAGTATTCCCCATGATGAGACTGATAATCAACTCCATGGTGGAATTTACTGTGAGCAGCTGAGTAGCTGCCTTAGGGATGTGGTCTGCTTCCCGTATGCAAGAAGCAGCTTTGGGAATGATCTCTAGCTTTTTGGCACACTTGAACCCTGGATGTAACCAAGTCATTATTCAATAGCCTGCCATGCCCTGTTGATCTTGGGACTTTTACTGGACTTGAATTAGTGGCCTGCCATGTTGTTTGATGATATCAGGACTGTGCTTTTCACTTGTCAACCTTGGCCTTGTCAGCCTCAGCAGCCAGCAGCTGAGTGAAGAAAAGCCTTCAGCTTCAGTGGGCCAGGAGCATGGGGCAGAGCTTCCACCTAGCCCCTAGAGCCTGGCACATTGAACTCACACTTAAAGCCTCCAAACTATAAGAGAATAAACTCCTATTTGTTAAAGCCATTCCATTTGTGGTATGTTCAGTCAGAGCAGCATAAAGGTAACCTAAACAAAACAAAACAAAACAAAACAAAAAACCTGTGGTGGGGTGTGGCACAGCATCCAAGCTCTGTAGAGGCACAAAGTAGGATGGAATCCCTGCTGGTCAAGAAGGTGTGTCTAGATGGGGAATGGACACACCTCTGTTCTCCAAGAGGATGTGAGGTATAAAAGTGAGAAGGGGAATATCACCTTTCTAGTCATCAGCCTGGGAGCTCTGGTAGCATAGTGGCTAAGGCACTTGACTGCTAACCAGAAGGCTGGCGGTTCAAACCCACCAGCCACTCCTCGGAAGGAAGGTTGGGCAATCCTACTTCCGTAGTGATACTGCCTCGGAAACCCAAGGAGGGGTCGCTATGAGTCAGGGCTGACTCGATGACACATAACAACAACAACAACAACAGTCATCAGCCTCAAGTGCATTTGCTCCTGCTGTCCTCAGTAAGCGGAGCCTATTCTTAGGTCACTGTCCAGTTCAGAACTTCAACTTGCATATGTATATTCAAAATGGCCACACTGCTCTCAAATATTCAAAGTGGCTGTGCCCTTGGGACAGCTGGCATTACACAGGTCTGTTTGTCTCCTTATTTGCTGTTTTCCATCTGGTTGTCAGGAACCAGTGCAGTCCTTGCCCATGTAGTCCTTGGTAAACAGAGTCAATTCTTAGGTTGTTCCTGGGGTGACACTTGCAAATATTCAAAATGGCTACACCTTCAGGACAGCCAGCAGTTGACAGCTCTGTTTGCCTCCTTACTCACCATTTTTGTTAAGGTTCTTCTACTATTTTGTATTTAATCCACTTCTTTATCCTTCCTTTCAAAGCTCAGGCTTCCAGAATCATCTTCTATATTGGTTTCAATTTGTTTCTCATTGCTTTGTTGTAGAAGGTCTGTGTAGCTTGTCTGCCTATTTTGCCATCTTGCTGGAACTCTGACAATGCCTCTTCTTTCAAAGAGTTTAGAAGAGATAAAAGTTGTGTATAAAAGAAGAATAAGATAAGTGTCATTTCACAGTCAAAGAAATGAGACACAACCTGGATAGTGGCTATGGACCTGAATTACAGAGCACCTGTGTTCATGTCCCTGAATTAAAATCTCAGTTCTACTACCTTACTAGGTCTGTGACCTTTTATAACTCAATTACCTCTCTGTGCTTCAGTTCTGTCATTTATAAAATGGTGATGATGATGGTTATAAACATGCCTGTGTGATAAAACTATTGTGAGGATTAAATGAATAAATATCTGTAAAGCCTTGAAAGGATAACTGATGGATAATACATAAACACAAGTGTTTATTATCATTGATAATAAATAATATCTAATTAGGATGATCAAAAGAGGCTTTAGAAAGAAGGTACCACTGAGATAATCCATGAAAAGCAGATAAAATATTAAATTTTAAGTGGATTGAGCAGGATATCTAGGTAGAGGAACCATCATGGACAAAGTCATCAAGGTAAGAAATCACAGGCAAAGTTGGAGAAATAGCAAACAGGTCTGTTTGGCTAAAGCATGGACCCTTCGCTGGTCGTTTTTGTCACTCTTTGGAAAAATAGTAGAAGGTGATTTTGGAAAGTTCATAGTTTACAATTTTTTGTTTCAAATGGCACCTAGTTAGTGTTTTCCCATGGAAATGATATGAAAGTCATTTTAATTTTGGAAATTTCATGTCAAAATTTCTCCTGTATAATTGACTATATATAATAGTCAATTTCCTTGCATACTGTCTTAGAATCTGGAGTAGGGTTAAAAGACTTGAATTCAAGTGTGTCCTTCTTTAGATTCCAACACTCTGAGCCATAGTGTCTTAATTTTTAAAATAGAGAAAGAAAAATCTAAATCACAGAATTTTTTTTTTTTAAGGATCAAATAAATTAGATGAAAAAGGACTTAGTACATTGTTGTTGTTATTTGCCATCAAGTTGGACCCGACCTGTAGCGACCCCTCCTTGGGTTTCCGAGGCGGTATCACTACAGAAGTAGATTGCCCAACCTTCCTTCTGAGGAGTGGCTGGTGGGTTTGAACCACCAGCCTTCTGGTTAGAAGTCAAGTGTTTTAGGCACTATGCTACCAGAGCTCCCAGAACTTAAAGTAGCACAGAGGTATTCAATTAACTTTTAATTAGGCAATATTATCTTATCAAGACAAAAGAAGAATAGAATTGGAAAAAGATTTTTAATTATAAGGTGCCAGTATCCAACCTAATAAAATGTATCAACATTCTCCTTCTAATAGTTGATTCATCAGACACTATTCAGTTTGCTGTTCATGTTCTTGGCCCCAAAGTTATCAGCATTAAATATCCCATCTCATTTCTAGATTACAATGAAGTTCTCAGAACTTTCCAGAGTCCCTGAGGTTATTCATCCTAAGTTGCATCTTCTGAGTTGACAACTACAGAATGTTTAAAAATACACTGACTTCTGAATCAGCATTTTTTTTTCTTAGAATATAGATAGCAAATAAAGTTGGCAGTTATTTTCCAATCATTCTTCTGCCATGCTGATGCTCTATAATGGCTCCAAGGAATGGAGCAGAAACTAGCCAATGAATAAAAAGAAAATTAATAAAGGAATGCGCGGGATAATTGACACTTTTGCTACAATAGCATTTAATTTGAATTCCTTGATACTTTGTGCTCACTGATTTTTTAGGCTCAGTGAGTCTTTGTTTGGATTCTTTTAGTTTTAGATTGTGAAACAATATATCATTTGGGTAATTTTCAGAATCAACTTTATTATTTTCTAAGTGGCATGCAGCACAGATGGATATTAGCAAGTTCCTAGTATAAATGCCAGCAATAGAGGTGGTAACATTGTCCTGAGAGTTTTCTCATGAAACAAATCAGATAAAGAAGAGAAAGTATTGCCAAAGCTGGCCAGACAGATGAAGTGCATCCAATAATAGACACCTGAATGGATACATATCTATAATTCAACATTGTGTGACCTTTCCTTTCAAACTCACTCTGAGAAAAAATATTGTAATGGGGTACTGAGCAGACTGCTTTCCACCCATAGTCGCTTCCCTGGAAGTAAGTACTTTTCCTCTACATCTCAGTTCTCCAAGAGATCTTTTATGCAAAAGGCTTAGCCAATATTAGAAAAAGAGAATTTTCATTCTAATCCCATTAAAGATAACTCAAGTCTGGACAAAATTTTTCCCTTTGTTCACTCTCACTCATTTGTTGCTTTGAGATATATGTATAATATATATATATATATATATATATTATATAATTAGAAATAAATATATATATATATATATAATTAGAAATACAACACAAGGTATAATATATAAGCATATTATATTAGTCCTTGTATTGCATTTCTGATTTGTCAAGGAGAAAAGGCATCACAATACATTTTTTAGGTGTAGATCTCTAAAGTTGCAAAAATTAACCTCACACATCATGTGCTTTATGAATCAGTTAAATCGACAGCTGTCTTGTGGTGATGAAAGACCTGCGCCATTCCTAGATGATGCCTAAATGTTGCCAAATAGCTAATTGAATTGAGCTCTAAGCATTACCCAATCAAAGAGTGCATGAAGCTGGAAGCCCCTTTGTGGACAAGACCAACTCGTTCCACACCTCATTCTCCAAATGAATAAACAGAGGCCAAGAAATTTGCAGTAATTTATTGCTATACAGAACAGAGTCTTTGTTGGTAGTCAGATCTTCCAGTCTGCTGATCTTTCCACCAAATTTCTTTGTCCTGAAATATGGTTGAAGAGGTAGAACCACTAGTAAAAATAGCTGATAAGGGAATAATATGTTTATCTAGAAACTACTTTTATAGCATCTTTAACTTTTTGGAATATGGTTGGAAAATGTATTATTGTGCAAAAGGCCGCTGAAAAATCAAAATGGTTATTAAGAGGTCCCCTACCAAAATGTATGCACTAATAAGTGTAGTACTATTTATTCATTTTACTCCAGAGTTTCTGTAATTTTCTCTATCCATTCATCCTATTTCCTCTTACTTTAGAGATAATTCTAAAATTTCTTTTTCCAGAATAGTGCAGGTTGGAAGCTAACAGCATCAAGTGTAGGGAAAGGGAGGCAGTACAGGCTTTGCTGATAGCAGTAAGAAAGGTCTGAAACATTGTTTGAGGACTAGGTGATGTTTAATGATCTTTCTGGCTAACAGAATCTAGGATTTTATTATTATTATTATTATTGTGATTTGGGTGAAGATTTACAGAGCAAATTCACTTTCCATA
>NW_006921600.1:4531798-4533428 GCF_000298275.1 Orycteropus afer afer
GTCTCATGACATTGACCACAGTTTACCACAATGCAACAGCTCCCCTCCCACCTCCTCCCCACAGTTACCTCTTCCCAGTGTCCATCCCTCCATGCCCTCCTGCCCCCTAAGCTGTCTCCCTGTGCATAAGCAGCCCTTCTTTCTCCCATGATTATTTTCTCCAAGGAGTGTATCTACTTGAGGTAAATGTTCAACTCATATGCCTGTCTTTAAAATCTATGATTGTTTTTATTTTAAATATAAGTTGAGGGCATGATAGCAAGGAAGAGAATGAAATCCTCAAACACGAGAGAGATTCTATTTGATTCTTACATATCTTGAGCCATTTTGGTATTGAGATACTAGATCTCCTCAAGATACCCTTCTCATTCAACACAGTCTAAAAGCAGTTGGTTATATCAAAGTATGTCTAATCAAAGAAAGGTTAAAGAATATTTGTCATAGTCTAGAATGCAAGGACATGTGCAATACATTTTGTAAAATTTCTATTAAAGTATTTAAAATAATTGTGTTTTCATAGCAATAAACTTCTGTTAACTAGAAACCTATGTATGTGAGAAGCCTTATCTGATGAGGCCAGATAAATAAGGTGTTACTCTCCACAGTCTCTCAGTAGAAACATGAAAAACCCTTCTCCTCACTGGTAATCCTTAATTAAACTGAGTTTTTGTATGTCTCTTCAAGAGAAGGTCACCATGTCAACAATAATTAGGGAAAATGGCATTGTGAACATTACTGGGTGAGATGTAGTATATTTCTTACTTCAATTATTGCCTCCTTGTTTGAATCATTAGCATTTGGCAGATTTGTTGCTGAGTTTGTTGTTCTGATTTAAAACTTTGTGTAAGGTTGAATATGTTCTTATCTTGATCTTATATTTCTGCCGTGACTTGCTTTTTTGCTGAGTTTCTGACTTGAATTGCTCTTTTGTTTTTTTTTTGGCTGAGTTTTTGCTTTGTCTTTTTGTATTTCTATCTGGAGTGGAGTTTTTTTTTTTTTAATTTTTTTTTCCTCCTTCTTCTTTTTGCTGTATTTCTCCTTGTGTCCTATTGTATTGCTCTGACCCTTTCATTAGCTTTTTTTTTTTTTTTTTTTAAGTTATTCTCCTGTTTGGTATATGCAGCAGTACCTAATCAATACACGTCCTTGCTTGCTGCAGGATCTCCCACTTACTGTGTTTTGCGTTAGCTTTGATACTGCCAGACAGGGGTTTCTCTGCTTTGGCTAATGTGCTGTTGTCTAAATTTGCAGTGTTTCAGCTCATTACACTGACTTTAATTTTGATATATTTGTATTTTATCCAGTTCAAGTCATGTTTCTTTCCTCTATCAATTTAATTACTTTCTGCCTGGGCAACACTGTGTTTATACAATTGCTGCTAAAGTGACAAAAGGTTTCTATTTAAATTACCACTGAGAACATCAGCAGCTCAGTCTAAAAGAAACTTGGAACACCTCTGATTGATGTCTTCCCTTTGTGTTGGTAAGAAAATCTAGAATATTGTGAAGGTCTTCTTTACAGAACTTAGTCAAGCCTGGTTTGAACTAAGTCGAGCTGTGGAGTCATTAATGTAGGAGATGAGTATAGGGCTAAGGGGTAATGTACTGCATCTCTGTAAATAAAATAAAAT
>NW_006921600.1:4533545-4540225 GCF_000298275.1 Orycteropus afer afer
TTAGGTGTTTGACTTATATTTAGCCAGGCTACCCAAGCTCTAGCTCTTATTGTATACGTGTGAGATGAGAGTTTCTGGGTTTAAATCTTAGTCTTTAATAATTTTGTATTTGGACTTATAAATCAACAACACTGATTGAATTCCCACTGCTTGTATAGTATGATAACAACTGATCTGGAAACAAATGGTGTAAGAAACATGGCAACTATTCCTGTGTTCAAAGACTTCCAATAATGAGAGATAAAAAAGGAAAAAAGAGGTATGAAAAAAATTCTTCGAAAATAGCAACAATAAAACACCTAAAAAAACTTGTAAGTGGTTGTTTATAAATCAAAAATCCAAACCCACTGCTGTTGAGATGACTCTGACTCATAGTGACCCTACACTATAGAGTAGAACTGCCCCATGTGGTTTCCAAGGTTGTAAAACTTTACAGAAGCAGATTGCCACATCTTTCTTCCACAGAGTGGCTGGGGAGTTTCACTGGGGGTAGTTTGAATCTGTGACCTGCAGATTAGCTCTGAGCACTTTGACAATTGGACCACAAGGACTCATTTAATTGGTTGTTCATAGGGTTCAAAATTGTACACCTCTATAGGTTTGGAATAGTTCTTGGAAATACATAAGAGTCAAAAGGAAATAGGTTTACTTGAACATACATCTAAAGTAAAGTTAATCAATTGGCTAATAATTTGATTAGCAAATGAACTCTATTATCAAATTATTTACTTCAGTTCTATAGGACTTAATATATGCAAAGAGAGCCTAGATGGTACAAATGGTTTACATGCTCACTGCTAACAAAAAGGTTGGAGATTCGAGTCCATCCAGAGGTGCCTAGCAAGAAACCCCTGGTGTTGTGCTTCCAAAAAATCAGCCATTGAAAACTCTATGGAGCACAATTTTACTCACACAAATAGGGTCACGGTGAGTCAGAAACAACTCACTGGCATCTGGTTTAATATGTGTAAAGAAGAATTTACTCTTTACCCTCTCTATTTACATCATACAATATTCACTTCACCAAAGTTGTTGAGCCCTTATGCTCGCTTATGGAGGGGAAGAAGGAAAGATCAAAACCAAAAAATGATGCTTGTGAATAGGAGTACCTTCTCTTGTACTAGAGTATCTCTCTGAGCCTTAATTTTCTCATCTGTACAATGGGGATAAGTAAAATGTGAGAAACAAATAATACATCATTTATAAAGCTTTCAGCTCAGTGCATGCCACATGGTGAAAGTTCTGTAAGTAAGAGTGAGTTATTTTCCTTTCACCTTCCTCCTGTCAGTGTTCAGTGACTTCATTCTGTTAAATGAATCTGAACTTCTGGTCTCTTTCACATCTGAGATTATTATAGCTTACTACATTAGCAATCTGACCTTGATAAAAATTGATTTTCTATAGTTTAGGTGCAGAACAATGGATCATCAAACTCTGCAATTCTTATTCTCTGTAGTCCTCCTCTTCACAGGGCTAGAGTCACTTAACCCCTATCTGACACTCAGCGGATCCTATTCCCTGAGGCCACTGCTGTCTTCACCTGGGAGATTCAGACTTATACTTTAAGACGCTTAGTACTCAATCTTGCTGAAGAATCTGACCTTGACTTTGTGTTACATTTTGACTAAGGGCCTCCTAGCACCTTCTCAAGGAGCTCTGGCAGCGTAGTGCCTAAGGCACTTGACTGCTAACCAGAAGGCTGGTGGTTCAAACCCACCAGCCGCTCCTCGGAAGGTTGGACAATCTACTTCCTTAGTGATACTGCCTCAGAAACACAAGGAGGGGTTGCTATGAGTTGGGTCCGACTCAATGGCACGTAACAAGAACAGCAGCACCTTCTCAAGACCCATACCCGCTACTCCCATTTTTATTTTATTTATTTATTTTTTTTGCTCTGGTTATTCAACCTATGTTGTAGCAACCAATGTAGGCACTATGCTACCAGGGTGGTGTAGTACCTAAGGCATCTTATTGCTAACCAGAAGGCTGGCAGTTCAAAACCCCCAGCCACTCCTTGGAAGAAAGGGTGGGAAATCCCAAGGAGGGGTCGCTATGAGTCAGATTTGACTCAATGGAAGTGAGTATTCAATCTATATGCTCCTGGAAATCTGCCCAACACCTATACCTTATTGCTGCCTCTCCCTTACCAGGTTTTGCCCACAAACTAAAGTTTACCTCTGCATTCAACTTTGGCCTCTAGATTTCTACTACTCACATATTTCTTGTAACAAATTATCTAGGTTGTTTGGCCTTCCCAGTTTCACCTATGCCTATATGATCCTTATTGTGCTTGCCTGTCTGCCCAAACCTCTCCATTCCAGGCCTACTCCTCTCCTCTCTTTCTTTAGCTTATGCCCCTCTGTTGTGTCTATGAAACCATTTGAGTGTCAGGTCATTGCAACATCCTATTTATACCATTAGGAACTAGTGTTTCTCCCTGGGTTTGCAGCTAGGTATTTGTGCCACCTGCCCACCCATGAAAAAAATGTTTAGCTCCAGATCCACCTTCCATTCTAGATTTAATCTGCTGTACTGGACAGCTTTGCTCCAAGATATGATGCAGGCATTATCTAGGTTAACAAAGTATAATGGCTTTGTTCTTGGAGCAACCCTACATTTTCATTATGATTTTTGTGCATGGGGTCATTTTGTGATAATTCCTTTTATATGCAAATGACTTTTCATTGTGTCCTTTAGCTCCTCATTGGCATAAGTTCTGTATGAACTTGCCTTATTTCAAATTATGTTCCATACTGAACAATATTATAACCAATATGTAAGCGTATCAGGCAGGTTAAGGTTGCAGAATTTTATGAAATATAATGCAATGTCCATTGTTGTGTTGAAGCACCTTTACAAAATTGTAGAATACATGACTTTCTTATTCTTCAAATAGTCTAATTGATTGTTCATTGGGCTCACTCAGCCAAAAGTAGAGAGAAACTTTGTACAGACATCATTAGTTTTTCTCCATTTAGAGATTAATCACGAAGAGCTCTGGCTCTTTAATTCTGTAATTTGTATATTTAATGGGCTGCTGCAGAATCTATGACAGTAATTAGCATAGCCTGAAAACTCATTAATACGCAACAACATGATTAATGCAGCATTAATGCAAACATGACTGAAGTTATTTGGGTTATGTAGTAAGAAGATTAAAGCTAAAATGTCCTGTTTGTTTTACCAGTAGTGAGTATAATAGGATAGCAAAAAAATAAAAAAATAAAATAAAAACAAGTATCAAATTAGTTGTTTGAAAAGCAAAAAGAAGAGCAACATTTAAATCAAGATGATTTCCTTTTTCACTTAGCTCTAAAATTTAAAGCACAAAATGTTGTATTCTCTACTATTAATTTATTCATAAATTTATCATTTTAAAGGTAAGTTCCTTCAATCTTTTAGTTGAACTTAGTTAACCTTTTGGCAGCTTTTACAAAATATTGTTAGTCTTAATTGAAAAAGTCTTTATACCAATCTTTGACCAGAACCTTATACATTTTGGTTTTCAAGCTAGTATTCACTACTAGCTATGCCAAAAATTAAAGAATTTGTTTGTAATTATATAAAAGGAGCATATTATGACCTATTGTCATTATATTCATAACTTCAATAAATGTTTAAGTAATTTACAAGATTCTATCATTGAACATTTATTTTTTTAAAAAGTATTCATTAAATGCAGAAGAAAGGTGAGGTAGGCTCCTTCTGTAAAGATCTATAGCCTTAGAAACATGATGCAGGTTGTCAATAGTTGGAATCTACTTGATGGCAATAAGGTTTTTTTTTTTTTTTTTTTGAGTGTTCATTAAATATTACATATTACATAATGGAATATTTAGTAATGGTTGGGAGATTTCTTAATTATCTAATGCTACCATAACAGAAATAGTCCAAATGGATGGCTTTGACAAACAGAAATTTATTTTCTCATAGTTTCTTGTTGTCATTAGGTGCCCTCACGTGGACTCCAACTCATAGCAACTCTATGTACAGCAGAACGAAACGCTGTCCAGTTGTGCACCATCCCTATGATTCTTGCCATACATGAGCCCATCGTTGCAGCCATTGTGCCAATCTATCTCATTAAGGGTCTTCCCTTTTTCACTTAGCCTCCACTTTATCAAGCATGATATCCTTCTCCAAGGAATGGACCTTTCTGACAACATGAACAAAGTAGGTGAGATGAAGTTTGGTCATTCTCACTTCTAAGGAGCATTCCAGCTACACTTCTTTCAGGATATAGTTGGTTATTCATCTGACAGTCCATGGTATTCTCAGTATTCTTTGCCAATCTGATAATTTGAAAGCATCAACTCTTCTTCGGTCTTCCTTATTCACTATCCAGCTTTCACTTGCGTATGAGGCTATTCAAAATACCATGACTTGTGTTAAGTGCACCTTAGACTTCAAAGACATCTTAGCTCTTCAACACTTTAAAGAGGTCTTTTGCAGCAGATTTCCCTAGTGCAATATGACATCTGATTTCTTGACTGTTGCTTCCATGAGTGTTGATTGTGGATCTAAGTAAAATGAAATTCTTGACAGCTTCAATCTTTTCTCCGTTTATCTTGATCTCATAGTTTCAGAGGCTCACACCAAGAAAAACCAAACTGACTGTCATCAAGTTGATCCTGACTCACAGTAACTCCCTTTGGGTTTCCAAGGCAGTAAATATTTATAGAAGTAAATTGCCCCAACTTCCTTCCTTAGAGTGGGTGGTGGGTTTGGAGCTCCAATCATCTAGTTAACAATCAAATGTTTCATGCACGATGCCACCAGTGTTCAGGGCACCAACTTTAGGGGAAGGTTTCTTTCCTTGTCAGCTTTTGGGGAATGTCCTTGCCTCCTTTTAATATCTGTGGGCCTAGTGTTCATTAAAAAAAAAAAAAAAAAACCCACTGCCATCAAGTCAGATCTGACTCATTATGACCCCTCCTTGGGTTTCTGAGGAGATATTCCTACAGAAGTAGATTGCTCAACCTTCCTTCTGAGGAGTGGCTGGGGCCTTTGAACTGCCAGCCTTCTGATTAGCAGTCAAATGCCTTAGGCACTATGACCCCAGAGCTCCTTGGTGTTCATTGGAAATCTCCATATATCTTGGCATCAATCTTCCCTGGGTCTATAAGGTTCTCAGTGAAAGGATCCCTTGTCCAAAAAATATACTCTATACCCTTCTTTTCTTTTTTGGTGGAGGTAAATCTCTCTCTCTCTCTCTCTCTCTCTCTCTCTCTCTCTGTTCACTTCTATCTCCTTTTATCTCTTGTAACACAAAAAGTGATGCAGGCCACACCCCAGGGAATCTCCCCTTACATCTGGTCAGGGCTGTGAATGAATAGGGTGTTTTGTCCCACCTTAATTCCTTTGCAACTAATTGGCTAATCAAATCAATCACATCACAGAAGATGATTACATCATTACATAACTGCCAAATTACATCACTACAGAGCTGCCATAACACTAAGAATCATGGTCCAGCCAAGCTGACACATAGTTTGGAGGGGATACAATTCCATCCATGACAGAAAGTAAAGCTATAAAAGTTTTGCTTGTTGTTCTTGCTCCTTCCTGTAATCATATTGAAGTCCTTAGACAAAATAGTAATTGGGGAATATCCCAATTAATAGCATTAAAACTTTACAATGACTTGTCTCTCAATCTTTTAGGCAAATATGGAGAGTGATTTATAATATTTGAAATAAAACTTGCATTTTTATGTTAAGCAATCTTGAAATACCCAAAAATCACATATTAGCTTTCTTGTACTAGTTTTTCTCTAAGTTTATAATAGAAAAATGTTTGTGATTTCATTTTTTTTAATAAACAAAAAGATAAGTGAATATATGCTATTCATTTGACTTTTCACTAGGCCTTGAGCAGATAAAGTAAATCCATAATGGTCCTTGCACTTGGAATCAATTGTTTTGTAGGAGAGCATGTCCTTTTGACTTAAGCATTTCAACAATATGAACAAAACTTTGCTTCATAGAACAAAAGTAAATCAACATTACCTGTTACCAAAAGATGGTGATATTAGTGGTTTCTATCAAGACTATTTTGGGGATTCATGGATTTGCTATCAAACTCTCAGAATATATTGGCAATGAGAAGAGCCTCTGTGTGATAAGATAGCATAATGTTCAATTTGTTTAACTAGAAATTTTGTCAAAATTTTTATAAATTTCATTTGAAAGCCTGCAAACAGACTATTTCACTTAGTTCAAATGAGTCTTCTTCACCCAAGTTCACATATTAGAAATTGAAATGCAGTAGAAATTCAAAACAACATATTTAGGGAATAGATTGCTTTGGAAATTTGGTCTTTATGTGTAATTCAAATATTATATTAGACTAACCAATTGATATCTACAAATCTAAACAACTAAATTCTATTGGAATGTACCAGTTTTTTACTTATTTAAAAAAAGGACAAAATCAGAGAGAAAATGCAAGCTTCATGTTTTGTGGTGGGTGAAAGTAAAGCTGCCATATAGCTCTTTGTCAGTTATACCAAACTGAGGACCTCTGAGAGGAAGCACCGTCCATACCAAAATCAAAAACCAAACTCACTGTAATCAAGTTGATTCCTACTCATAGTGACCCCTCCTTGGGTTTCCGAGGCAGTATCACTATGGAAGTAGATTGCCCAACCTTCCTTCCAAGGAGTGGCTGGTGGGTTTGAA
>NW_006921600.1:4540325-4547645 GCF_000298275.1 Orycteropus afer afer
AGTCGATTCGACTCATAGTGACCCCTCCTTGGATTTCCGAGGCAGTATCACTATGGAAGTAGATTGCCCAACCTTCCTTCCAAGGAGTGGCTGGTGGGTTTGAACCACCAGGCTTCTGGTTAGCAGTCAAGTACCATCCATAGACCTTAATAATAATAATAATAATAATAATAATATGTAGTATTTATGTAAGGAGGCTTGGTGACACAGTGGTTAGGTGCATGATTGCTAAGTGAAAATTTTGGCAGCTCAAACTCAGCAGCTGCTCTGTGGAAGAAAGATGTGGCAGTCTGCTTCCTTAATGATTACAGCCTTGGAAACCCTATAGGGCAGTTCTCCTCTGTCCTTATAGGGTCACTATCAGTCAGAATTGACTTGATGGCAGTAGGTTTGGTATTTATATAGAGCTAGATGATTGGAAGTACTTTTCACATATTAGCTCATTTCATCCTTCTAACAACCATGTGAAGGCAGGAACTTTCAGAGTCCCTGTTTCATAAATGAAAAATTAAGTACAGAAAGGTTAAATGATCTGCCCAAGATCACACATCAATTAAGTGCTGGAGTTGGTACTTGAATCCTGGCAGTCTAGCTCTATCATTGATTTTTTAACCATCAACCCAAAAAGCAGATCATTTCTCTTTGAACTTTCACCAAAGATACGTTCTAACAAAATTTCATAGAACTTTTGCAAGAGAAAGAAAAGGAGGGAAAGAAAGAAAGGAAGGAAGAGAAGGACAAAGGAAGAAACATTGTTTCAACTCTTTAGTGATATATGTTGGAGGTCAAGAGTGAAGGTAATTACCAGAAAAATCCCTCCTGCTTAAAATATCTAGGGGAATGGGTCCTATACAATACAGTCTCATGAATACATGGTTGTTGTTGAGTGACTTCCAGTCGATTCCAACTTATAGTCATCCTACAGAACAGAGTAGAACTGCCACATAGGGTTCCTAGGCCACTTTGAAGCCACTGGTAGGTTCAAACAACCAACCAACATTTTAGTTAGCGGTCAAGTACTTAACCATTGTGCAACTAGAACTCTGTCAATTACCTTTCACATCCTAGTCTTCTCTCTTCTTGACTCTTCCTCCATATTTTCAGTGATTTAATTGAGAGAAGATATAATTATCTGACTAAAACAGAAAAAGTTAGTTCATAAATAGGTTTGTCTGCACAAAGGGAAACATTTTTCTGATTTAAAAAAAAAGTTTGACTTATTTTCACTGAATTAAATTTATCTAATATTTTAGTGACATGAAAATAAAGCATTAAGAGTAAATTAATAACTAAATTCAAATATATCCATTGTTATCATAGATATCTATTGTTCTCAATTCTCACAATACTGTGAATTAAATAAAATAGAATTAAGTTACAGCAAAAATGTGCTCAGTTACATAGAAGGATTTATTTTTGTAACAATAAATGATTATACAATGATCTGGCCTACTGAAATGATTATGGAATTTATTTCATTTTTTCCAACAACTGTTTATTAGAAGCCTTGTATTCTCAAAATGTATATTTAGACATAATAAATATTGCAGTCTGCCCACATTTATGCCTTAGATTTTTCTTGGCTTGGAAGGAAGAGACTGATCCTTCTTAGTAAAAAATCCTTTCTCTCTGGAGAGTTCCCAAAATGTCATTTTAGTAAAAACACTTGATCTTTATCAAACTACAGTTACTCAATCTGCAGAATACTACCAAAGACCCTAGGCAACCAACTGAATTCCTTTGTGGTACTTCTGACAAGCAAGATAAAGTGGAATGGAGTGTGGGTGAAGTGACTACAAATTTGGTCAGTGTCATGCTGTACTGTATGTAGATCAGGAGGCTGTCATTTGAACAGAACACTGCGTGGTTTAAAATCAAGAAGGGAGTGTGTCAGGGTTGTATCCATTCACCATACTTATTCAATCTATGTGGTAAGCAAATAATCCGAGAAGCAGGACTATATGAAGGAGAACATGGCATCAGGATTGTAGGAAGAATCATTAACAACCTGTGATATGCTGATGACACAACTTTGCTTGCTAAAAGTGAGGATAAATTGAAGCACTTACTGATGAAGATTGAAGAATACAGTCGGCAGTATGGATTGCATCTCAATATAAAGAAAACAAAAATCCTCACAAGTGGACCTATAAGCAGCTCATGATAAATGCAGAGAAGATTGAAGTTGTCAAAGACTTCACCTTGCTTAGTTCTACAATCAATGCCAGTGGAAGCAGAAGTCAGGACATCAGACAATGTATAGCACTGGGAAAATTGGCTGCAAAGGACCTCTTTCAAGTGCTGAAAAGCAAGGATGTCTCCTTGAGGACTAATGTTAATATTTTGAAAGATGAATTAGTTGAGGACTAGTTAAAAAAAAGCGAGGAAGAATACTGAGAGGAAGAATAAATTGTCAGACATTGGAAGTATTATGATATAATCATAATATCATACTCTACTGCTACAGAACCCACCAGCCACTTCTCAGAAAGAAGGATGGGCAACTACTTCCATAAAGATACTGCCTTGGAAACCCAAGAAGGGGTTGCTATGAGTCAGATCCAACTCAATGGCAGTGGGTTTTTTTTTTTATTTTTGCAAACGGCACAAAAAAGAGATCAGTGAAATAAAATAGAAAACATGGAAATTGACTCCAGAGAATATATTTTAATATGTTAAAGGTGGGATTCCATCAATAAACATTCATTCAGCAAATATTTTTGTGCCTCTATTGTGTGGCAGCCATTGTTCACAATGCAGCAAATGCAGAATTAAACAAAGCAAAGTTCATGCATCATTCAGTAAGTGCTTAAATAATCTGAAGAAAAAATTAGGATACATCATTTGTCATACTACACACCAAAATAAATTGCAAAAGGATTTTAGTGTTAATTATCAAAATACAGGAAATGAATATAAAAATATAAATAAATAACAAGTTTTGAGGTGGGGCAACCTAAATATAAAAGCCAAGGGAGACACCATTATTGAAAAGAAAATATTAGATTTGAAAACATAAAAATTACAGTTTGGGTAAGATGGTGGAATAGGCAGAAAGACTGCACAGACCCTTTTCAACAAAGGAAAGGGGAACCAATTAACATAGATACAGAAGATAATCCTGGAGCCCTGAGCTTTGAATGGAAGGATATAGAAGTGGACTCAACTCCAACTAGCAGAAGAATTTGCATGAAACCACCAAAAAAGGAGACATACGGAGCTGCGGTCTGGCAGTGATCCTGATGGCACAGACAACTTGGATATTGCTAATTGGTGATAGGACCTAAGAATTAACCTAAAAATCATCCCTGCTAGCCTGGGAATGCATGGAGGACAGCTCTGCTGGCTGGTGAAAAAAAGGGGAAGCAGTGGAGAGGAAGGTGGGCTGTGCTGTGGACTTTGGCCTGTCGAGAGGGTGCAGCCATTTTGAATATTTACAAGCAGTTTGACCATTTTAGATATTTAAAGCAACAGCATTCTCCCAGATGCCAGGAACTTAACAATAGGCTCCACTTGCCAGGAACCACAAAGATATTTCGAACACAGATGACTGGAAAGGTGTGACATTACCCTTGATACTCTTATATTCCACACCTTCTTGGTGAACGGAGGTATGGGCATCCCTCACTTCCACCCACCTTCTAGGCTGGCAGGAATTCCATCCCAGTTTGTGTGCTCAGACAGAGCCTGGGTGCCCTGCCCCACTTTGCCCTGAATTTTTTTTGTTTTTCTTTTTTTTAGTTTGTTTTTCTTATTATTCTTTATTCTTCACTTCCCAGACTCTAGTTTTCAGCTTTTTTTCCTTTTCCTGTTCCTGGTTCCTTTTTTTTTCACTCATAGTAAACCCCATTCCTTGTTTTTATTTTTGTGTTTTTCCCATTTTTTCCTACTACTTTACTCTTTTTCCCTTATTGCCCTCTCCCCAGATATTGTAGTGCTTTTTGTTTTTTGTTTTTCCTTTTTTCTTTTTTTGGTTTCTGTTCCTGTGTGATTACATGGTGAGTTTTTTGTCCAGGTGCTTTTAGTTTTTTTGATGGTTATTTTATTGTTGTTTTTCTCTGAGTCAGAGACAGAAACAGTCCACATACAACACAACTACACTCACACCTCCTGCAGCTTCACTTACTGAGTGAGAGCTACCACTTCCTTCTCCACCAATGGGCCAACAATAAACAACCACCAAGAGGAGCCTGACTCACCCTTGGCTGCTCTTCACAAAAAGTTAACAAAGATCTAAATACAACAACATCACAATGTCTCAAAGACAACTGACCATCACAGTCCACACAAAGAAGCAAGATAAAGAGGTAGAAACAAGGGAGCAGGATACAGAACCAGAACACATCCCTGAGGAAGAAGCAGCATTAGAACTCCCTGATAAGGAATTCGAAGAATTATATTTAGGTATCTTCAAAGGATTGAGAGACAGATCAGGGAAAACACAAATAAAACCCTAGAAGAATTTCAGAAGAAAATACAAGAACAAAATGACAAAATAATTGAAAAATTACAAATAATTAAAAATCTACGGATAGAAATCCAGAAGATTAATACTCAATTGTCAGAAAAAATAAAGCATGAAAGGGCAAAGGAGTAGAGTTGATGCAAGGGAAGACAGAATTCATGAGATTGAAGACAAATACCTGAATACTTCTTTGGAAAGAGATCAATCAGAAAAAAAGATCAAAACAAAATGAAGAAAGCCTAAAGTTCATGTGGGATAGCATCAAAAGGAATAAGTTATGTGTCATTGGAATTCCAGAACAGGAAAAGAAAAAGAAAACTACTAAGAAAATTGTCCCAGATTTGTGGGAAGAGAACTTCCCTGATATGATGAACGATGAGAGTATATTAATTCAGGAAGTCCAACAAACCCCAAACAGGATAGACACCAAAAGAAAATCACCAAGACATATCATCATCAAACTCATGAAAACCAAAGAAAGAAAGAATCCTGAAAGCAGCATGGGAAAAACAAAAAGTTACTTAGAAAGGACAACCAGTAAAAATAAGCTCTGATTTCTCAGCAGAACCCATGCAAGCAAGAAGGCAATGAGATGGTATGTATAAAACCCTGAAAGAGAAAATTTTTCAACCAAGAATTATATGTTGCTTGTTCTTATATGCCGTCGAGTTGGCCCTGACTCATAGCGACCCCTTCTTGGGTTTCAGAGGCTATATATATAGCTGGCAAAACTGTCCCTCAAATATGATGGTGAAATAAGGAGATTTCCAGACATGCAGAAACTAAGGGAGTCTGTTAAAACCAGACCAACCTTACAAGAGATACTAAAGGGAGTCCTTTGGACAGAGAACCCAAAATAGCAAATAACAACTGACCATTAATACACAAGATGACATAACCCAGAAACCACAGCTATGGACATATCCCAAGTAAAATAAGCTTTGTTTTTGTTGTTGTTATATACCCTCGAGTCGGACCTGACTCATAGCGACGCCTCCTTGGTTTTCCAAGGCAGTATCACTACGGAAGTAGATTGCCCCATCTTCCTTCCAAGGAGTGGCTGGTGGGTTTGAACTGCCAGCTTCTGGTTAGCAGTCAAATGCCTTAGGCACTGCTTACAGATTGTAAACAGGGAACCAGAGATATCAACTGGAAAATGAGAACAATGATGAACCAAAAAGAGGAAAAAACTGTGTAGTTACAGAACTTACAAATGGTGATGAAGTCAAAGAGAATTGCAAGATAGAATGGACTGTTCTAAACTCGGGGAGAAAATTGTAAATCACAGAGTAACCTCAAAGAAAAATGATAAACCTTCACAATAAAAAAGAGGACAAACACAAATATTCAGCAAATACTAAAATAACAAGAACAAAGGAAATGATAACACAATTCATAAACATAATGAACTCAGCACAGAAAATAATGTGGAATAATGAAATCAGGGACACCATGAAAAAACACATAACAAAATGACAGGAACAAATTCATACTTGTTGGTAATTACACTGAATGTTAATGGATTAAATGCACCACTCAAGAGATGGAGACTTGTAAACTGTATAAGAAAACAACACCCATAAATAATGCTGTTTACAAGAGACATATCTTAGAGACAAAGACAAAAATAAACAAAAAATAAAGTTTGGAAAAAGATATATCAAGCAAATGACAACCAAAAAAGAGCAAAAGTGACAATATTAATTTCTGATCAAATTGACTTTACAAAAACCACCATATGAGACAAGGAAAGACATTTATATAATGATTAAAGGATCAATTGAACAAGAAGATATAACCATAATAAATATCTATGGACTCAATGAAAGAGCTCCAAAATACATAAATGAGACTCTAAAAGAGTTGAAAAGGCAAATAGATGACTCCACAGTCATAGTGGGAGACTTTAATACACCAATTTCAATGAAAGATAGAACAACTGGAGAGAAACTCAACAAAGATGCAGAAGAGCTAAACAATACAATCCACCAACTTGAACTTACAGAAATCTACAGAGCACTTCACCCAACAATAGGACAATGTAAAGTCTTTTCTAGTGCACATAGAACATTTTCCATGATGGACCATGTTAGGCCATGAAGAAAGCCTTCATAAATTTAAAAACATTGAAATACTGCAAACTATCGTCCTAGATCATAATGCTATCAAATTAGAAATCAACAATAGGAAAATCAATGGAAAAAGAGTAAACACGTGGAAACTGAGCAAAACCTTCCTTAAAAAGACTGGATAAGAGAAAAACTAAAAAATGGTATTCAAAAATTTCTTGAATCAAATGATAATGTAAATAGAACATACCAAAATCTTTGGGACACAGAAAAAGCAGTGATCAGAGGCCAATTTATAGCAATAAATGCACACATAAAAAAGAAGAAAGAGCCTAAATCAACATCCCCAACAATTAGAAAAAGAACAGCAAGAAGAGCATACAGTCATAGAAGAAAGGAAATAATAAAGTTTTGAGCAGAAATAAATGAAGCAGAAAATAGACAGACAAGAGAAAAAATTAACAAGGCTAAAAGCTGTTTTTTTGAAAAGATTAATAAAATCAACAAACCATTGGTAACTTTAACAAAGGCAAAGAGAGAGGGAATACAAATAACATGAATAAGAAATGAAATGGGTGATGTCACAACAGAATCAAATGAAATAAAAAGGATAATATAAGAATACTATGAAGAACTGTACTCCAGCAAGTCTGAAAATCTGGAAGAAATGGACTAATTTCTAGAAACACATCACTTACCTAAACTAACACAGACTGATGTGGAAAAGTTGAATAGATCCATAACAAAAGAAGAAATTGAACAGGTCATCAAAAAATTACCAACTAA
>NW_006921600.1:4560552-4561390 GCF_000298275.1 Orycteropus afer afer
CATTTTTCCCCAGCACTAGTAGCAAAACTCAACAAGACAGAAAATAAAAAATGCTGGTGAGGATGCAAAGAGATTGGGACTCTCATACACTGCTGATGGGACTGTAAAATGGTATAACCACTGTGGAAAGCAGTATGGCGATTCCTTAAAAAGTTGGAATTAGAAATCCATTTGACCCAGCCATTCCATTATTAGGTATATTTCTTAAAGTGAGAGCCATGACAAGAACAGACATATGCACACCCATGTCCATTGCAGCACTATTTACAATAGCCAAAAGATGGAAACATCCTAGGTGTCCATCAGCTGAGTAATGCATAACCAAACTATGGTACATAGACACAATGGAATACTATGCACCCCTAAAGAATAATGTAGAATCTGCAAAACATCACATAACATAGACGAACTTGGAGGACATTATGGTGAGTGAAATAAGTTAATCACAGAAGGACAAATATTCTATTAGTCCATTATTGTAAAAAGACAAGTCATACCTGAACTATTAGGTATGGATGCAGTGCGGAATGTACCCAAGACCATGTATAGGGTTGGCAGACAATGGTTCTACACATGTATTTGTGTGATCTGTAAGAATTCCCAGGTGTATAGTAGAGCTGACAAGGGACAAGTTCGTACTCACTTCTAGAGCACAGCCAGCTACACAGAGAGAGCGAGTAGTTGAACCTGTGGCCTCAAGACCATAGTCACAGGGCACATCAAGCTCAATTGGCATTGCCTACTACACAACTTTGCTTGCTGAAAGTGAGGATGACTTAAGGCACCTACTGATGAAGGTTGAAGAATACAGTCTGCAGTATGGATTACATCTCAACAT
>NW_006921600.1:4561875-4562869 GCF_000298275.1 Orycteropus afer afer
TTCGTTCTGCTGTGCATGGGGTCGCTATGAGTCGGAAACGACTCGACGGCACTTAACAACAACAACAACAACAACTACACAAAACATTGTTCCACCTCCTACTTTGATGAGTAGTGACTGCATCTTAAAAGCCTGGAAACAGCCATCTAACTGCAATGATGTATCTCTCCTCATCCAGAGCAAAAAGAATGAACAAAACCAAAGATTCATGGACATTCTTAATCCTAGCCACTGGTACACCATGCGATCCACAGCCTATATGACTATGAGACCAGAGGAACTAGATGGCTCTACCGGCTACCACTGTCATAAAATTACTATATTATATTACATAGATATATTCTTATTCCTGCTTTCATAAAGATAGCAGAAACCCTTTGTTTTCATTATCTAATATCCTTTCTATTTCATTTGCATTCAACCCAGTTTCTTAGAGATGAATTTCTAGCTGCCCATTTAGTGCATCAGGGAATATGAAAGTTCAGTTTCATATAGAGGCAACTCTAGCTATGTCACTCAATTTGGGGGATCTATGTAGGAGATCCTGGGTAGAGTGAGAGAAGAAAACTCAAAATCATTTGGAAAAAAAAAGGAGGGGGACCAGGTTTGCTGGTCTAATTGAGCCTGGTGGAACCACTAAGACTATGGCCCCTAGCTGCCCTTCAGGTCTAGAATTGAACCCACACCTGTGGATTCCAGCGAAACAAAAGACAGTCATATAAGTTGAACATTTATATTAGGTAGATACACTCCTTGGAGAGAACAATCTTGGGAGAAAGAGGGCTGTTTATGCACAGGGAGGCAGCTCAGGGGGCAGGAGTGCATGGAGGGATGGACACAGGGAAGAGGTAACTATTGGGAGGAAGTGGGAGGGGAGTTGTTGTGTTGGGGTAAATTGTGGTCAATGTCATGGGACAAAGTGTATATAATCTGCTGTATAGAAAGTTAATTTGCTCTGTAAACTTTCACCCAAATCACAAATAAATAAATAAAT
>NW_006921600.1:4564519-4595346 GCF_000298275.1 Orycteropus afer afer
GGTCTATGTATCTGTCATTGAACCAATACCAGGCAGTTTTGACTACTGTGGCTGTATAGTAGGTTTTGAGATCCGGCAATGTGAGACCTCCTACAAAAATAGTATCATTTTTATAATAACATTTAAAAGACAATCTATGAAAAAGTGACTGCTATGTATGTGACAATATAATGGTACCCTTAATATGTAAAGTACACAAATATAAATCAATAATAAAAGTGAGCAACCCCATTTAAAAAACTGACAAAGAATTCTGGTCATGCATGAAAGAATTACGATGAATGAGTTCAACCTCACTGTTGATCTAGAAATACAAATAAAAACTAGAATAAGTTTCCAGTTTTAATCTATTTAATACTAACCAGTGTCTCCCAAAATACCAAGCCAAATCTCCTCCAAATGCTGGAAATATTTTGCTTGACAATGGTTGTAAAATTATGCATAAACTCTGGAAAGAAAATGTAGCAACTCCAGAAATCTCTTTCAATGGACTCAGAAATCAAAAAGCAGCTAAAAGAAGTCCCACTTCATTGATTTATAAATTCATGCAGTACAAATGGTTTTAGAAATTGACTCATCTGATACGTACATTTATAGATAAGGAACTGGAGACCTATTCTGCTGAGGCAGTGACAACCCTGGCATATGTTTCTTCTAAAATGAGCAATATACAACCAGTGTCTCAGGGATGCCACTTCTGTGTTTCTTTATTATTTGGAGCTTGTAAAGAATGGTCTGGGGACAGTAGTGTGCAGTGATAGCATTTTTACCATTTATGTGGAGACCCAGCTTCCATTCTAGGCCAACACACCTCAAGGTCGCCACCACCTACCTGTCTGTCAGTGAAGGCTTGAGAGGTGCTATGGTGCTGAGCAGGCAATGGAGTTTCCAGACTGGGGGTGGGGGTGGAAGGTGAACCTGCTATCTACTCCCAAAAAATCGACCAGTGAAAATCGTAAGGATCACAACAGTCCAATCCTCAACCAATCATGGGAATGGTGCAGAGTCAGGCAGTGTTTCCTTCCCTTGTGCATGGGATCACCATGAAGCTGTTGTTGTTGTTATGTGCCGTCAAGTCAGACCTGACTCATAGTGACCCTTCCTTGAGTTTCTGAGGCAGTATCACTATGGAAGTAGATTGCCCAACCTTCCTTCTGAGGGGTGGCTGGTGGGTTTGAACCGCCAGCCTCCTGGTTAGCAGTCAAGTGCCTTAGGCACTACGCTACCAGAGCTCCCACCATAAAGCTAGGCTGACTCAAAGGCAGCCAATAACAACAAAGGATGGTCAGTCTTGGTATTAGTGACATTTAGACAGTCACAATTTTCATTGTCCCTGAGAGGTAAAGGAACATTATTTTAAAAAAATTAAAGAGAGCATTCCTTGTTATAAAGATTGGGATTAATTACAGTTTTTGAAGGCTTTTTATATACTAAATCTCCATAAGAATTCCATTCTATTTAAAAGTATTTTAGATTCCACCCTCTTTCTCTTATATTCTATTTTTTCTCCTAATCTATACTTCCCATGTAATTTTTAACATGCAGATCTAATGTTCCCAAAGCTCTTTAGTGGTCAATAGCAGGGAAAAAAAAAAAGAGAACTAATGAAATATTTAAGAAATAATATATGGTTAAATAAGTAAGATTTATGAAACATGGATATTCTAATTAAGAGTTAACCATTTGGGGATTAATTCTGGACTATTTACAGTGTTTTCAGACTGGTTTTCAATTGCTATTTTGTCAAGTATAGTCAATGAAGATTTTGTTATTCATGTATTTATAGGGCTGGTTTACCCATAAATATTTTAAGAATGGAGACATTTCTAGCACCACCTAATGGCAGTCAAGTAAAATTAAAAAGTCTTTTCAATTTAGAAACTAATCTGCATAATTCAAATTGAGCGACATAGCTAGAGTTGCCTCTATATGAAACTGAACTTTTATATTCCCTGATGCACTAAATGGGCAGCTAGAAATTCATCTCTAAGAAATTGGGTTGAGTGAGAATGAAATGGAAAGGATATTAGATAATGAAACCAAGGGGTTTCTGCTGTCTTTATGAAAGCAAGAATAAGAATATATCTATGTAATATAATATAGTAATTTTATGCAAATATATATTAATTTTGGGAGCTAATATATGAAGAATCCACCCTTCATACCACATTCAATTTCCTGAAAAAATGTCTTTGCTATTGTGTTGACATACTATATTTGCGTTGTTTTTTCCACAGCCATTTATGTCTCAGACTAAATTAATCTGCTAGTCTAATAAAGCATCTTTAATCTCTGATAGGTTTTTTTTTTAATTAAAAAGAGCCACATCTTTTTGATTGGACTGTTGGAAATTCCTGTTGAATATGAGTCAAACAACATGGTTTGGAAAACTAATACTTTGTTTCAGATATACTTACATATATTTCATTTGATTCATAGCAACATTTGAAAATATGTTGTCTGTCATATCCTTAGCATAGGAGTCAATAGATTTTATTGTGTTTTTTATCTAAAGGAGAATTTAGTGATAACTCTAGATTCCAATACCTTTGAAACTCTTCTCAACATTTCATTTTGATACCTCCCTCTAAGGTACAAAAAGGAGCATTAGGCAGGTTGTAGAAGCTAAATTCTATCATGTAGGTTTTAAAGTTAAAAGAAAATATGACATTGATGGTGGTAATACTAGGGAAAACTTCTAGAAAACACCCCCCACTTATTACAATTTCTTCCTTTCCATGAACATTTTTCTGTGTGTATCACTAGGCTTTAGATAGATGTCATACTGTGTGGAGGAAGCTAAGAAACTCAGGAAGCAAACTGGGAAGTAGTAAAAAATATCAACCCTTTTATGAAAGAATGACCCAGAACTTTTGTAAATACTGTTTAATCATTCTACAGTGCCCTTCACTTCATTGTTCTTCAACAATGTACTTCATCCTTCAAAATCCAACTCAGCATTACAGCTTCTGTGAACTTTCCCTGTAGGCTACTTTCCCCTGATTTGAACAGAAATTATTATTTTGATCTATTTAACCTCTGAACTCTGTGTCCTTATTTTACTGCTTTTTCCACTCTTTTCACTCATTTCTGTATGTCTGCCCCCTTTTATTTCAGGTCAGGTTATCTGATAATTAGTATTATGCCTTTATTGTTTATCTTTACCTGTCTAACAAGGTAGATTTTGATGAAAGAATAGACAAGTTAATGGAACTAAAGCTTTTGTTAGGTGACATCAAGTTGATTCTCACTCAAGGCGACTCCAAGTGTGCAAAGCATTTTTGCTCCATAGGTTTTCCAAGGCTGTGAAGTATATTTAAGTTATGGTATACTGTTTAATATTCTCCTTTTTTTTTTAAGATAAGGTTTTTCTTTTTTTCACTCTAAAATATTCAGTGTTTTTAAATTAATATAATACCTAATGGACTTTTCTCAACTCTAGAATTAACATCTATTCCTAAAAAAAAGAAAATATCTACCCCTATAATTTAAGGGTTAAAGGGTGAATCTTTTACTTAAAAGCTATTTCAAATTTTTGAAGGATTCTTGTGAGGAGATTACAGTCATTAATAAAAAGATAGATTTTGAAATCACAGACATACTTCTAGGCAAGAAATTTTCAGGATCTGCTTTAAAACATGGTGAACATAAAGATAACTAGGCAATTAAACAATTAAGCAGAGGAAGAAATATAATGTCAACACTGAGCAAAACATAATATTATTAAAAATATAAAGACCATTTACTGAAATCCTATCAGTGCAAAAAGATAAAAATAGGAATTATAAAACTTAGACAGAATTTGATGAAATAGTCATTGTTTTCAAATATTGTCTCTTACATGATCCAGGACAATCCATTGAAAACAAAGAACTAATAAAGTCTACAATTGACTGGTTTCGATGTAAATACACATAAAGTAGTTGCTTTTCTGTTCCTAAAGAACCAGTTATACATTTAATAGGGACTTCTACTTCCAATTTGAATGTATGCAGGAAATGTGAAAGACTTTCCTTCCCATGGTAACAATATACAAGTCTACACTATATAAATACCATACTTTTCCATGAGGCTATCAAAATGCAGACAATGCAGAAAAGCCTGGATGAAACAGATTTTAGGAAGAAGTATGTTCTTCATAGGGACCAGAAACTTGTGGCAGTTTCCATATCTGAAAGTATGAGACAAGCATTTTTTGGGGCACAACAAAAACAGTCCTGTTATAAATGCAGTGAATTTTCAAGGTCAGGAAGAAAGCATCTGAAGCTTAAGAAACAATGTGGCCTACAAAGATAAACTGATAATCTAGAAGAGATCCAAATACCAAAACAAATAGCTCAGCCCCAAAATTCTCTATGTTCTCCAAACTCAAATTTTGTCAAGAGAGTTGCCATGGAAGATCATCTGGAAATGCACTCCTATGAATTCTTGCAGTGACTGGATTCCAGAACCATGAGAGAATTTAATCCAATAGTAAACCAAAATACCTGTAATCCTAGCCCACTTCCATACCAACACAAAAACCGTGAAGATGGAAAATGTGGTGTCACCAGTGGTTGGGGTTAAGCTAATCACAATTGAACTCAATCTAAAGCCCAACTTCAGTTCAAGTCAAACAACAGATTACTGTCCAGATTATTAAAATTAGAAAGCAACAACTTTAAAACAAATATTATAAATATGTTAAAAAATTTATGGGAAAAAAATGGATATAATGGGTAGACCCAAATCTACTGCCATCCAGTTGACTCTGACATATAGAGCCCCATTGGATTTTCAAGGCTGTAAATCTTTATGGAAGTACATTGTCTCATCTTCCTCCCACAGAGCAGCTGGTGGGTTTGAATCACTGACTTTCTGGTTGGCAGCCAAATGTCTTATCCACTATGCTAACAAAGCTCCTTCATAATGGTTGGAGAGATGAAATATTTTAGAAGAGGATATCTTTAAAAATGAACCAAATAAAAAATAGATCTGGAAAGTACAACTTTACAATAGAAATATTTAGTGGCCACCAGCTGCTCCATGGAAGGAAGATGAGGCAATCTACTTCTGTAAAGATTTACCACCATGGAAACCCAATGGAGGTTACTGTGAGTTGGAATCCACTGAATGGTAGTGGGTTTGTTTTTTGCTTTTTTTTCTCCCCCTCAGATCAGACAGTCCAGGAAAAAAAAAAAAAAAGTTTAGAGAACTAGAGCACAAATCATTCTGAAATAATCAGACAAAAACAAAGAAATAAAAAAGAAGATTAAAAAATAAACAAAGAATCAGTAATCTACAACATAGTATTAGGAGGTGTAACATACAGGGAGGTAATGGTTTCAGGAGGAAAGGAAAGAGGAAATAAAGTTTTGTGCATAATTTCGTGGATAAGAATCAGCATGAAGTATCACTTCAGACCTTAAAGACTTTACAGGATAATACGAGGATATTGTGAATAATTTTATAATAAATTTATAAAATTAGAGAAAATGAGCAAATCCCTTGAAAGACAACATATTAAACTAGAGTGAGAAAAAAATAAACTATATAATTCTATGTTTGTTAAAAACAAAAACAACTGAATTCATAGTAACAAAAAAAAAACCTACCCACAAAAACAAAACCTAACCAAACCTAAACCCTCAGGCCAAGTTGGCTTTACTGATAAATTCTATAAAATATTAAAAAAGAAAGAAAACCAATCTTATATAAACTCTTCTAAAATATGGAGGAGGAGGGAAATATTTTCCAAATTGTTTTGAGAGACCAGAATTATCCTGACACAAATATCTGAAAAGGAGGAAAAGAAAGACAGGTGCCTGTACCCCCCCCCCAAATACAGACCAAAGCACTTAAACAAATACAAGCACATTGAATCCATTCCCTCAATATATACAAATAATATATCACGACCAAGTGGGATTTAACATTTAACAATGAAAATTGTGTTAATCATTAAAAATTAGTGGCCAATTTTAGTACTGATATGTAAAGAGTCGGGGCCGACTCGATGGCACATAACAACAACAACAACAACATGTAAAGAGCTTGGAGTCATTACACTTGTCCTTACAACAGAATAAACCTAAACAGCAATCAATGATTTCTTATAGATACATCATAAAATTAAGGTCCCAGGTAATTCACCACCTTGAAATCTGCATCATACGGAGAATCATAACCAAGATCAATTTACCTAGACCAGAAGCCACTGGTCATAAACTGGTAGAAACAGTAAATGGAAATTTTGACAAATTGCTGGAGGCTGAGCGTGGACTAGATTGAGAGTTTAAAAGTCTCATGGGCCCTGTCTTAGGGGGCTCCCATGCCTTAGTGGATTTTACCTCCAGGAATCCCATCACATTCTCACAATGAGGATGGGAGAAAAAAATCCCCTAGGTGTCCTGGAGAAGGAGAGAAAAAGTAACCATTTTGAAATACATGTGGGAGAAAGTAATTATTTTGACATATGCTCAGAATGTTCTCCACACCAAGGTCTGCCTTCCAAAGGAAACTATTTTACCAGAGGATTATTTCATCTGGTGAAGTGTATTAACTATTTGTGCCCCCTCTTCAGCCTTTTTGTCTCACATAAGGGGGGGGATAGCTAAGACACATTTCTGAAGATCACAGCAGCCTGCCAAATCTACTAAAACTGACATTTAATCATAAGATCATAGAATACTTCCTCTTTTTAACAATTTACCACCATATCAACAGAGCTCCAGTGTAATAATAATAGATTAATTGAGAGGGCCGTAAGGTAAACATTCTACTTAAGAAGTTCTTAGGGAAGCCCAAAAATAACAGGAGTGGAAAATAATGCACTAGAGAAAATATAAAGTCTCTAGCACCTATTTCTACAGTGTATAATACTCAGAGCCCAACTCCTAGCCAGATTAACATAAAACTGCACACCAAAAGCCCCAGTCCCTATTACCTGATATGTCATGGCTTTCAAGGGAGAAAAAAAAAAAAAATCACTGCATGCTAAAAGGGAGGGAAAAACGTATTATGAAACCTAAGCAAGCATCAAACCCACATTCAGGTAAGACACAAATTTTGCAATTAAGACAGGAAATTTAAAATAACTATGATATATGTTGAAGTTTCTATTGGACAAGGTAGATGCATGTAAGGACAAATGGGTAATGTAAGCAGAGAGATGAAATTTTTGAGAAAGAATCAAAAGGAAATGCTACAAAGCAAAATCATTGTAGCATAAGAGAATAATTAATTTGTTAGGCTTATCAGAAGACTGGAGAAGACCAAGGAGAGAAAGAGTAAATCTGAAGATAAGTCAATAGAAATTTCCCAAAGTGAAATGCAAAGGGAAAAGAATAATTAAAAATAAAATGTAATAGATTATCCAAACCTATAGGACAATTGCAAAAAACATTTTTACATATATGTAATGTGAATATCAGAAGGAGAAGAAAGAGAACAAGGAGCAGAAGAAAGATTTGAAATAACAATGGCCGAGAATTTTCTAGACACCAAATACAGATCCAGGAAGATCAGAGGACAGCAAGCAGAAAATATACCAAAACTTCTACACAGAGGGTATATCACATTTAAATTGCAGAAAACCAAATAAGAAGAGAAAATCTTGAAAGAAGCCAAAAGAGAATAATCATAATAATAATAATAACCTAAAAAAAACCCACCTTATATAGAGAGGAAGAAGGATAAGATTTACATTGGATTTCCCAACAAATACCAAGAGAACAAAACGAGAATAAAGTTAAATATTTAAAGTATTGACCTGAGCAGCAAAAGACAAAAGAGATAAAAAAAGGACCTCATACAAACTAAATGCTTTTGTATGTAAACAGATTTTATCAAAAAAAAAGTGAAAAGACAGCCCATAGACTGCAATATTCCTTGCAGCCCTTTTCACAATAGTCAAAAGGTAGAAACAACTGAAATTTCCACCCATAGATGAATGGATAAACAAAAATAGTACATACATAAATATAATATTGTGCTACTGTAAAGAGAAATGAAGCTCTGTTGCATGCCACAAATGGATGAACCTTGAAAACTATATGCTGAATGAAATAAGTCAGTCATGAAAGGACATATATTGTATAGTCTGGCCTATATAAAATAAACAATATATAGAAATGGAGATAATAAATGATGTCCATGGTGGAAAGTATGGGAAAGGGGGAATTTTTCTTTGAGGAACATTGAGTTTATGTTAATGGCAGTGGAATATTTTGGAAAAGGATAGCAATAATGCCACAGCATGAAATATGTAATCATTGTCATTGAATTGTAAATGTGGAAGTTGTTGTGTTGGCAAATGTTTTGCTGTGTATAATTTCACCACAATTTAATAATATATATATTAAATGTTGAAAGGAAAAACAACAAAAACAAAAAGCACAAACCTAGAGTTCTGAATCAAAGAAAACTGTTGTTCAGAAAAATGAAGAAGAAATCAAAACATTAACAGACAAACTGAGGGAATTTATTACTGGTAGACCTGTCTTGCAAGAAATATTAGAAGAATTTTTTCAGAGAGAAGGAAAATTAAATAGGTAAGAACCTGAGATCTGCAGTAAGAGGGAAGACTATCCAAACAAGAATAAATGAAGATAAAGAAAATATTTTCTTGATAGTAATTAATCTAATAGATAACTGTTCAAAGTAATAATAGCACCAGTGTATTGCATGAGTACAGTATTGAAATGAGTGGCAGCAATAATATAAGGGCTAGATTGCAGGAATTCAGAATACCCTGTTATAAGGAACCTGGGATATCCATGAAGTGATTTAGTCTTGTTTGAAAGTGGATTTATATTAGTAGTAAATGTGTCAATCTCTAAGACAATCACTAAAAGAATTTTAAAATAAATAGAATTGATGTGCTAGAAAGAGGAGAAAATGGAATCATAAAATGCACAATAAGGGTAGAAGAGAAAGGAGGGGAAGGTAAAAAAGAAACAAAAAACAAATGCAATGATAAGGAAACACTGATAAGTATGTTGTTGTTAGGTGACAGTGAGTCGGCTGTTACTCATAGCAACCTTATGCATAACAGAATGAAACACTGCCATCCTGGGCCAGCCTCACAATCCTTGCTATACCTGAGCCCATCATTACAGCCACTGTGTCAGTCCACTTTGTTGAAGGCCTTCCCCTCTTCTGCTGACCCTCCACTTCACCAAGCATGATACCTTTCTCCAGGGAATGGTCCCTTCTGATAACATGACCAAAGTAAGTGAGATGAAGTCTAGCCATTTTCACTTCCAAGGAGCATTCCAATTGCCCTTCCAGGACAGATTTGTTCATTCCTCTGGGAGTCCATGTACTTTCAAGGAGCTCTGGTAGCGTAGTGCCTAAGGCATTTGGCTTTTAACCAGAAAACTGCAGTTCAAACCCACCAGCCACTCCTAAGAAGGAAGTTTGAACAATCTACTTCTGTAGTGATACTGCCTCAGAAACCCACGAAGGGGTCACTATCAGTCAGATGTGACTGGATGGCATATTCTTTGCCAACACCACAACTCAAAAGCATCAACTCTTCTTTGGTCTCCCTCATTCATTGTCCAGCTTTCACATGCATATGAGGTGATTGAAAATATCATGGAATGGGTCAAGTGCACCTTAGGCTTCAAAGAGACATCTTTGCTCCTCAGCACTTTAAAGAGGTCTTTTGTAGCAGATTTGCCAGGTACAATATGCTGTCTGATTTCTTGACTGCTGCTTCCATTGGTGTTGATTGTGAAACCAAGTAACATTATATGAAGAAGAATGCAGGATCAGGCATGGAAGAAGACTCATTAACAACCTGAGATATGCAGATGACACAACCTTGCTTGCTGAAAGTGAAGATGACTTGAAGTACTTAATGACTAGTATAGTAGATATTAATCCAACTGTATCAGTAATTACTTTAAATGTGAATGATCTAAATATGCCAATTAAAAGGCAGAGACTGTCAGAATGGTTAAAAATTGACTCAATGGTATGTTGTTGACAAGAAATCCACTTTAAAAAAAATACAGATTAAAAGTAAAGGGATGAAGAAGGATATTCCATATTAATACTAATTAAAGCTGAAGTAGCTATATTAATGTCCAACAAAGAAGACTTTGTCACAAGGAAAATTATCAGAGACAAAGAGGGGCATTACATAATTATTGAAGAGTCAAATCTTGAAGAAGATCTAATAGTCCTTAATATGTATGCATATGAAAACAACATGAAAATATGTGAGCAAAAATTAATGGGACTGCCAAAAGAAAAACAAACCCATTGTCATAATTGGAGATTTCAGTACCTCTCTATCAGTAATTGACAGAACCAACAGCTGGAAAATCAATGAGGATACAGTTAAACTGAGCAGTCATCAATCAACTGGATCTAATTGACATTTATAGACAATTTCATCCCAAAACAGCAGAATATACATTCTCCTCAAGCTCACATAGAACATTCACACAGATAGACCACATTCTGGGCAGGAAAATACACTTTAACAAATTTGAAAGAATAGAAATCATATAAAACATATCATCAGGCCATAAAATTATTAAACCAGAAATTAATAACAGAATGATACCTAAAAAGTTCTAAAATATTTGGCGATAAACACACTTCTAGCATTCTAAATAATGCCTTGATCAAGGAAAAAAAGTCTTAGAGAAAATTAGAAAAATTGATTGAACCAAATCAAAATGTAAATACAACTTATCAAAAGTTGTAGAGTGCAGCAAAAGAAGTGCTCAGGGCAAAATTTATAGTATTGAAAAGCATATATTGGAAGAGAAAGATCTAAGATTACTAATCTAAGCTGCCATTATGTAAAATAGAGCAAGAACAAAACTTTAAGCCTTTCAAATTTAAGGCATTTAAGAAATGGCAATCCAAAGAAAAGAAATAATAAAAACTAGCACAAAATCAATGAAATTGAAAATAGAAAATAGAGAACATCAATAAAGTAAAAAATTGTGTCTTTAAAAACATCAATTAAATTGATAATATTCTAGTCAGACTAATCAAGAAAAAAAAGAGAGAAGATACAAATTATCAGTATCAGAAATTAAAGTGGCATCATCACTACTAATCCCATGGACTTTAAAAGGATATAAAGAAATATAATGAATAATTCTGTGTCTGCAAATTTGATAACTTAAGTAAAATGGACCAATTCTTTGAAAGACACAAACTATTAAAACTCATGCAAAGAGAAATAGATAATTTTGAGTAGACACATCTGTTAAAGAAATGGAATCAATAATTCATAATCTTCCAAAAGAGAAAGCACCAAACCCAGATGGTATCATTGCTGAAATCTACTAAAATGTAAGGAAGAAATTACACCAATTCTCTAAAATTGCTTCCTGAAAACATAAGAATCTGGACTACTTCCTAAATCATTCTATGAGGACAACAGTAATCTAATGCTTAATATCAAAACCAAATAAAGATATCACAAACAAGGATACAAACCAAAATATTTTATGAACATAGGTGCAAAAATCCTCAACAAAAATTTAACAAACTGAATCCTACAATGTATAAAAAGAATTATACACCACAACCAAGAGGGATTTATTTCAGGTTTCCAAGGTTGTTTTGCTATTCAACTATTGATTAATATAAACAATCATATGAAGAGTCTAACAATGAAAAATCATATAATCACATCAACAGATGTAGAAAAAACATTTGAGCAAATCAATGCTCATGCATGATAAAACAACAAAATAAAACAAAAAACAACAAAACCTGGAAACAAGGCAAACATGTGCCTCTCACCAGTATTATTTGTTATCATAGTGGAATTCATAGCTAATGCAATAAGACAAGAAAAGAAAATAACAGGTTTACAGATTGGGAATGAAGAAATAAAATCACCATTGTTTATAGATGTCATGTGAAAAATGTCTATGTGGAAAATCCTGAACAATTGAGAAAAGTACGCATGGAACTAATAAGCCAGTTTACAAGATATAATTCATAAAAGTCAATTTTTTAAAAATATTCCCATAACGAACAGTTGAAATTCAAAATTAAAAGTACAATGCCATTTACATTAGCATGAGGAATTAAATACTTTGTTATAAATCAATCAAAAGAAGTACAGTTTCTATATAAGAAAAACTACAAAATTATGATGGAAGAAAAAAAAAAATCTAAATAAATAGAGAAATACTCTGCCTTCATGCTTTGGAGTGTCCATATTGTTAAAATGAAATTCTTCCCAACTAGGTCTATTGATTCAGCAAAATATCAATCAAAATCCAAGCAAGGTACTTTGTGAATATTGGCAAACTGATTCTAAAGTTTATATTGAAATGAAAAATGCTCAGAATAAGAGACATAATACTTAAGAAGAACAAAGTCAGAGGGCTGACACTACTTGACTTCAAGTCTTACTGTAAAGCTACAACAATTGAGACAGCATGCTATTGGTGAAAAAATAAACAAATAGATCAATGAAGCAGAATAGAGAACTCAGAAATAGTTCTATACAAATATAGTCAACTGATCTTCGAGGAGTAGCATTCAGTGAGAAAAGATGATGGTGTTTTCTAACAAATGTTGCTGGAGCAATTGAACATGCACATGAAAAAATGTGTGTCTAGACACAGACTTTATACTTTTCACAAAAAATAATTCAAAAGGAAGCCTGGACCTAAATATAAAATGAAAAACTGTAAAATTTCTAGAAGATAATATAGGAGGAAAAAAAAAACTAGTTAACCTTGAGTTTGGCAATGGTTTCTTAGATGCAATGCCAAAATCATAATTCATTAAAGAAGAACGTGGATAAAGTGGACTTTTTAAAAATAAAAAGCATCTGCTCTGCAAGAGATACTGTTAAGAGAATGAAAAGACTAGATATAAACTAGGAAAAATTATTTGCAAAATAAAAAACAAACTAAAAAACCCGTTGTCATCAAATTGATTCTGACTCATAGCGACCTTATAGGAGAAAATAGAACTGTCCCATAAGATTTCCAAGGCTGTAATGTTTATGGAAACAGACGGCTTAATTTTTCTCCCATGGAGTGCCAAGTGGGTTCAAACCTCTGACCTTTTGGTTAGCTGCACTGCACTGTGCCACCAGGGCTCCATTTACAAAATATCTATCTGATAAAACATGTATATCCAAAATATACAAAGAACTATTAAAGGTTAACAATAAGAAAACTAACAACCTTAAAAAATAGACAACAACCTTCACACCCCCTTAATAAAGATAACATGCAGGTGGAAAATAAACAAATAGCCACTGCAACCATAGCCCTGAGATGCCCTTCAAATCTTAAACCAAAAGTATCCCCTGAAGTCTTCTTAAAAACAAATAGTTTAGCTTAACTCAAAAAGAATGTCTGCCTTGAACACTGTGCTCTTTTAAGATTTATGAGAGATCAAATTGACAACATCAAAAATAAAATACCAAACTCGCTGCCATCGAGTTAGATCCAACTCACAGCGACCCCACCTTGGGTGTCCAAGGCGATATCACTACAGAAGTAGATTGACCAGTCTTCCTTCCAAGGAGTGGTTGGTGAGTCTGAAATGCCAGACTTCTAGTTATCAGTCAAATGCCTTAGGCACTACACCACCACAGCAGCAACTTGAAAAATTAGATAGGAAACTTAGGGCACAGTGAATTTATGTTAATCAGGGAAGACCACCTCAGAAATGAAGGATTGTGCATCTCAAAAAATGTAATCAATGTCACTGAACTCTACATGCAGGTACTATTGGATTTATGTATGTTCCTGCTGTGTATATTGTCAACAACAAAACAAAATCAATTATATTAAAAAAAAGAATATAAACAAATGAAAAGATGCTCAACATCATGTGTCATGAGAGAATTGTACTTTAAACTGACAATACAAAACAACTTCACACCTATGAAAATGGCTAAAATCCAAAAAACTTATCAAATGTGGGTGAAGATGTGAAGTAACTGAAACATGCATTCATTGATGTGGAAATGTGAAAGGAGGTTTTTAGCCACTTCACAAGAGAGTTTGGCAAAGCTGTCAAAAAGACATTTTCTTACAAAGATAAACATAAGCTTATTGTACCATCCAACAGTTGTGACCCTAGGTACATTTACTCATTTGTGTTGCAAATATATGTCCACATAAATATCTGCACATGAATTTTCATAGCAGCTTTATTAAAAAATGTAAAATATTGGAAGCAGCCAATATATTCTTCAGTAGATAAATAGATAAACAAACTGTGGTGCATATATAGAGTGGAATATTCAGCAATAAAAGGAAGTGAACCATCAAGCCATGAGGAAACAGGGAGGAACCTTAAATGCCTATTGCCAAGTGAAAGAAGCCAACCTGAAAAGGCTACATGTGTATGATTTTAATAGTGTGAGATACTGGAAAAGGCAAAACTGCAAAGATAGTGAGATGACCATTGGCTGCTAAGGCTCTGGAGGATGGGTGAGAGAGATGAATGAAAATCAGGGGATATTTTAAGGCAGTAAAATGATTCTGAATGATATTGTAATTGTGTATACATGACATGCACTTCCATAAAACTGCACAACACAATGAATGAGCCTCAGTGTAAGCTATAGACTTTAGTTTATGATAATGATAATGATAATAAATAATATATCATTAATTGAACAATAATGCAAATGTTATTAATAGCGGAAACTCTCTGGCAGAGGGGAGGTTGGGGTTTGAGAACTCTCTGTACTATGTGCTCAATTTTTCTCTAAGTCTAAAACTTCTAAAATATAAAGTCTACCAATTGGAAAACCAATCAAAATGATCCACCACATTAACAGAGCAAAAAATTATATCATCTAAATAGATCTTCAAAATATTTGACAAAATTCAAATCTTGATCACGATTAACATCTTTGGCAAACTAGGAATAGAGGGGAACTTCCTCAAAATTCCAGCAGGATTTTTCTCGAGTTAATTGTAAAAGTTAAAAGGAAATGCTTTAAAAGACCTGAAATATTCAAACAATCTTGAATAAAGTGTAACACAGAGAACTTAACACTGTCTGATTTCAAGACTTAAAATATAGGTACAATAATCAAGATTTTGTAGCATTTGTGTAAGTACAGAAAAACAGGTCAGATGAGGATGTTGAGTCAATTCAATGGGGGAAAGTAGAATCTTTTCAACAAATGTTGAGGAGTCCTGAAAAATAATCTTTGACTCCCACATCACTTCATACACCAAATTGATTTGTGGTTGATCATAGCCCCAAAACAAAATCTAGAGTTATATAGCTTCTGCAAGAAAAATTAAAGAACATCTTGGTATCTATGTTGTTAAAGATTTATAGAGATGATACAAAAAGCACTAACCATCAAAGTGATAAATTCACCACCATCAGAAGATGTTAAAAAAATGAAGATACATGCCATTGACTATATCATTGTTTTATGTTTAACTTATATATGTTTAACTGAGTAAGATGCAAAGCAGTTTTCAAAAATGTTGTTTCATGTTACATATATATCAGCAATATAAGGGATTTTCAGTTCTGTCATATATATTTTGCTGTTTTTAATTTTAGCCCTTCTAATAAGGAGCTTTGGTGGCACAGTGCCTAAGGCACTTGACTGCTAACCAGAAGGCTGGTGGTTCAAAGCCGCCAGCCACTCCTCAGAAGAAAGACTGGGCAATCTACTTCCGTAGTGGTACAGCCTCAGAAACCCAGGGAAGGGTATCTGTGAGTCGGATCTGACTTGACAGCAGTGAGTTTGTTTGCTTTTTTTTGTTTTTTTAAAGAGTATGAATGGGAGCTCTGGTGGCACAGTGCATAAGGTATCTGATTGCTAACCAGAAGGTTGTTGGTTCAAACTCAGCAGCCACTCCATGGAAGGAAGATGAGGCAATCTACTTCCGTAAAGATTTACAGCTTTGAAAACCCAATGGAGGTCACTATAAGTTGGAATCAACTCAATGGCAGTGGGCTTGGTTTTTAATGAGATGAAAGGAGCTCTGATGGTGTCATGGTTAAGGCATTTGGCTGCTAACCAGAAGATCAGCTGTTTGAACCTACAAGTCATTCTGCGAAAGAAGAGGCAGTCTGCTTCTATAAAGATTTACAGCCTTGAAAACACAATGGGAGTTGCTATGAGACAGAATCAACTTAGTGGCAGTGAATTTGGCTTTTTGGTTTTGAGTGAGTATGAAGACCATTGGTGGCATAGTGGTTAACTGTAAGGACTGTGGTTTGAACTCACTGGCCATCTCGCAAGAGAAAGATGTGGCAGCCTGCTTCAATAAAGATTTACAGCCTTTTAAACCCCACAGGACTATTCTACTCTGTGCTATGAGTCAGAATCAACTTGATGGCAATGGGTGGGTAATGATATAGAGTGGTATTTCGTTGTAGCTTTAATTTGCTGTTCCCTGAGGACTGGCTTAGCTGGCGGTTCAAACCCATCAGCCACTCCTGGGAAGGAAGGTTGGGCAATTTACTTCCATAGTGATACCGCCTCGGAAACCCAATGAGGGGTTACTATGAGTTGGATCCGACTCGACCGCAGTGAGTTTGTTTTTTTGGAAGCACTGGCCTTGTGGGAATCACTATGAGTTGGAATCTACTCCATGGCAGTGGGCTTGATTTTTTGGTTTTAAAGACTGATGAGGTTTGAAATGTTTCTTATGAGCTTCATCATTTGGGTATCTGCTTGTATCAAGTAACTTTTCAAAATCATTTTTCCCACTTTTTATTGAGTTGTTTGTCTTTTAAATTGTAGATATTATATATTCTGTATATTCATGACTGTTTTCGGATTTTGAGTTTCAGATTCAAGATTACTTTTTCATGTGTATAAATAACTATAACAATTTTTAATATTCATGTTAGGGTGTTGTGTTATAATTTCATTCTTCTCAGGGTTTGGATTTGGTGAAAAATAATTTTCACCTGCCAAGATGCTTTAGTTCTTGAACTTTTTTTTCTTATCATAGCTTTGTATAGATATTGACTAACAATTTTTATTCATTTTCCTGGATCTACAATAACAAGAGTATGTCTTTCTAGGGTGAAGGTTTTTGGTGGCTTGCTTGGTTTCTTATTTCAAGAAGGCCACTTTATGTTTAAGTGAAAGGCAGATTCTTTTACTGATGGCACCCTCTATGAGGGTGCAGCTGTGTGCTTTCTGATTCTTTTGTTTTTGTAGAACATTTTTTGTTTTAAATCATTACTGAAAATATACAGAACAAAACATACACCAACTCAACAATATCTACGTATATGCTCCAATGACATTGATAACATTCTTTAAGTTGTACAACCATTCTTACTCTCTTTTTCCAGGCTGTTTCTCCTCCATTGATGTAAATTTACTGCTCCCTAAACTTCCTATCTAACCTTTTGAGTTGCTGATGTCAATTTTGTTCCACACAGCTAATTTTTTAACAGATCTGCAGAACTTTTCATTTCCTCTGTTTGTTTGCTTCTTTAAGAGACAGCTTCCTTTCAAATGGCCTCCCTCTTCCCCAGAAGTAATGTCTTCCAATTTCTTTTCTTGTGCCCTTTTTCATACCCTCACCCCTTTTAAATTCCCTAGTAGCCAGTGTTTAGACCAGCAGATCTTGGTCCTATTTCAGCAGTTTTTCATTCAGAGAGGGACTGACTTACTGGAAGTGAGTTTATCTGTTTCCCACCACTCCTATATCCTTGCTGCTCTCTCCTTCCTGTTCATTGCCTACATAACTCTTCACTCCAGTATGAACCTGGGTGCTGGTTCTGTTTGTTTGGGATAATTATTTCATGCATGTAGTGTTTCTGTATCTCCTAGTAATTCTACAGGCAGCAGTTATGAGTGGCTTTATTTGCTCTCTGTTAGACCAGTATAGTTTTGGAGGAAATATGGAAAGACTTGATTAGGCTACTGTCATTTCCTTATGGACAGCTGAATATCCTGGAGTAAAATTTTAATGTTAAAAATGTTATGAATATTCTGGAAGAAAACTAGAGATTTATTTATTTATTTATTTATTTTGTTTTGAGAGTAAGGAACTACTTTGTAATATTACAAAGTGGTTCCTTACCCTCTCTCTCTCTCTCTCTCTCTCTCTCTATATATATATATATATATATATATATATATATGTATGTATATAATTTTGGGTAGGAAACTACTCTCACAAATTCCAGTAGATATAGAGAAAAATATTTTTGAATTTTGAATTTTAAAAATTTTAGCCTATAGTAGAGTGAAAAACAACAACTAAAATCTTAAAAGACACACAGAAATTGGTAGAAAATATTTGAAACTCTGGTGGCATAGTGCTTAAGGCATTTGACTGCTAACCAGAACGGCAGAGGTTCAAACCCACCAGTCACTCCTCAGAAGGAAGATTGAGCAGTCTACTTCCATAGAGATACTGCCTCAAAAACCCAAGGAGGAGTTGCTATGAGTCAAATAGAGTTGATGGCAAGGAGTTTGGTTTTGGTTTTATACAGAAAAAAAGTCAACTTGTAATGTTTCCACAAGTATTTACTGTGGGTGTAGATTAAACCAGGTACTATACTAGGCTTACCTTGTAGAGAGTAAAGATATAAGATAGATAAGATAAATCAGATAAATGGCAGAAATATAGGACCTGCTGGAAGTAGAAGGTGCTGGAGAGAAAGTGAATCAGAGGGAGACTGTTATTGTTGATAGAGTAGTCATATGGACCTCTCAGAGAAAATGAATGTGAGGGAAAAAAGCTGTGAAAGATGAGATAACAAAGCATGCAGCTATCTGGAAAAGAAACTTGAAGTCAGAGGGAAGAACAATTACAAGGCATTGAGATAGCTAGGCTGGAAAAGGAAGAGGAAGCAAAATAGAAAATGAGAAATATAATAGAGGCTGAACTATTCAGGATGTTGAGACTACTGTGGTGAATTTGGCTTTCACTTAAAGTGAAACGGAAAACTTTTGATTTGAACCAAGAAGACTAGTAAGATGATCAGACTTCTTTTTTAATGGGATCATTCTGGCTATTATTTTAGAATAAATTAACATATGTGGATGAGGATGGAAGGGGCTATGCAGCAGAGATGGAAAGGTGGATCAGTTAGAGAAAACAATTACAAAATCCAGGAGAGAAACAGTACTGATTCATAACATATGAGGATCCATAACTTATAATGAACTCCTATAATCAGGTTGAAAAAGACAAATAGACCCTTAGAAACCAGACAAGAAGACACACACACACACACACATACACACACATTTATATGTATATGATACCCAGAAAGACAAAAACTAATGGCTGGTATACATACACACACACACACATACACACATATATACACAGAGAGAGAGAGAGAGCTAGAAAGAGAGAGAGCATCATTGATGGTTTAGTGGTAGAATTCTCTCCTTCCTTATAGCAGATGTGAGTTCAATTGATCAACTTTTCCTTTTGTTTAACAACTTTTTGCCTATCTTAAGGTCCTGTGGGAGCTCTGGTAGTGCTTAAGGCACTTGACTACTTACCAGAAGGCTGGCGGTTCAAATCCACCAGTCACTCTTTGGAGGGAAGATGGGGCAATCTACTTCCCCAGTGATACTGCCTCAAGGGGTCACTATGAGTTGAGTCCAACTTGAAGGCACATAACAACAATAACAACAAGGTCTTGTAGCTGAATTATTTTTATTTATAATTAAAACAGTTTTAAATTCTAAAACATATCCACATGAAAATTAAATATTTTCATTCATTTCTTGGATTTCTGATTTTTTAAATGTTAGGCCATGGATGGATATCTATTTTCTACCCCTGTATATATTAAAAGCCTGGAATAATGGCTGCACAAAGTATGCACTTCTTAAATACTTGTTGAACAAATAAATAAATACGGAGTTAGAAGGAATTTTCTATGATTTCTCCAAACACTTGAAACAGGAAAAAAAAATTAGCTCTAGAACATTTCCTCTGTCTTGCTTTTTTTCTTTTTTTAGCAAAATATGCATCTTAGCAAATGAGAAAGATGTCTTTTTTCACTTTTCCATTTATTTTATTCAGCACTGGAAATTAACATAAACATTTAACACAAACTATATATTTTGGTATTGCCTAACTGCTTCCCATGTCCTTTTATTCTTGTACTTCAGTGACACATAAGGGAACACCAGGAGGTCATGTTCAATGACAGAACTGCATTCAAATTTTCTGTCTACATTTTGGCGCCTCATATCTGCTTACATTCCTTTGACCAACATATATCACATGGCTGAGCCTAAAGTCATTGGGTACAGATATATAAAAATATAACTTTCTTATAGGAAAAGAGAGTATGAATAATTTTGAACAATGCATTCTACCACTGTACCTCATGGTAAATTCATTAACATTTTCTTCAAAATGCTGTATGCATTCATAAAAATAATTTCTCCATTTATATTAAAATGCATCCATTTGTGAATTTAGTATATTTAAATAATTCATTACATGGTGAAGGCATATGACTCAAAAGATAGGATTTAACTAGTGCCTAAGGCATTTGACTGCTAACCAGAAGACTGGCAGTTCACACCCACCAGCCAGTCCTCAGAAGAAAGACTGGGCAATCAATCAACTTCTGTAGAGATGCCACCTTGGAAACCCAAGGAGGGGTCACTATGAGTCAGAATTGACTCGAAGACAATGAGTTGTTTTTTTTTTTTTAATACCAATAATGAACTAATTGTCAAAACATGATGTTTCCATAGGGTGTGCATTTTTTATTTCATCATAGAGTCCATGCAAAAAGCAATCGTTGATTACTTATATTGATAATGTAAAGAGAAGAATAACAAATTTGAATTATTTGAAAAAGCTGGGTAAAGTCTACCATACATCATCAAATAAAATTTTCTTTCACCAAATATTTTCTTGTCATGAGAAATTTATCTGGATCTGTATAAAGTATTATATTTTAGTTGGACTAAAATTACATTTCTGTGCTAGATGAGTTGTTAAAAAGCATGTAAATTAAATGTCATGTTGTTGAAAACATATATATATACTTGCCATTCAATAATCATATACAATATTTTTTATTCATTTCCAAGTATAAATTGGCTAAATATACCTGTAATTCTTACTCTGATTCAGTTGCATTCACCGAATTTCTCTTGTGCTAAGGAAAAGGGATTATATTCCCACATTTAACAGTTATTGATTTGTTTGATCAATTGTTATTTCTACACTCTTTTACTGATAGATTGATACCTGCACCACAGTGGTAGAAGAGTTTGTTGTCTTCATATCCAGCATTATAGCTACTTTATTAAATAGCCTGGGGGTGTTTACTTTTAAAGCAATAGCTTAGCAGTACTTTAAAGCAACAAATAGTGACAGAAAGACAACACAGACATGAGAGTGCTACATTGAACCAATGGAATAAAATTTAAGAGAAGAAAAAAGATGGTAGAAATAGCATTATTCTCTGGTCAGATTACAGACCAAGGTTATGCTATGTCTTGGCTATACTTTTACTGGAAGATGTCTCCTTTCACCTGACTGGTCTAACCTAACATTTTTTTCTTTGTCTCCCATTTCTTTCACTAACAGATTTTTCAAATGAATGTTCTACACCCAGTTCCTAATTATGTATCTCCTCAATCCTTTTCACCCAACAGTTTGGAATCTAGCCATTCTCAACTGTAAAAGATTTTATGTCTGATGATTTCTAATTACCAGTCCATAGATTTTATTCAGTTCTAATTGTTATTAACCTATAGAAGTGTTGACACTGTTAACAAACCTTGCCTTCTTAAAGCTGTCTCCTATCTAGGCTTTCTTTTATAATATTAACCTGAATGATCTGACTTTATCATTGCCCTTATAATTTCCTTTTCTCAAATGTTGGCATTACTCCCGAAGTTTCTTTGATTTTCTTTCTCTGTGTTCTGTCTCTCAGAGGCAGGGATTTATAACAGAAGATTTCCAAATTGTTATTTTAGCCATCTTCTCCCAGAGACTTAATTTCCCATTTCCAGATGACGGACAGATTTTTCTGCATCATTAATAGAAATTCAATTGAGCCTAAAACTGAACCTATATTCCTCAACCCCAAATTTCCTCCCTAACCTGACATTTCTATTTATTAATGATGCCACCTTTCTCTCTGTAATTGGTGAAAGCAGTTGATCATATTGAACTCTTTTTTTTCTTATTTGCCCCAAACCATCACCTTATTATTTATATATTTTGATAAGTCTCTTCTCATATGTCTAGAGTTCATCCTTTCATTCAGTTTCATTATTTGCTTGTTATTAACTAAAATTCTTAAGGAACTCTGAGGTCTTAGTAGGTAAAGCACTTGGCTGCTAACTGAAAGGTCAGTGGTTTGAACCCAGAATCCACTCCACAGAAGAAAGATGAGGAAGTCTGCTTCTATACATATTTACAGCCTTGGCAACCCTATATCGTAGTTCTACTCATTCCAATAGGGTCACTATGAGTCAGAATCAACTCTATGGCAGTTTTTGTTAGTTTGTTTTTTTAGTTAAAATCTTTATCTTATTCTAAAGAGCACAGTAATCTCCTAAGTAGTTCTCCTGTGACTAATTTGTTGTTGTTTTCTCTATAAATTCAATTAGTTCAGTTGCTCAGATCCTGACTTTCAGCATCCTACTTGCCTTATAGTCTTAAATTTTAATGTCTTTGTTTTACCAGTAGGAGAAATTCACATTGGTAGCTCAACTTTTCCTGTTCACTTATTAGGGAATATGAGGGCAAAAATAACCTAGTGTCAGGGGTTTAGTTGAATTTGAACTGTGTGTATTGTCAAAAAGTGTCTTTTGAAGCCAACAATAGCATTCGGTGGAATAGAAGAGCTGCCAAGATAGACCAGGTGTGGAGTCTAACAGTAAGATCATACATCCAAGCAGGCAGGAGTAACAGAATCAGAGAGTATGAAGCCGTGAGATAGCAAAATGAGTAGAAAAAGTGTGTTCAAAAAGGACCAAGCATAAAATATTGAAGATGAAGATATAGAAGCAATGAAGTCCAGGACAAATTTGAGCTGTATCTTTGGAAAGTTTGAAGCCCAGTTCCTAGACTACACATTGCCAGTATGAAGAAACAACACTCTATAGAAACTTCTAACACATTGTATTTTTCCACCGTTGTCTATACAAACTTTTTTTCTCTAGCCTACAGGCTGAGATATACTCTTGTTTATTTCTTTGGACTCTTATCTCCATTTCCTTGCAGATTTCCTCAGAACTTTCCATACTCCAGACCTTTAAAACATTTTCCCCAAAGGTGTTTTCTGAAAACAAGTACATTCATCATATTCTCTGTGAAGTCCTATTCAGTCTTATTTGGACCAAATATCTTGTATATATTTCTAAACTGCTTATTATACTCAAAGGTTTTTTTTAATTGTTCTTTCTCTCTCTTAATATCTTTTAACTAGATTTAATGTGAAGGACTGGCTTGTTAGTTTTTATTCTGAGCCTGTTTAGCAACACTCAACAACTATTAATGTCTCATAAGTACATATTGAATAAATGACAATCTGATACTCACAAAATATCTTCTTTTCTCATCTCCAAGCCTTTGCTAAAACTTCTGCCTTACTTGTAGTGTACCATCACTTCCCTTCTCCTCATCCAGACTCTCAAAAATATTTACTAAGTCTTGCTAGACACTGTGTTAAGTACTGGAGATAGGAAGATGAATTAGACATGCTTCTTGACCTTGAAGTGGTTACAATCTGTTGAACCTAACTTCAATCCACCATTTACATAAAACTCTGGGTGACAGTGGTGGTGGTAGAATTCTCACCTTTCATGCAGGAGACCTAAGTTTGATTCTTAGTCAATGCACCCCTAAGAAAAAAGGCCAGGTGAACAACCTCTGAAAAATCAGCCTGTAAAAATCTCATTTTCACAATGGGGCCATTGTGCATGGGGTCACTATGATTTGAGAGCCATTTGGATGGCAACTGACAAAAGCAATATGGAACCTTTGGAAACCAGCCCAATCTCAAAGGAATTCTCTCTTCAAATTTCCATAACTCTTATCCAACTGTATTATTACTCCAATAATTATTTGTTAATTGTATGATACTATGTTTTAAACTGTTATTTGATTATTGTATATGTTTTTGAGCTGTTATATTATTCTCACAGTATGACTTATCTGTTCAGGCATATACGGAATAAAGATATGACTCTTATACTCCATTTCAATCCATTAAGTAAAATCTCTTACATATAGGAAGGGTTCCATAGTATGTGATGAGTAAGTGGGATTCCAGGTAGAATGGTAGTGGAGCCATATGGTGAGAGTGATAACACATTTATAGGACTCTCACAACTTGCACCTTCTTGCCTGGGAAGAGTTTGATGGGACAAAAGCATTGTGTGTTTAAGACAATAGCAACAGGTAATTGTAAAGGTCAGTGGAAACTCACATTTTGAAGGCTGTAAACTGAATGGTTATAGAAAGGCATTCCAGGAAATTAGTTCTATGGACCACTTCATGGTGGATCTATCCAGTTTTCAGCATCTATTACTCAACTGACTCTGAATCTCATAAAATTTTGAACAAGATCCCATTTGTTTTTTCACTCATACAAAAAAAAATTTTATGACTGATAATATTTTCATGTAGATACTTGATTTTGCATTAACCACAGACCCTTATATGTTCATGACTGACTTCTGCAAAGATTTAAACTCCACAAGAGTTCAAGCTTGATTTTCTAAGTACAGGCTGGCATTCATAAAGGGATATATTTAAAGACAAATGACTAGGATCAACCTAGTACATTGCTGTGTGTAATTCTCTGACTGTACTCAGTACATCATAAATAATAATGAAAGTAAATGTACATTTATCAAGAAGAATCAACAAAATGCCAGCACTGATTTGCTGATCACATTTGTCTCACCAGGCATTAAGGCCAGCTTCCGAACAAGGGTGCCTGAAGGTTTGATTGTCTTTGGAGCATCTCCTGGCAATCAAGAGGAGTTTTTTGCACTTCAGTTGAAGAATGGACGTCCTTATTTTCTTTTTGATCCTCAGGTAAAAAAATAATCATAAAAGTTGTTACTTTTGAGACTTTACTAGGTGCCAAGTATGGAGGTAAACGTTTATGTTTTCATGTTGAATCCACAGCACAAACTATGAGGTAAGTGCTATGATTATCTCCATTTTACCAGTGAAGAAAATGAAACTTAAAAAAGTGACAGCTAAAATAGCAGAGCTAATTTTCAAGCCCATACTGTCTGACTTCACAGTTACATGCCTAGCAATTAATCCCTCACCTTATGATGAAGATCAAAAGTTTTCAACAAATTTGAGTAGGTCTATTATTTTTCTATTGAGAACAAAAATTATGTCTCTCTTTATTAATTCATTTTTTCAATAGCCAATATGTAAGTGCCTATCACATACTATTGTTTTGCATACTGTGGACTACAACAGTTTTAAAGTCAAATAGGACTATACCCTTATAAAACAACCTGGAAATGATACAGAAAAAAATGAGATATTTGTGAATGTTATCTTCTTAATTCTCTAGTGCTAATATAACAGAAATACCACAAGTGGATGGCTTTAACAAAGAGATTTATTCACTTACAAATTAGGAGGTTAGAAGTCCAAGTTCAGAGTGCTACCCCTAAGGGAAGACTGTCATTCTCTCTATATCTCTTGTTCCTAGGAGGATCCCAGTGCAGGGGCCCTAGGTCCAAAGCACACACTCTGCTTCAGGATCCTCTTTCCTGGTGGTAGTAGATCCTCACTCTGCTTGCTTCTCTTTCTTCTTATCTCTTATAAGATAAAGATGTTTTAGGCCACACACCAGGGAATCTCCCCTTACATCAGATCAGGGCTGTGATGGGACTAAGGAGTTGCAACCCATCCTTAATTTTATTCTTTTTATACCTGACTGGTTTATCATATCATGAGATATCACTCTGGTGGTGTAGTGGTTAAGGTATTCGGCTGCTACCCAGAAGGCCAGTGATTCAAAAACACCAGTCACTCCACAGAAGAAATATGAGGCAGTCTACTTGCATAAAGCTTTATAGCCTTGTAAACCCAGTGGGGGTCACTATGAGTTGGAATCAACTTGATGACAGTAAGTGAGTGAGTGACTTTACACAACTTCTAAACCATGAGAATCATGGCCCAGCCAAGATGACACAAATTTTAGGGGACACAATTCAATCCATGACAGTTATGAAAGAGAAATACAAGATGTTATATGCTATGGGAACATAAAATAAAGGTCTTTCTTCCTTGAGTTGTCAACTTTCTCTCAAAGTGTGATATTTAACTGAGATGCAATACAAAGTAATAGTTGAGTAAGCTAAAAGCATGAGTCTGTATATGGGAGCATATGTTTGGTGTGGAGACAGAACAAAGATAATGTTGATGGAATGTGAGAGAAGGTGCTGGAAATAACGTTTCCTGGTAGAGCAAATAGTAAATGCTAAGTTCTGAAATTAGACAAGAACATGGCTTGTTTAATACATTGAGATAAACCTATAATGGCTGGAGTATGGAGAATGAAGAGGAATGTTGTGGATTGAAAAGCTAGGTAGAGAGAGTTCTGATAAGACGGCAGAATAGGCTGATGGACTGCACAGACCCAAAAAAGGGAAACCAATTAGCATGGATACAAAAGATAATCCTGGATCCCTGGCCTTTGAAGGAAAGGATATAGAAGTGGACTAAATGCCAACTAGTAGAAGAACTTACATGAAAAGAGGAAAAATGGAGATATATGGAGCTGCAGTCTGTCAGCAATCCTGATGGCACAGACAGCTTGGATATTGCCAAGTGACGTTAGAACCTAAGAATTAACCTAAAAATCTGGCCCTACTAGACAGGGGCTGCACTGAGGACTGCACTGGTGGCTGAGGAATAAAAAAGGAAGGAGCGAAGAGGAAGGCAGGCTGAGCTGTGGACTTTTGCATGTCCGAAGGGCGTATCCATTTTGAATGTCTACAAGTGGTTTGACCATTTTAGATATTTAAAGTGACAGCATTCTCCCAGATTCCAGGGACTTAAAAATAGGCTCCACTTTCTGGGAACAACAAGGATATTCTGAACACGAACAACTAGAAAGGTGCAATATTCCCCTTGTTACTCTTATACCTCGCACCCTCTTGGTGAATGCAGATGTGGCCATCCCTCAATACCACTCACATTCTGGACCAGTAGGAATTCCATCCCAGTCTGTGTGCTCGGACAGAGCCTGGGTGCCCTGCCCAGCCTTGCCCAGATTTTTTTTTCTTTTAGTTTTTTTTTTTTTGTCTGTTTTAAAATTATTATTGTCCTTTTTATTATAATTCTTTATTCTTACCTTCCAAGGTTCTAGTTCTCAGCTTTTTCTCTCTTCCCTGTTCCTGGTTCCCATTTTTCTCTTTCTTATGGTTAACTCAATTCCCTGCTTTTCTTTTTTTTGCATTTTTCCCATTTTTTTCTTCATTATTCTCCTATTCTTCCTTTTTTCCCTCTAATTGCTCTCTCCCCAAATGTTGTGGGTTTTATTTTTTCTTCTTCTTTTTTTTGTTATTGTTCCTGTGTGTTTACATGGTGTGTTTTTTGCCCACTTGCTTTTACTTTTTGGATGGTTATTTGATTGTTGTTTTTGTCTAACTGAATGGGGGACAGCAAGCAACAGTGCTCATACAACACAACTACACTTGGATGTCTTGCAGTTTCACTTACTGAGTGAGAGCCACCACTTCCTTCTCCACCAACTGGCCAACAATAAATGACCACCAAGAAGAGCCTGACTCACCCTTAACTGCTCTTCACAAACAGTAATAGAGTTCCAAATACAACAACGTCATAATGTCTCAGAGACAACAGACCATCACGGTCCACGCAAAGAAGGAAGAAAAAGTGGTAGAAACAAGGGAGCAGGATACAGACCCAGAACACATCCCCAAGGAAGAAGCAGCATTGGAACTCCCTGATAAGAAATTCAAAAGAATTATATTTATGTATCTTCAAAGAATTGAGAGACAGATCAAGTAAAACAATGCCAAAAGTAAGGAAACCACAGACAAAACCCTAGAACACTTTTGAAAGACAATACAAGAAAAAAATGACAAAATAAATGAAAAATTAGAAATGATTAAAAATCTACAGATAGAAATCCAGAAGATTAATACTAAAATTTCAGAAATAGATAACATATTGAGAGGGCAAAGAAGTAGAATCAAATCAGTGGAAGTCAGAACTAATGAGATTGAAGAAAATTACATGAATACTTCTTTGGAAAAGGATCAATCAGAAAAAAGATCAAAACAAAATGAAGTCAGCCTAAGATGCATATAGAATACCTTTGAAAGGAATAACCTATGTGTAATCAGAATTCCAGCACAGGAAGAGAAAAATAAAACCACTGGGAAAATTGTCCCAGATTTGTTGGAAGAGAACTTCCCTGATATATGATGAAAGATGAGAATATATCCATTCAGGAAGTCCACCAAACCCCAAACAGGATAGACCCCAAAGAAAATTACCAAGACACATCATCATCAAACTCATCCAAACCAAAGACAAAGAATCCTGAAAGCAGCACAGGGAAAATGAAAAGTTACTTACAAATGACAACCAATAAGACTAAGCTCTGATTTCTCAGCAAAAACCATGCAAGCAAGAAGGCAATGGGATAGTATATATAAAACCCTAAAAGAGAAAAATTTCCAACTAAGAATTATATACCCAGCCAAATTGTCCCTCAAATATGACGGTGAAATTAAGGTATATCCAGATAAGCAGAAATGAAGAGAATTTGTTAAAATGAAACCAACCTGAAAGATACTAAAAGGAGTCCTTTCAACAGAGAACCAATAATAGAAAACAACAACTGACCATTAATACACAAGATGACATAACCCAGAAACCACAGCTGTGGAAGTATCCAAAGTGAAATAAGCTTACAAGATTGTAAACAAGGAACCAAAGACATCAATTGGCAGATGAAGACAACTACAAACCAAAATGAAGGGGAAAATAATGTAGTTCCAGAACTTCTAAATGGTGAGAAAGTCAAGAGAGTTGCAAGATAGAATGGACTGTTCTAAACCTGGGGAGAAAATTATAAGTCACAGCGTAACCTCAAAGAAAAATTATAAACCTTCACATCACAATAAAAAGAACAAGCACAAGTATTTAGCAAATACCAAAACATTAGCAACAAAGGAAGTGATAACATGATTCATAAACATAATGAGCTCAGCACAGAAAATTATATGGAACAAAGAAAACAGCAACATGATGAAAAACACATAACAAAAGAACAGCGTCCAATTCATACTTGTTGACAATCACACTGAATGTTAATGGATTAAATGCACCACTCATGAGACGGAGAGTTGTAGACTGGATAAGAAAACATAACCCTTCAATATGCTGTCTACAAGAGACACACCTTGGAGACAAAGACAGAAATAGACTGAAAATAAAAGGTTGCAAAAAGATATATTGAGTAAATGGCAACCAAAAAAGATCAGGAGTGGCAATATTAATTTCTGATCAAATTGACTTTAAAACAAAAATCACTATATGAGACAAGGAAGGACATTATATAATGTTAAAGAGTCAATTGAACAAGAAGATATAAGTATAACAAATATATATGCACCCCAATGAAAGGGCCCCAAAATACATAAATCAGACTTTAAAAGAGTTGAAAAAGCAAATAGGTGACTCCACAGTCATAGTGGGAGATTTCAATACACCACTTTCAATGAAAGATAGAACTGGAAAGAAACTCAACAAAGACACAGAAGAGCTAAACAATACGATTCACCATCATGACATTATAGACATCTACAAAGCACTTCGTCCAACAGCAGCACAATATAAATTCTTTTCCAGGACACATGGAAAATTCTCCATGATAGACCATATGTTAGGCCATAAAGCAAGCCTTAATAAATTTAAAAACATTGAAATATTGCAAACCAGATCACAATGCTATCAAATTAGAAATCAACAATAGGAAGATCAATGGGAAAAAGAGCAAACACATGGAAACTGAACAACACCCTCCTTAAGAACAACTGGGTAAGAGAAGAAATAAAAATGACAAAAATTCTTGAATCAAACACAAATGAAAGCACAACATACCAAAATCTTTGGGACACAGCAAAAGCAGTGATCAGAGACCAATTTATAGCAATAAATGCACACATAAAAAAAGAAGAAAGAGCCCAAATCAACACTTTAAACCAACATCTCCAACAATAGAAAACAGCAAGAAAAGCCTGCAGTAACTAGAAGAAAGGAAATAATAACAATTTGAGCAAAAATGAGTGAAACAGAAAATAGAAAGACAGTAGAAAAATCAGCAAGACTAGAAGTTGGTTTTTTTGAAAAGATTAATAAAATTGGCAAACAACTAGCAAATTTAACAAAAGAGAGAAAATACAAATAACACAAATAAGAAACAAAATGGATGACATCACAGCAGAACCAACTGAATAAAAAAGGATAATATCAGGATACTATGAAGAACTGTACTGCAACAAATTTGAAAATATAGGAGAAATGGACAGATTTAGAAACACAGCACTTACCTAAAGTAACACAGACTGAGGTGGAAAAGTTAAACAGATCCATAACAAAAGAAGAAATTGAACAGTTCTTAAAAAAAATTACCAACAACAACAACAAAAGTTCTGGCCAAGATGGTTTCACCGGAGACTGCTAACAAACATTCACAGAAGAAAGGACACCAATCCTACTCAAAGTATTCTAAAACATACAAAAAGATGGAATCTTCCCTAATTCATTTTATGAATAACCTTATAACCTTGATACTAAAACCAGGCAAAGATATCACTCAAAAGGAAAACTACAGACCAATATCCCTCATGAATATAGATGCAAAACTCTTAAAAA
>NW_006921600.1:4597581-4599088 GCF_000298275.1 Orycteropus afer afer
ACAACAACAACTGCTAACCAGAAGGCTGGCGGTTCAAACCCATCAGCCACTCCTCGGAAGGAAGGTTGGGCAATCCTACTTCCGTAGTGATACTGTCTCGGAAACCCAAGGAGGGGTCGCTATGAGTCGGGGCCGACTTGACGGCACATAACAACAATATATATATATACACACACACCCATGTTCATTGTAGCACTATTTACAATAGCCAAAAGATGGAAACAACCTAGGTGTCCATCAGCTTAAGAATGGATAACCAAACTATGATACACACACACAGTGGAATATTATGCACTCCTAAAGAATAATGTAGAATCTGCAAAGTACCACATAATGTGGATGAACTTGGAGGACATTATGCTGAGTGAAATAAGCCAATCACAGAAGGTCAAATATTGTAATAGGCAGTTATTTTAAAAAGTCAAGGAAAGGTTTATATATGGAAGGAAATTTTCTTTGTTGGTTAGCAATGATGGGAGGGGAGGGGAGGAAACACTGTTAGATAGGTATAGACAAGTATTGATTTGGGTGAAGAGAAGGGCAACGTACCAAATGTGAGTGACTAAAATGGTGGCATTGAGGAAGAGGAAGACATAAAGAGGTACATAGGAGGTATAGACAACAAAGTTGAACTGTTTTGCACATCCAGTATTCATTGCCAGTGAAGGCAAACATGGGTATATGGGTGGATAGATGGGTGAACAGGCTGAACTATTAGGTATGTCTATGAAAGGAGCTCTGGTAGCATAGTGCCTAAGGCACTTGACTACTAACCAGAAGGCTGGAGGTTCAAACCCGCCAGCCACTCCTTGGAAGGAAGGTTGAGCAATCTACTTCAGTAGTGATACCACCTAGGGAACCCAAGGAGGGGTCGTTATTAGTCAGATCCGACTCGATGGCAGTGGGTTATGCAGGAGGGTAGTGTGCCCAAGAACATGAATAGAATTGGCAGGCAATGTTTCTACAAGTGTATTTATATGTTCTGTAAGAATTCCCAGGTATGTAGTAGAGCTGACAAGGGACAAGGTTGTAGTCACATCTTGGGCACAGCCAGCTACCCAGAGGAAGCGAGCAACTGGACCTGTAGGCTTGGGACCATAGTTCCAGGGGACATCTAGCTCAATTGGCATAACATACTACATAAAACATTTTTCCACTTCCTGGTTTGACGAGTAGTTATTGGGATCTAAAAGCTTACAAATGGCCATCTAGATACAATGATGGGTCTCTCCTCACCCAGAGCAAGGAAGAATGAAGAAAACCAAAGATTCATGGGAACAATTAATCAAAGCGACTAGGACATTTTGTGATCCTCAACCTATATGTCTATGAGATCAGAAGAAATAGATGGTGCCCAGCTACCACTGTCAGCTACTCAGAGGGAGATCTATATAGGAGATCCTAGATAGAGCAGGAGGAGCTCTGGTAGCATAGTGCCTAAGGCACTTGACTGCTAACTAGAAGGCTGGTGGTTCAAACCCACCAGCCACTCCTCAGAAGGAAGAAA
>NW_006921600.1:4599188-4609498 GCF_000298275.1 Orycteropus afer afer
GATCAGGAGGACAATGTGGAACAAAACTCAAAATCATTAGCAAAATAATAATAATAATAATAATAATAATAATAATAATAAGGGGACCAGATTTGCTGATCTGATAGAGCCTGATGGAACCCCTTAGACTATGACTCCTAGCTAACCTTCAGGTCTGGAATTGAACCCACTTCTGTGGCTTCCAGCCAAACAAAAGAAAGGCATATGAACTCAACATTTTACATTAAGTATACCCCTTTGAGAGAACAATCATGGGAGAATAGAAGGGCTGTGTATGCACAGGGAGAAAGCTCAGGAGGCAGGAGTGCATGGAGGGAAGAACACAGGGAAGAAGTAACTATGGGGAAGAAGTGGGAGTGGAGCTTGTTGCATTATGGTAAATTGTAGTCAATGTCAGGAGACAAAGTGTATGTGAGCTGCTGTATGGAAAGTGAATTTGCTCTGTTAACTTTCACCCAAATCACAATTTAAATAAAAAGAAAGAAAAGCTAGGTAGCGATAAAGCCATTTAGGGACTTATAAGCAAATATAAGGGAGCATCGGTGATTCAGTGGTAGAATTCTCACCTTCTACAAAAAGACCTATGGAGCTCTTGTGGCACAATGCCTAAGGCAGTTGACTGTTAACCAGAAGGTTGGTAGTTCAAACTCACTAGCTGCTCTGTGGAAGGAATATGAGACAATCTACTTCTGTAACAGTATACAGCCCTTGTAACCCAGTGGGAGTTGCTGTGAGTCAGAATTGACTCAATGGCATTGGGTTTGGTGTTGGGTATGAGGGAGACCCAGGTTTGACTCCTAGCCATTGCATCTCTTGTGTAGCCACCATCCATCTGTGAGTGGAGGCTTGTGTATTGTTATGATGCTTAACAAGTTTCAGCCGCACTTCCAGACAAAGACTGACTATAAAGAAAAGTCTGGAAATCTACTTCCAAAATTAGCCAATGAAAGCCCTATGGATCACAATTGTTCCAATTTCCAACCAATCATAGGGATGGGGAGCATTTTGTTCTCTTGTACATGGGATCACCATGAGTCAATGACCAACTCAATGGCAGTTAACAACAAAAGAATAAGTACATATAAGGATTCCTAAGGGCAATGGGAAACCACTGAACAGTTGTCTTCACTTACATTAAACAAATGTTAGTAAGCATTCACTCTTGAGTACTGTGTTGGGCCTGTGAGAAATTGAGATGAGTAAGGCTTATTCATCTTCTCAAGGAGTTTAAAGTCTTCAACTTAAAGCTGCTGATCCAAGTCATAATTTCAGCTTGCCAAATAAATGTCTTCCATTGTATTGGCAAAGTTAGCACAACATTTGCCATCTGTATCCAAGCAGTGTCTGGGATCATGGGTTTAGAGCCCTGTGTGTGGATCACAATGTCTTGCATTTCCAAGGAAAGGAAAGACAGAACCTCATGGATCAAATGTCTTCCAATGTCCTGCTAGATTTCCTTCTGGAGAATTTAAGAGGCAGTACAAATACTTCCTTGTAAAGCTGGGAGAGCCGAGTAATGGAAACTGGATAGATTAAGGGCAAAAGATTCTCTCTAGTATCTTGACAGGAGCCTAATAGTCAGTGCCCTGGTCAGTAAACAACAGACTTTCAGGCACAGGGGTATCCCCTAGGATTGTAACTTCTTAACTGATACCAACAGGTAGGCATTGAGTAAGGAAAGGGCAATAGCATCCCACTTAAGGTAATCTGGCAGCTAGGGAGAAAGGGACAATCAGCAGCTGTTATCACAACTGTGAGGAAAACATGAACAAAACAAAACCAGTCAGCACACTGAAGTAGATTTCAACTGCAGAATGGAAAATATGGTTTTTCATTTGAAAAATTTAAATAGGGTTAAATAGAGGAAAGACCTGAGACTCAGATTAGTAAATCTGAAGATCAAATAGAAGAAAATCTCTCAAAATATGGAATAAATATAAAATAAATATAAAAAGATAAAAATAAGATGAAGGATACCACAGATATAATTAAGAAGATATTCAGAAGGAAAATGGAAATCACATGCACAAGAAAAAGAAGGATAAGGGAAAATAATTACTATAAATATAAAATAGGAGAAATCTCTGATTTAAGAAAGAAATTACTGTAAATTGATTGAAAGTTCCAGTTGAAATTAAGCAAAGCTAATACTTCTTTAAGACCTCTGTGTACCACGCATTTTACTGATTACTCTGTCTACTCATAAAGACACACATACACCTCACATACAATTAATTAACTTTCACATTAACTCAATGAGATAGATACTCTTATTATTCCCATTTTACAGGTGAGGAATCAGAGTCACAGAAGAATTGATTTTCCCAGGTGACACAGTTAATAATTGACCAAGCAATGAATTACAAAACCCAGCTTGTCAAGCTCCAAAGACCATGATTTTAGCTACAATGCTATAGTGATTTTCAATATGAGAGAAAGATATTTAGTGATAACCAGTTATTTAGAGAAAATATCACCCATGTACCATATTTGAGGAAAATATTTTATCAAGCCTTCTAATAAAACAAAACATGAATTAGAAATATAAAAAGGAGAGGCAGTGCTGAATAATAAACTTAGCAATATTAAGTTAAATATGTAATAACAGAATAGCTAGAAATGTGTTTTACAAATGCCAAAAAAAAGAATCTTTAATATAGAAGAGAAATACAAGGGGGGAAAAAAGTAATAATTGTTTGGCAGTAAATTTACCAAAAGTTGAAGGAGGAGGAAATATGAATGAAGGGCAAGTTTCTGAAAGTATCAGTTTAGTGGAGTGAGAAGGATGGAAGTAGGGGAATAGAATATCTCGCTTTCACAAAATAAACAGAAAGTAAATGTTTGATATTATACGGGATAAAGAAGTTAGCTACTAGTGGAATGAAAAAAGTTGTACAGAACATCTAAATGAGCAAGGTTAAATGAGAGCAAACACAAAATTAAAAAAAGAAAACAACAAAAAGAAAGACGGAAACAATAGAGTAAAATAGATTAATATCAATGAGAAAGAAAAATCTGGCTCTCCTTTTGCCTTTCAACCCGTTAATGTCGGGAAATTTGAGAAGAAGCTAGATGGAGGAAAGTCTTTAATCCTTAGTCCTATTTATAGAGCTTTGAAAGTATACTAAGTGAGTTCACGTTAATCATCATTCCTAACATAGCCTCTGTTGTTCTCATCCTTGCCTTACAGAAAATGCTGAGGCTTGAGAGCTAAGTGGCTCAACGATGGTCACAATGTAATTTAATGGTAGAACTGGCACAGAATTTAGTTTATTTCATTGACTGCAACTTTTTAAAAGAATGTATTATATGCCAGACACTGTGCTATGTTGTTATGCACAAGGAATGCAGACATGAATAAAGAACAACATGCCACCCCTGCCATCTTTATCTGGGCTGTGCTCTCTGACGACTGGAGCCATAGTCTCTGCAGTAGTTGGACAGGGTAGACACCAGCACAATCCAGAATTATGTGCCATGGTAGCTACACACTGCCTCACCTTTACAACTGGTCATTCCATTGTACATGTTCATCCCACAACTGAAAGTCTGTCTATAGGTGACCATTCACCCAAGAGTTACAGAGCTATGTTTGTAATTAGAACATCATCCATCACAGATTTTGAATATTTAATATTGTTTCTTTCAGACAGACAGACACACACAGAGAGAGACATACACAATCCAAACATGTGGCAAACTTTGAAAAATTAATCCAAAATTTATTTCACCCATTTTGAAGAATGCCTGCCATGTCTTTTGACATGGGTGTTGTTTTGGTTAGCCACTCTGCAGAAGCAGGACTGGGCAATCTACTTCCATAAAGATTTACAGTCTCAGAAACCCAATGGGGGTTGCTGTGAGTCAGAATTGACTCAATAGCTATGGGCTTTGGTTTTTATGGGAATGCAGAATGGGAAGGTAAAAGAGTCAAACAATGCTTAACTTTACTCAACCACAGTATTGTCATTGCAGTCAGATAGGCACCTGGTATAAGTCATGATAACAGGGTTCAGGGAAATATTCACAGGTTACTGTTGATCATTTCTGCCCCTTACCCTCCTCCATCATTGACATTAGCTATCACAGCTGTTTTGTCCCTACCCCACTATTTGCCTGCCAGTTTGCCATACTATGATGGCTTACATGTTTCTGTGATATGGGAAGATATACCATTGGGATTTCAAATACCAACAGGGTCACCCACAGTAGACAGGTTTCAGCAGACAAAGACAAAATAGGATTGAGGACATGACAATGTCCAGTGCAAACTATATAAATAGCAGCAGAACACTGTCTGATATGTGCCAGAAAAGGAATCCCTCACAATGGAAGGCACACAAAACACAAGAGAAGAGTTGCCACCTAAAAGTAGATTCAACCTTAATGTCATGGATGTAGTAAAGCATTTGGGAACTTCATAAGCTGATGTGGAATGACTCAAAATGAGAAGAAACAGCTACAAACATTCATTAGTAATCAGAACATAGAATGTATGAAATATGAATCTAGGAAAATTGGAAGTTGTCAAAAATGAAATGGAATGCATTAAGATCAATATCCTAGGCATTAGTGAGCTGGTATTGGTTATTTTGAATTGAATAATCATATGATCTATTATGCTGAGAATGGCAAATTGAAGAGGAATGATGTTGCATTTATTGTCCAAAAGAACATTTTAAGATATGTTCTGAAGTCCTGAAGTACAACACTGCTAGTGGTAAGATAATATCCATCTGCCTACAAGAGTTAATAGGACTTTTATTTAAATTTATTCACCAACCACTAATACCAAATTGAAGATTTTTTTTTTTTTACCAACTTCTGCAGTCTGAAATTGATGAAACATGCAAACAAAATGTATTCATTTTGATTGCTGGTGATTTGAATACAAAAGTTAGAAACAAGGATTGGTAACCAATATATGGCCTTGGTGATAGAAATGGTTAGAGAGAGCACAGGATAGAATTATGTGAAACCAATAGTGAATTCACTGAACATATATTATTTTAACACGATAAACAGTGACTATATATGTAGACGTCATCAGATGGATACACAGGAATCAAATCAACTGTGGAAAGAGATGGTAGAGAAGCTCAATATCATCAGTCAGAACAAGGCCAGGAGCCAACTGCAGAAGAGACCATCAATTGCTAACACTGCAAGTTCAAGCTGAAACTGAAGAAAATTAAAAGAAGTTCATGAGAACCAAAGTACAACACTGAGTATATTCCATCTTGAAACAGAAGGGAAACCAAACAGCACTCAGGAAGAGAGAAGCAGGCAGATTTATTCACGCTAGCGGACCAGCCGGTGCTAGTGCACTAAAACAGCTGGCCCCGAAGACAGGTTCTTTGGGTTTTTTACAGGGTCTGTAGGCTCATGTGCAGGACTAGGCAGGGTTGTGGTGACAGTCTAGGCAGGAAGGGGTTTTGAGCCGGGTGCAGCTCAGGCTGGGTGCTGAGTGCAAAAGGGGAACTTCCGAGCAGGGAAGGGGAAACTGATGGGGGAGAGTAGCTGAGGTGAGCATTAAGGGGAGCTTGGGGGGGTTCTTCTTCAGTCCCCCCTTTGATAACCCTCCATCCTCATGCAGGGCATGAGGATATGGAGAGGTATTACTCATGAGTCTCAGTCTGTTGAAGTTCCTGGTATCCCTGGAGGGCTAGGATATGGGCGGTGGTTTTTTCAACTAGGATGTTTTCTAGTCCTCATTGGAGTGCCCGGAAGATGACTGGACCTATCATTATTAGGATGAGGATTCCCAGCAATGGTCCAAGTACAGGCAGTATCCAAGGGAGCCAGGATGACATGAGGTTCCATGCGGCTGCTTGCTCCCTCTCTCTTTGTTCAATATGATTTCGGATTTCTGCAACCTTAGTAGTTACAATGTTAGACTGGTTTATGAAATAACAAGATTCTTCACCTAATGCCTGGCATACTCCCCCATTTTAAGCCAAAAGCAGATCCAATCCTCTCCAATTTTGTAAAACAACAGCTGCAAGTGAGCAAGAAAACCAAGTACCTTGAGGAGCATGGTTATATACAGAGGTTCCACTGTATGTCATAATAATGGTCTGGTTACAATAGGTAGTGAACCGGGATTAAGACATATTATAATGAGGAGAAATAAAACAAATTCCGGTCCCTGTAAGTCCCCTAATGTGGGATGAATTCACAAGGTGAGGCCATCCATTTCACGGTTGTGGGTGTAGTTAAAACTACAGTGCAAGGTCCCTTCCAACGTGGGGTTAATTCTGTAGTAGTGTGTCTTTTTAATGGTGTAAAGGTTCAGTAAGGGCAGAAGGCATTGGTTCTGGGAGTCTAGTAGTTGCCCTCCTTCAGTAGGACCCAATTACCTGGATAGAAGCGATGAAGGGGGATATCTGTAGGACACAACATCCTGCTGGAAGCAAGTTGGTTAACAATTTTTTAATGTTGCAGACAAAGCTTGCACATGTTTTAAAATATTCAATTCCTTAACAATTTTAAGGTTTTTTTTTGTTTTGTTTTGTTTTTTTAAATAACTAGGATGCCAAACTCAGCTAGGATGTCACACTCTAGAAAATGGTCTCCCATATAATATTTTATGTGGGCTTAATGTAAGCCTGCTTCTGGGGGTAACCTGGATCCATACAGAGCAAGAAGTAAGAGTTTTATTTAAGCTAAGTTGGTCTCTTGGCATATCTTAGCCAGTGTCTTCTTAAAAGTCTGTTTTATTTTCTCAGGTTTTCCCTGTCCATAGGCTAGTTTTGTTACTTGTTAGACTACTGTGAACTGAGACTAGCAAATTAAACTGGGGTCAGTCCAGTAGGGTTTACTCACCTCTGCTGCCTTTCCGTGCTGTAGGGAAAGGTTTCCAATCATCTAGTGAAAGTATCTATAAAGACTTGATTTTTCAGGATTTATAAATTTTACCTACCAGTCCTTGCATAGGCTGTTTTCTTGTTTGAACTCTTTTTACCACTGGGGGTGGACTGTACTTTGGATTGTTTCTGGCATAAGTCAAGTAGTCTTGTGTAACCTTTTGGATGGTTTTGTACAGATCCAGTCCTGCAATAAGTGTACTCAGCCAAGCAAACAGGGCATCTTTTCCCATAACCAGTGCTAGTTGCAGTGACAGTTCTGTCAGTTGCTTCTGTAGTCCATAGCAGCAGGTAATTGCAGGAGGTTGTGAGGTCCAAGCTTGGTCAAGATTAACATTTACTTGGAGCTTGTTAGCTGAGAAAATAACCTGAGTATTTAACTTGGTTATTAAGTCTTATTCCAACAGAGGAACAGGGCATTCAGGTATGTATAAAAACTTTAAGTTAATGTAGTACTCCCAACCTGGTATTCAAGAGGTTGAAGCAGATTTTTACATTATTGAAACTCCAGTAATGCTGGTAATCTTCTGGGACAAAGGGATCTTGGGGATGTTTAGGGCTGAGTTTGCTTGTGTGCGCAGCAGAGATTTAATGGGCTGTTTTGTTGTTGTTGTTGTTGTTTATAGTTATTGGCACTCAGGCTCCTCATGGGAGATAGGGATTTGTTAAGCCTGCAATAGAGCCCCTGGGCCCTGTCATTCTTTATTGTTGTTATTTGTGCTTACTATCTGTTGGGCCCCTTTTGGTTGGGTTTGGAGAGTTCGCTCTGGACATTCCCTCTTCCAGTGCCCATTTTCCTGCAATAAGTACACTGTTGAGGCCCCAACTTTGTTGGTTGGCCTCTTGGAGCAGAAGCTTGATTTGCTCCCTTTCTATTCGTTGGGGGCCCATAGGGACTTACCTGATATGATCGACTTCGTGACAGGTCTCCCAGGGCAGCAGCCAGCAAGGCAGTCTGTTGCTTCATGTCTCTTTGCTTCTGTTTCTCCCATTCCTAGTCCCGGTTATTATAGACCTTGAAAGCTACCTCTACAAGTTGAGAAGTATTCATACCCAGTCCCCCTTCTAATTTTGGCATATGGGTTGGTGTCAGTACATGGATGGTAAGTTTTATATACCCATTTGAGGAGAGTAGAAGAATTTCCCTTGAGGCCTTGTTGTACTTCCTGAACTTTTGAATTTGCTTTGGGGCCTCCCTTCTGGAGCCCTATGATGATATATTCCAACCTTGTTCTGTCATCTGGGTTATTGGGATCCCACTCTGGTTCTGTTCTTGATGGTTGTGGCCCCTGGCTAGGTTTTCAGGCTGGAGGTTATGAAGTCTGTTGGATTCTAGCTTTCTTTGATACCATCCACTTTTCTTTAGGGGTAAGGTAGTTAATAACAGATTAATGTAAATCAGCCAAGGTGAATGGCACATGAGTCCAAATGAAACTTCCAGGGCTTCTTTCATGATTTAAACCAGCTGGAACCTGCTGTAATGGGTATTGCCCTGACAGATCTGGCCTAGACTTCTGGTCAAATTTTACACCACTCTGAGTGTGTGTTGGGGAGACTGTTTTCTGAGCGGCAGATGGGGAGAAACGGAGTCAAGGTAAGGGTCTTTAGAGTCCCGAAAGACACGCTTAAAATCTGCTTCCCTTCTAGACATTAATTTTACTTTTTGTGAACTTTTGTTTTGAAACAAAGTGAGGAATAACTTTAAATGAAACAGTTCTTTCCACCTTTGATGTCTAACTGGATGTTATCATGGTTCTGACTTTTGTTTTCTGACCATTTATTCCCAGATTCCCCAATACAGTGGTCAGATGGTATCAACAGAAAAATACCAACAATTTTTTTAATATGCTCAAAATAAAAATGAGCCGTATTTCTCAGAATACAGTCAAGGGGTCTCCATTCTGGTATAAAATCTTGGTTACTAAATTTCCAATTGCACCTACATTCACTCGAAACTGTTGCACTGGTGCCATTTTTTACACACAAATAAATCACACACACTTTTTACACACAAATAAATAAAGTAAAATTGAACCAAAATAACAATGTTTCATTTTAATTCAAAGGTTTTGCTTTGTAAATATTTGCCTACTTTTCAGATCCTTTTCAAACCTTTACAACTAAATTTTAACATTTGAAGTTCTTGATCCTTTTTAATCAGTAGACATGAATTTATTTAACCTGAAACTCTCCTTTTATGTTCTCTTTTTTTATGTTCTGTTTGCAACCTTGATTATTTGGAAGGGATGTGTCAAAGAAATTCACATACCTTAGTATATTAGAGTATTTTTGAAAGTTTTTCACCATCATTTTGCTGTAATGTACTAACAATGGAGAAAGTTTTACACTAAACAGTTTCATCAGCACAAATCTGGAGAACCAGGGAGTATATTTTCAGTCTAAATATTTTTTTTTCACATATGTTTCAGTTGTGGAGATGATCTTAATTAATACCTACTAAGGGTCTAAATTTTAACTTCCCTATCAACTGAAAGCTAGACCCGGGTTAGGGGATGGGGGGTCATAAGTACCAATATTGGGCCACTCCACCCTGAAAGATGGCCACTCCAACTTACATAAAGTCCTGAGGTGCCCGGGAATGAACTTAATACTATGATTCCCCATGTAAACTAGTCTGAAATTATTTAACATACATTGGAGAGGGTTTTTTTTTTTTTTTTTTTCCTTTACACATTAACCTCCTATATTTATTATAATAAGAGTAATGATGAAAATAAGTATAATTTCACTTCTCAGGGTGTAAATTCTTGTAAGATTTCTTAAACAATTAAATCAAAGATTCATTTATTAAAATCATAAAATAAATTTCAAGTTTTAGTTGAAAACCACTAATAAATAACTTTTAATCCTGAATTTGAGAGCAAGAAAAGATAACCTAATCTGAAAGAAACATTCTGTCAAACTGTCCAATGAGTCAGGACAATTAGTCCCAAATTACAAGTCAAAAGACCAAAAGGTAAAGAAAAAGGAAGAGAATTAAATGACAAAAACACCAAGGGGGCCAGACTAGGTTCTAGCAAAACAAAGTTTCACTGGATCAGGCTTCTCAGGAAGAAACTAAAAAAACAATATTAGATAGGTGGTGGGTTGGGCGATGGAGCCGATGGAGAGACAGAAGGGGATGTTGTAATATATGGGGGCGTTCATCTTCAAGTGCTCGATGGTGGATTGGTGGCTGTTTCTCTGTTTGGCGTTGACCAGTTGTTGTTGTTGTTGTTAAGTGCCGTGGAGTCGTTTCCAACTCATAGTGACCCCATCATAGCAGAACGAAACACTGCCCAATCCCGCGCCAGCCCCACAATCCCTGCTATACTTGAGCCCATCATCGCAGCCACTGTGTCAATCCATCTCGTTGAAGGCCTCCCCCCTCTTTCATCGACCCTCCACCCTACCAAGCATGACATCCTTCTCCAGGGAATGGTC
>NW_006921600.1:4612650-4629133 GCF_000298275.1 Orycteropus afer afer
CTGCTACTCTGGGTGGGCCTGAGTTTCTTTTCCTCACCTAATCCCTTCAGCTGATTGCTCTTCTCTCTGGCTTCCTGACTTTTAATCCCCTTTCTCCTGCTCTTCCCGCTTGCTACTTTGGGCATCCCTGAGTCGTCTCTCCTCACCTGTAACCCTGGGGCTGACTGCTCTTCTGTCCAGGTTCCTGGCTTTTATCCCCTTTCTCCTGCTCTACCGGCCTGCTACTCTGGGTGGGCCTGAGTTTCCTCTCCTCACCTAATCCCTTTGGCTGATTGCTCTTCTCTCTGGCTTCCTGGCTTTTAATCCCCTTTCTCCTGCTCTTCCCGCATGCTACCTTGGGCATCCCTGAGTTGTCTCTCCTCACCTGTAACCCTGGGGCTGACTGCTCTTCTGTCCAGGTTGTTGGCCAGTAGTTAAAGGGATTTTGCTGTTTCCTATTCCAACATACACGGATCCATGGGGGAGGGGTCTGGGCCATGATGAGCCATTGATCTATATATGAGAACTGGTCTGGGTGACCTGGGTTGCTGGTCACTATTTTCCAAACTGCTTGAACTTTTGAAACTTCTAAGGTGCCCTCTGGGGGTGACCCTACCTCAAAGGTCAGAGCCATTCTCTCTCACAAAAGATTCTTAACCTAGATGGACTGAAGCTAACACCATAATCCTCTTTAAATCCCTTTGGAAAATTTTTGATCATGTGTTCTAACACAGTAGATTTACTGGGGGTACCTCCCATAGTGACAGTGGTACATACAAAACAAAGGACAAGTCCCGAGGACTTCTCTGATGCCTGATCTTCTGCCTTTCTTACAAAGGTTTCAGTGGGTCTTTGGCTAAGGTGTCTCCATATAAACCCTGGAGCAGAGGGCTAAGCCACACTGTTATGCCAATCCAACCTCACATGGAATGCAACTTCAGGCCCATTCAAATTCTGCGACTTTTTGTCTTGGAACTTCACATATATCATTCACACTAAACATTCACACAGACAGACAGACACCAACCCCAAAGAAACTGAATCTGAACTCTCTACTAGAGCTGCTAGAGGACTTGAACCCTCTACCCTACCTAACCTGGCCGAAGGGGACTTGAACCCCCAAAGAGGCCAAAGGGAACTCAACCCCCTGACCTCTTCTCTGGCCTTTCGCTTGAGGGAACTCGAACCCCAAAGACTACCCAGGAGGTGATCAGGCTCCTCTTCCGCCTCTCAGGATGGGCCCACTGAATGTCTGAGGGGACTGTAACCCCAGAGACTCCTGCTAGGGGGACTCAAACCCACTTCCCCTAGCTAAAAGAATTTGGAAGGGAAGAAAGTGGGGTCAGGCCTTCTTATCTCTCCAGGGTCTATCTTCAGATGTTGATTCTCTCCTCCTTATTCTGGTCTTGGCTTTGCCTACTCCCAGTCACCCAGAAGTCCAGACTTGGACCCCTTGGAAGCTATGGGGTGGCACCTCCCATTGCATCCATCTTTTCCTCCAGGGCGCTGTGTGGGGGCTCAGCTGAGTCGGCTCAAGGGGCCAGCTGGCCTCAGTTTCCCAGTCAGGGAACCAAATGAAACAGAAAGGAAATCAAGCAGCACTCAGGAAGAGAGAAGCAGACAGATTTATTAACGCTAGCAGACCAGCTGGTGCTAGTGCACTAAAACAGCTGGCCCCAAAGACAGGGTCTTTGGGATTTTTACAGGGTCTGTAGGCTTGTGTGCAGGGCTAGGTGGGGTTGTGGTGGCAGTCTAGGCAGCAAGGGGTTTTGAGTCGGGTGCAGCTGGGGCTGGGTGCTGGGTGCAAAAGGGGAACTTCTGAGTGGGGAAGAGGAAACTGATGGAGGAGGGTAGCTGAGGTGAGCATTAAAGGGAGCTTGGGGGGGGTCTCTTCTTCAATCTGAACCTAGAGACCATCTGAAGAATAGATTTGATGCATTCAATACTAATGATCAACATCATTAGTTGTGGGATGATACCTAGGACATCATGCTTGAAGAAAACCAAAAGTTATTGAACACACAGAAAAGAATGAAAAGACCAAACTGGGTGGCAGAAGGGACTCTGAAACTTGCTCTTGAACATACAGTAGCTAAAGTAAAAGGAAGAAATGATTAAGTGAAAGAACTGAGAAGATTTTAAAAGGCCAGTCAATAAAACAATAAATTATTATAACGAAATGTGCAATGACCTGCAGTTAATAAACCAAAAGGGAAGAACACACCTGATATTTCTAAAGTTCAAGGAACTGAAGAAAAAGTTCAAGCCTCAAGTTGCAATATTGAAGGATTCTATTGGCAAAATATTGAGTGACACAAAAAGCATCAACAGAAGATGGAATGAATTCAGAGTCACTGTACCAAAAAGAATTGGTTAACATTCAACAATTACAGGAGGAAGCATATGATCAAGAACTGATGGTATTGAAGGAAGGATTCCCAGCTGCACTGAAGATATTGGCAAAAAACAGGGCTCCAGGAATTGACAGAATACCAATTGAAATATTTCAACAAATGGATGCAATGCTGGAAGCTCTCACTCGCCTGTGCCAAGAAATTTAGAAGAAAGCTATCTGGCCAACTGACTGGAAGGGATCCGTGTTTACAACCATTCCAAAACAATGTGATCCAGTAGAATGTGGAAAATATTAAATATCATTAATATCATGCACAAATAGATTTTTTCTGAAGATAATTAAAAAATTGTTACAGAAGAACATAGAGAGGAAAATGCCAGATATTCAAGTCAGATTCAAAACAGGATGTGAAACAAGGAATATCATTACTGATGTCAGAAGGATCTGGCTGAAAACATAGAATATTATAAATTTGTTTGCCTTATTTTATTGACTATGTAAAGACATTCAACTCTGTGGAGCATAGCAACTTATAGATAACATTGCAAAGAATGAGAACTCCAGAACACTTAATTGTGCTCATGAGGAACCTATAACATAGACAAAGAGGCAGTTGTTAGAAGAACGGCATACTGCTTGGTTTAAAATCAGGAAAGATTTGTGTCAGGGTTGTATCCTTTCACCATACTTACTCAATCTGTATGCTGAGCAATAATTTGAGAAGGTGAACTATATGAAGAATGCAACATTAGGATTGGAGGAAGAGTTGTTAACAACCTGTGATAATCAGATGATACAACCTTGCTTGCTGAAAATAAAGAAGATTTGAAGCACTTACTGATGAAGATCAAAAACTACAGCCTTCAGTATGGATTACACTTTGACATAAAGAAAACAAAAATCCTCACAACTGGACCAATAAGCAATAATCATGATAAATGGAGAAATATTTAAGCTGTCAAGAATTTCATTTTACTCACATCCATAATCAATGTCCATGGAATCAGCAATCAAGAAATCAAAGAACATATTGCATTGGGATAAACTTCTGCACAAGACCTCTGTAAAGTGTTAAACCGAAAGATATCACTTTGAGCACTAAGATGTGCCTGACTCAACCCCTGGTGTTTTCAATCACTTCATATGCGTATGAAAGCTGCACAATGAATAAGAAACCCAAAGAACAATTGATGCTTTTGAATTCTGTTGTTAGAAAAGCATATTAAATACACCATGGACTGCCAGGAAAACTAGCAATCTGTCTTGGAAGGAGTGCAGCCTGAATGTTTCTTAGAAGTGAGGTTTGCAAGACTTTGTCTCATGTACTTTGGATGTGGGATCAGGAGGAATCAATCTGTGCAGTAGCAGGACATAATATTTGGCAAAGCAAAAGAGAAGCAAAATAAGGAAGATCCTCAATGAAGTGGATTGAAACAGTGGTTGCAACAATAAGCTCAGACATTAACAGCAATTGTGGAAATGGTGGAGAACTGTTTCATTCTGTTGCACATAGAGTCACTATGAGTCAGAACCTACTCCACGGCACCTAACAACTGTCCCTACCCTCTATACCAAAATCCTAAGCTTTGTACAGAGTCTGTAGTTGCCAACAAGGTGCTAATAAAATTGTTGAAATTAAAAAGCTGGTGGTGTGTATGGGGAGGATTTAATGACATCTGACAATCAAATTTATATCTGAAATAATAATATCTCTCCATAAGGCAAAAGTTGAATGCCTTTTCAGGAAAATGACAATTAATTTCTTTGAAAGTTAGTAACGATGAGCAGGATTGCCTTATGATGTATTTGAGAAAATTTAATCAGATATATTATACGAAATACTCATGCATCGTGAAGCTATCTATACATGAAATGTGAGCTTCAGCTAGCAAACACCGTGTCCTTGCTTACTTTCTAGGAATTTATATTAAAATGCAAGTTAACTGGATGTGTTTGTGTTTGCTAACTTTATAGTGAAGACCCCACACGTTTCCACAAAAAGAATTGGTTAAAACTGAGAATGGGAAGAATTTTGAGTATTCTCCCAGTGATTTTTCTCCTTTTGGGTGGGAATGAGAATAAAGCTTGTACAAAGAAAGTGCTAGCCCAGGTTTAAGGGAATATGGACCTTTATTTTATATGCCTCACACTAGCATTACAATTGTTTATATCTTAAATACTTCAGGTGCCATATGCCAATTTTAAACTAGATTATTTTGCTTTTATCTTCAAATGAGGAGGAAATTATCTAGTGAAACCATATTACACTCTTCAAGGAAGTAATTGTTTGCTTATAATATATCTTTCTTATCAGACTTTACAGTCCAGTGAAGACAGAGTCTGTGTCTACTTTATCTGCAAAAATATCCCTAAGATTTACCACAGTCTTTGGAACAGAGTAGATGCTCAAGAAATAAATGTCCACCAACAGACTGCCTGACTTAATAACTATTGATAAAAGATGACTACTTATAATTAAATAAAATTACCCATTTTGTGGAATAAAATGTGTAGTTCTTTAATGATGATTAAACAATTTAATTCTTATTTGTTTATTTTTTGGGTACTTTGACTCATCAGAAAAAAAATAAGCAATTACTTCTAAATTACTCTTCTGAAATCCATTAAAAATAATCAAATTTTGAATTGTAAAAAGATATTATCAGGGAATTTTAGAGTTTGTTTACTATATAATTTAAAAGTAACTTGAAGTCTGTGCACTTTCATTTAAAAAAAAAAATCTGTAACAGCTTAAGTAATGAATTCCTTATATAATAATATAATCCTAACTGGAGATTATAGGTCCAACAACATATTGGTTTCTATCTAATACATTTTATTGAGTACATATTTAGGGGAATGGGAAATATTCTTCATAATATTTCAAATTAGAAATGTATTTTCACATTATGGTCTAATCACTTGCAACTGTTGTCAAGAGAGACAACATGGAAATTACTCCAACATTTAGTTGCTGTATTATTGTTACATCTAATACTTGGCTATAATCTGCTTTTTATTTATTTGGTTAATTTATATTTTGAAAATACTTAGTCAGACTATATTTTATTGACCAGTAATGATCCATGTTACCATTTAAATATTTTCTGCTCAGTAACCTTAATAGAAAATTCCTATAACTTTCTTATTCCATTCTGAATAGCACCTATTTAATGTGTCTGATAATTTCCAAATTGGAAAACAAAACAAAACTGCATAAGATGACACCTGAATTGATCACAAAATTATCCTCTTAACATTGGTGGGATAAATAGCCTTAACATAATCATTAATAATATTATTCCAAGTTTCTCTGAGTATAAACCTAGCTTGGCATATTGAGGCATACATTATGTACTTGAATTTGTCGCCAATAAATGTGATTTCTGATGTAGAGAACTATTAATGCTTCAGATTGTTGCCAAACATAATATGAAGAACCACTTACTCAGACACCTGATCTTTAGAATGCAGCATCGTTTGTAACAATTTTAACGCTAACTAAGTACACTTTGATGAGACAGCATTTAATAAAATGCTCATTAATTTCATCATTAGCAAGGGTATGCTAAGAAGTAAGCCAGTTTCTTATGTCACGCCCAATTAGCATCCCATGCTAGTAATCCCATTAGTATTGTTGAATTCACTAATGGAAAAACTAATGGGCATGCTACCAGGGCACATTAATTGGGCACGACACCAGTTCTGGTTTTAATTATTAAACTACGATAATGAAATGTGTGTTTGTAAAATATTAAAATGTTGAAATAGGGTTGAAGAAAATAAAAGAGTGTATATAAAAGAAAGACATATAAGGAAAGTCAATCTACAAAAATTCAAGGACTAGAAAATGGATTTACTAAATGGTCATCTTTCTAACAAAATGAGTTCTCTCCATAAAAGTTGGGATATTTTCCATGTGAGAAGGAGCCTCCTTATACTCTTGGGAAATTAAAAACTGTTTTTTGGTAACGTGAACTTCTGTAAGTCATGCATGTTGTCATGCTCTGTATAAGACCAGACAGGAGCCAATTAAATGTATAGATGGACACGTTACATCACTGAAGCTATTTTAGAGAAATAAAAACATAAATGTTTTATTATAACCTTAGATGGTATGATTTACATTGCATATTTTGCTATGTAAAACTTTTGCTATAATACATTAGATAATTATCCATTTTCTCTTAAAAAAAAAAAAAAAACAGATAATGAGAATGGTTACACAATGTGAAGAAAGTAACTAGTGCCACTGAACTATATATGTAGAAATTGTTGAATGAGTGTGTGATCTCCTGTGTGTATTTTTTTTGTATATTGTGCATATTTTCACCAAAAGTAAGATGAATATTAAAAAATAAAGTTGATAAACCTTTTGAATTTTAACATAATACTATATGAAAAATTCATGTTTTTTTCCCAAAGGAGAAAATTAGTGAGAAGAATGGCATTTCTTTACATTTTTTACAAATCTCATTATGTCTGGCTTAATAGATATTAGATTATAAACAACAATACAGCAAAAATTTTAAAACTTTGATGAAATATTCCCAGTAATTAAAAGAAAGCAATACTCTACCCAACCTTATTTTTAGTTTTTACAATTGTTTTTGTTGTTGTTAGAAAAAGATATATTATTGCTTGGGCAATCAGCTTTATTAAGAAATAAATACATTTATTTTCCAAAAGAGTGGATTTTTATGTAGAAAGTACAGAGTAATTTTTCTGGTTATGTTTTCTTTACTAATAATATTAAATGAAGGTGTGGCAAAGTTGAACCATCTTTTGCTTAGTCTTACTTGCTTAACATTGTCAACATTGAAAAGGTTACCACTGTTCTAAGCACATTATACTGAAAACTATTCACTTCACTATAAACACAAGATAGAAAGTTTCTCTTCTATCTCTCTTTCTCTGTTTCTTTACTTTTGCCTCCATTCTTGGTATATTGCATTTCCTAAATCTTATCCACTAAAGAATTTATTAGTTTTTTTTGGGGGGCAGCAAAAATATATACAATAAAACATACAGCCATTCAATAGTTTTTACAGGTGCAGTTCAATAAATCTGGTTACATACTTCACACTGTGTCACCATTCTCACTCTTTGCACCTTAGTGTTTCAGGATTTCTATTGTGCATTTTATCTCACATAGATAATTCTCTAAAAGAGTACAATGCTTAAGGGGAATTTTTATTATTATTATTAATTGAACTAAACTGTTCTTTAGTTTAAAAATAACTTCATGGGATAGTTTTTGTTCAAGGTTTAAAAACTGTTTCTAGGCAAACTGCCAGAGCTGTAACTATGAGGTTTTAGACTGTAAAGTATCATGTAGTAAGTTCAGCCCCATACTTAGGTATAATTTACTAATAAATAGCTAATATCTATTGTAAATCTCATTCCTCCTTGTTATTAGTAGTTTAGTGAGGGTTAGAGAAACTAACTGGCTTGAACTTCCCCTATCTTTAGAATACATTATGAATGATATTTTGTTAAATTCTTATCCCTTTTCTATTTCTACCAGAAAAATTAAAATGAAAAATTCTAGAAAAGGAAACCCATTACCTTTCTGATGAACACAAGCAGTCAAAACACAAGTGTCTTTGTAACAGACCTAATTCTGAAGAGCTCTTTTCAGATTAGGGCACTGTGGCACTCACGAAAGCAAATCATAGAAAAGCCAGAATGATGCTAGGCATCGACTTTAATTGTGAGTTATATCTGAAACTTATACATGTTTGTATCAGAATCATAATGTTAAAACTGGAAAATCGTTTGTAACACCTGCACACACACACTTTTATTTATACTTATTTGTTTATTTTTTCCTCCTAAGGGATCTTCAGTGCAAGTTACAACAACTAATGATAATGGTAAACAATATAGTGATGGAAAATGGCATGAAATAATTGCCATTAGGCATCAATCTATTGGCCAAATCACTCTCGATGGGCATTATACCGGTAAGAATTTACTGTATATATAAATGGTTCTACTAATACATTGATGTTGCCATATTTTTCATTGTTTATATTTCCATGCCTCTTCTTTCCCCTTCATCTCCACTCAAATTCATCTAAATTGCTGTTGAATTTGTCTTCTGGGTGCTCCTACAATGATGCCGGACAACCAGTTTCTCATCCATGCAGGGCTTTAATAAAACAAAAGTAAGAGCAAAAGCACCAGCAGCAATCTTGTATTTTTGATAGTTTTCTACAATTTTCAAGGCTTTTTAATTCTATTCTTTCATGTTACTTTTGCCCTTCAGAAGGCAAATACAGTAGAGTAAAGCAATTGTTATCTGCCTCGCAGACATGAGAGAGAACAGGCTGATAAAATCTCTCTCAATTTATGCAGGTTGTAGGCAGCACTCTTAGGACACATGTACTACTTTCTCAATTCTCAGTTTAGTGTTTTTTCCAGTCTACTCTATCTCCATCTTGATGCAGTTATAAAATAGTTACAGTATCTGTATGCTGAGGCATGCTTTTATCAATTAATTCATAGAATAACTAATTTAAATGACCACCTGCTATATGCCAGGTATTATTCTAGATGCTCTGGATGCAAAGAGCAAACAGAGCATTTGAAGCTTATTTATTAGGGAAGAGCGGAAAGAGACTGAATGAAGAAATATTGAACAAGTATCATGTGGTAGTAAATTCTGAGGACAGTGAAACAGGATAGAGGCAAAAGTGTATGTGTATCTATGTGTGTGTGTGTGTGTGTGTGTGTGTGCTTGGGTCAATTGTGGAGGAGTTATTACAGAAGACCTCTATGATTAGATGACATTTGAGCAAAGATCTGAAGGACAGAAAGAGAAAACCATTGTACTATGAAAAGTTGGGCAATCTGCTTCTGTGGTGATACTGCCTTGGCAACCCAAGGAGGGGTCACTATGAGTCGGGGCCAACTCAATGGCACATAACAACAATAACAACATCAAAAAAAAAAAAAAAAAGTGTTAAAGAAACAACAGGTGCCAGGTCTTCAGCTAGAAGCGTACCATACATTGCATGTCAGGGACCAACATGGAAGTCAGTGTGGGACAGAGGGAGTGAAAGAGCTAGTGATAGGTGGAGAGTCCAGAGAGGCCACTGGGGACTAGATTATGTAGAACCTTTGGGACTCTACAGGGAGCTCTCATGATGTAATGCCTAAGGCATTTGACTACTAACCAGGAGGCTGACAGTTCAAACCCACCAGCCACTCCTTGGAAGGAAGAATGGGCAATCTACTTCCATAGAAATACTTCCTTGGAAACCCAAAGAGGGGTCTCTATGAGTTAGAAATGACTCGATGGCAGTGAGTTTGGTCTTTGTTTTTTTGGGGGGAGTGACTTTACAAGCCTTCTTTCATTGAAAGGATCACTCTGGCTACTCTGTTGAGGGTGGAAACATGAAGACCAATTAATAGGCTTCTGTGATAGTTCTTCAATAATTAAGGCAAGAAATGATGGTGACTTGAACTAGAGAGGCAATTGTGGATGCAATGAGAAGTAGTCAGACTCTAGATCTATTGTGAAAGTCAAATTAATAGGATTTGATGATGAGATTGAGGTAGAGGAGGGGTTAGCAAATTACTACCTGAGGTTCAAATACTCATGTCTGTTTTTATAAAGTAATATTGGAGCATGACCATACCCATCTATTAATGTATGATCTATGACCATTTGGTAGTGTATAGTCTACAAGGCTTAAAATATTTATCATATGTCCCTTTAAAGAAAGAGTAATGTAGAACATGACTGCAAGCCTTGGGGTCTGCACCAACTGGCAGAATATAGCTGCCATAACTAAGGTGGAGAAGACAGTGGGAAAGATTTGGAGAAAGTTCAGAATCCAGTTTTCAATATGTGAAGTCTGTAAACTATCCAAGTATGGATACATCAAGCAAGCTGCTGGATATCTGAGTCTAGGTCAGGGGAGAGGTCGCAACTGGAGATACAAATTGGAAGGTGTCAGCTAAGGATTATATTTCAAGTGAGGAACTGAACATAAATGAGGCTATTGGAGTGACTTGGAGCTCTAGAAAAAAATTACTCCCTCTTCTCAAAGAAGGAGGGACGTAGATAGAAATCTTAACAGGGGTTTTGCAGCACAATCAGGTCTAAGATCTTTCTGGATCTTCGCTCCTGGTTGTGTGCATTGGCACCAAGCCCTCTCTTCATCCTTCTGGAGCATCCAGGGAGTCAGTGTAGATAGAAAAGAGAAGAACTCTGAGAAGAGAGGAGGTCTGGAACATTTATTCCAACATCAAAATGTTGGCCAATGAGTAGAATAAGTGGTCAGGAACAGCCACTGAGGTACAGAGAACCAAGGAAGAGCAGTATCACAAAGACCAAGTGAAGGGTTTTATCAATTATTAAATTAGTGGAAATAGATTATCTTCCTGAAGTTGTAATTCTCACCTTCTTTGCGTAGGTTCCTCTGCTGCTATAAATGGAAGTACTGTCATCGGAGAAAACACAGGCATTTTTGTGGGAGGGCTGCCACAAGATTACACCATCTTCAGGAAGGATCCCAGTGAGTTTTGTAAAGGTGTAAAACTATAGTTGTCAAAATTTAGAAAGCATTTCATTTATATTATTTTCAAATATGAGTAACAGTGTTGTTTTCTAGCTCAAGTTATATTTCCTGTGTCACTATGTTAAAATTTTTTCTTTAGGCATCTTGGCTAACAAATAGATGTATTACTTTTATTTTTATTGTTAGTGCCCCATTTTTCATACATAGAAGGAGTTCATTACAATTTTGCTTAATTGAATTATACTAATTTCAGTCAAAAGTGTTCTCTATTAGGATGACTCTTATTTACAACCTTTTCTAAGATTTTAAATTAAATATAGAACAGCACAAAAATGAAAAACTGTGAGCTTGATTTACACTCCAAATAGAGTGAACAAGGTTCTCTGAGTACTTTCTTTGAGACAGATACTAAACCAGCTTCTGCATAACCATAAATTAATAAAACATGGTCTTTGCAACAATAGGAGATACACATATATGAACAAATAATTCTAATCTAATGCTATAAGTGCTGTAATTGAGATATGGAAAAAGAACTTTCTATAATTTTAGGACAAGATAACAAAAATGTGTTCGAAACTAACAAAAACTAGTATGAATAAAGTTAACCTTATGCTGAAAAGAATCCCCCTTCAAATGTGATGCTAATGATTCTAAGGTTGTCGCACAAGTGCTCATCAAGAATAATATGATGCCCTCAGGTTTCTTCCAGGGTGTTAAAGTGTAACTAACATAAAAGACCCAGTTAATTATAATTTGTTCAAGAATTGTGGTCTTCAGGGAATCAAGAAGAAAAAGATCAAAGAAGTAAAAATTTTCAGAGCATTTTGGCAAGGGATACATTCAAATCCTTAAGACTGATTAGAAATGTCTCTAGAGTAGAGGAGTATTCATTCCATTACTTCCAAATAGTGGAGAGCTCTTTCTAAATCATTCACACAGATATACACACACAGACACAAAGAGTCTCACACATGCAATCAATCACTTTCACATCCTTTGTTCTATTTCTTTGCCCAATAGGCAGACTTTTGTTCTATGGTAGGAACAGGCACCAGAAGGCGAGAACACCCTGATTCCAAGTACCCTTCTTAGAGCGGGCATATCCCAATATAAAGAAATAATTTGACATGTCTGAAAAATTTGGCTTTGTGACACTATGATTCCTGGTGAATAATTTCTCTAGAACTAAGACATCAACTCAAAAGCTGAGAAACAAGTGTTGGGCCTATGTTGTTTTCAAGTGTCATCAAGTTGTTATCAAGTAACTCATAGTGACCCTATGTACAATATTGAAACACTGCCCAGTCATGTGCCATCCTCACAATCCTTGCTATACTTGAGAACATCATTGTAGCCATTTTATCAATCCATCTTGTTGAGGATCTTCCCCCCTTTTTTTTGCTGACCATCTTCTTTACCAAGTATTATATCCTTCTCCAGGGAATGGTCCCTTTTAACAACATGGCCAAAGTAGGTGAAATGAACTCTGGCCATTCTTGCTTCGAAGGAATGTTCTGCCTGCACTTCTTCTTCTTGGACAGATTTATTTATTCTTCTGTCAGTCTCTGGTATGTTTAGTATCCTTCGCCAACACCATAATTCAAAAGCATCAAGTCTTCCTTGGTCTTCCTTATTCATTGTCCAGCTTTCACATGCATAAAAGGAGATCAAAAATACCATGGCTTGATTTAGATGCAACTTAGTCTTCAAAGTACCATCCTTACTTAATACTTTAAATATATCTTTTACAACACATTTTCCCAATACAATACGATGTCTGATTTCTTGACTGCTGCATCCATAGCTGTTAATTGTGGAACCAAGTAATATGAAATCCTTGAAAACTTCAGTCTTTTATCTATGTATCATGATGTTGCTTATTGGTCCAACTGTGAGGATTTTGTTTTCTTGATGTTGAGGTGTAATCCATACTGAAGACTGCAGTCTTTAATCTTCATTACTCAATACCTCAAATCAACTTCACTTTCAGCAAGCAAGGTTGTGTCATCTGCATATTGCAGGTTGTTAATACAAGTTGAACATGTGGTGGTCTGTTCCACAGTCAGCCTTTGGCTGATATATTGTCCTGACTGATGATATTGAGCTTCTCCACTCTCTCTTTCCGCAAATGTATTTAATTTGGTTCCTGTATAAGCCATCTAGTGAAGTCCACATGTATAGTTAATGTTGTTTAAAAAGGTCTTTGCAAGAAGTCAATCATGCAATCTCTGTTGCCATTTCTATGACCAAAGCTATATTTTCCAACTACCTATGCTTCTTCTTTGTTTCCAACTTTTGTGTTCCAATCACTAGTAATTATCAATAGATCTTGATTGCATGTTGGTTAATTTCAGACTGCAAAAGTTGGTAAAAATTTTCAGTTTCTTCATGTTTGACTTTATTGGTTGGTGTATAAATTTGAATAATAGTTGTATTAACTAGACTTCCTTGCAGGCATATAGATATTATCCTATCACTGACATTATTGTACTTTAGGGTAGATCTTGAAATGTTCTTTTTGATGATGAGTGTGGTGCCATTCCTCCTTAATTTGTCATTCTTAACATAATAGACCTTATGATTGTCCTATACAAAATGGTCAATACCAGTCCATTTCAGCTCACTAATGCCTAACATGTTTATATTTATGTGTTCCATTTCATTTTTCACAAATTCCAATTTTCCTAGGCTCATACTCCATACATTCCACATTCCAATCATTAATAGATGTTTGCAGCTGTTTGTTCTGACTTTGAGTCATGACCCATCAGCAAATAATGGTCCAGAAAGCTTTACTTCACCCATGTCATTCAGGATGCCTTTACTTGAAGAGGCAGCACTTCCTTAGTCATATTTTCAGTGCCTTCCAACCTGAGGAGCTCATCTTCCAACACAGTATTAGCCTTGGAATTCTTAAGGTGTTCAGCATCCTTCCTCCACCCCCAGAAGTAGACCTGGCCGTTTAATTCTTTCAAGTCTGTCTACGTCTAGAAACACCATTGAAATCTGTCCACTGTGGGTACGTCTGCTGGTATTTGAAATGCTGGTGGCGTAGCTTCCAGCATCACAGCAACATGCAACCAGCACAGTAGGACAAACTGACAAATGCATGGTGGATTTTTAAAATTAGTAGCAGATAAAAATTTTCCATGTTAGCTTCAAAAGGTAATATTTTTAGTTATACTGTAAAAACCAGGATTTCCTCATAAACATCTCTTTCTGAAGATAGGTGTGTCTGAACTAGGGCTAACCCTTATAATAGTTGTCAGTTACCATAGCTGATGACATAGTGTTTACATGAATGTTTAAGATGCTTAGAGTAAATAGGTGGTGAGAGTTATTGTCTATTTCTTTGATTCTAAGGGCACATAAAATCAATTACTTGATAAGAAATTTTAAATATATATATTTCTTGATATCTATCAACTCCTGCAGAGATAATTCAAAAGGGCTTTGTGGGCTGTCTCAAGGATATACTTTTTATGAAGAATTACAATCCCTTTGCTATCTGGGAACCTCTGGAGTGGCAGAGTTCTGAAGAGCAAGCCAATGTGTATAACAGCTGGGAAGGATGTCCCACTTCATTGAAAGAAGGAGCCCAGTTCCTAGGAACAGGTAAAGTCCTAAAATAGATATAACTAGTTACTTAGCATGAGTATTTATAAGTGACATACTTTATTGCCCCTGTCCAGTTAACTGGACCTCATGTGGACCTAGTATACATAGAAATGCCTGGTTATGCCTTGATGCACATGAATATATTTTCAAAGTCTGAATATGTACTATAAAATTTAAAACTTATATATTTATATGTAAGATCTCAAGTGGCCAATGGTACTTCTTGGTTTGCATACGTCAGTGTCACAAAGGGTCCATTTGTAAGTACATTGTTCGGAAATCAGAATACAGTCTTCCTTAGAAAGATGATTCAAAGGAGTTCTGTTTACCAGGTTAATCCACAGAGATTTATTTTTCTCATTATATAGCTGAATGATATTCCTGAAAGTGAAAGTGCAGCTCTGCAATGGGTTATGTAGTCTGTTGAGGGGAAGTGGAGAAAGTAACCACTGTCCCTGCCTTTCAACAAAAAAGTGAGGTATAGTTTACATGGACTATCTCCTCACTTGCAGTTTCTGCCCTAGCAGCCATCCTAGGTAAGGGAGTTGAAAGGGATATAATGGCTTGGTAGGCAGGTCTTATTCTTCAAATAAAAGCAAATTTATGTCTTCTACAATTATTTCTAAATTGTTTAGTTATTATGTTGCTTAAACTGCCTTTGGAAAAGAAATCTAAACAATATTATAATCTGTGCACTTTTTCATTGCTCTTTTCTCATTACTAGCTAAGTTCCTCTTAGCCAATGCAACCTGTATATCAATTCATTCTGCCACTTCTGCACAATTACAAGAGGGATTTCTTAATTTAGCTTTGCATGTTCTATTGTGAGAGATTTACTCAATTATATGTTTTAGAGTCATATAGTACATTGTTGTTGTCAGGTGTAGCTGAGTTGATTTTGACTCATAGCAACCCAATGTACAGAGTAGAACAGCCCTAAAGAATTACCTAGGGTGTAATCTTTATGGGAGCAGATCACCAGGTCTTTTCTCCCAGGAGTGGCTTTATGGGTAGAACTGCAAACTTTTCAGTCAGCAGCTGAGTGCTTAAATATTGCACCACTAGGGTTTCTTGATATTACATTAACCTGCTAACATATACATTTTCTTATCTTCAAAGGGTTCCTGGAACTTCATCCACATATATTTCATGGTGGAATGGACTTTGAGATTTCCTTCAAGTTCAGAACTGACCAGTTGAATGGATTACTTCTTTTCATTTACAACAGGAATGGACCTGATTTTCTTGCTGTATGTTAATTAATTTCATTAAATTTACTCTAAATTGTCAGACTCAACATATACTATATGAACCATGTGCTAAGATTAGACTCAAATGAGGTTTCTTTGCATATTTATTTTTGTTTTCATTTTTTCCCTAATTATGCAGTTTTGGAATCCTATCATTTTATATTTTAGGAGCATGATGGTTCTTTTAGATAACAATTGTTATTGTTAAAATTTTACTTCTATCAGATCATACTAAAACTAAATAATTAAAACAAATCCAATTTCATTTTGGTGGTTTTAGGATTCTAAAATGTTTTCATTTGCTTGGTTTTTTATATTTCTAGATTCTATAAAGTCAATTTTATTGCTATGACAAATGGATATTTATCCCTCTATAGTATTCATGAAAATTTCTACTTATATAATGTCCTCTTGTTTGTTGTTTGTCTCCACACTGGAATATAATTTCTGTGAGTACAGGGACCTAGGTTGTCTTCTTCTCAGCTTTTTCATCAATGCCTAACTTGATACTTTTTAAGTATTCAGTTGCTAAAGGCATTTGACTACTAAGTGGTAAGTTGGTGGTTCAAACCCACCAGCCACTAAGTGGAAGGAAGACTGGGCAATCTACTTTTATAAAGTTTACTGCCTCAGAAACCCAAAAGGGGTTGCTATGAGTCAGAGTTGATTTGATGGCATTGAGTTTGGTGGTTTTTTTTTTTTTTTTTTAATTGTGATTTGGGTGAAAGTTTACAGAGCAAATTCAC
>NW_006921600.1:4629474-4630961 GCF_000298275.1 Orycteropus afer afer
TTCTCCCTCTCTATCCAGGATCTCCTACATAGACCCCCCTCCAAGTGGTTGACAGTGGTAGCCAGGCACCAACTAGTTGTTCTCATCTCATAGTCGTATAGGCTTAGGATTGCATGGTGAAGCAGTTGCTAGGACTAATGGTTTCCATGAATCTTTTATTTTCTTCATTTTTCTTTGCTCTGGACAAGGAGAGACCCATCATTGCATCTAGATAGCTGTTTGCAAGCTTTTAAGATGCAGTCGCCAGTCACCAAAGTAGGAGGTGGAACAATGTTTTTGTGTAGTATGTTATGCCAATTGAACTTGATGTGCCCTGCGACTATGATCCTGAGCCCACATGTCCAACTACTTGCTCCCTATGGGTCTCTGGCTGTGCCCAAGAAGTCACTGCAACTTTGTCTCTTGTCAGCTCTACTACACACCTGGGAATTCTTACAGAACATACAAATACACTTGTAGAACCATTGTCTGCCAACCCTACACATGGTCTTGGGTACACAACCCACTGCGTAGACATACCTAGTAGTTCAGCCTGTCTACCCATCTATCCACCCATATACCCATGTTTGCCTTCACTGACAACACAGTACTGTATGTGCAAAAGGGTTCATCTTTGTACTCTGCACCTCCCATGTACCTCTCTATGTCCTCCTCTTCCACCACGTTGATCACTCACATTTAGTCCATTGCCTCTCTGTTCACCCAAATCAATACTTACATAAACCTATCTAACAGTGTTCTCTGCCCTTCCCTCCCACCCCTGGTAACCAATAAAGAAAATTTCCTTCCATACATAAACCTTTCCTTAACTTTGATTTTTACAATAACTAATACAATATTTGTCCTTCTGTGATTGACTTATTTCACTCACCATAATGTCCTCCAAGTTTATCCACGTTATGTGGTGTTTTGCAGATTTTATGTTTTTCTTCAGGGTTGCATAGTATTCCATTGTGTGTATGTACCATAGTTTGGTTATCCATTCCTCAGTTGATGGACACCTACATTGTTTCCATCTTTTGACTATTGTAAATAATGCTACGATGAACATAGGTGTGCATATGACTATTCTTGTCATGGCTATCACTTCTTTAGGATGTATACCTAGTAATGGAATAGCTGGGTCAAATGGTATTTCTAATTCCCACTTTTTAAGGAATCACCATACTGCTTTCCACAGTGGTTTTACCATTTCACAGTCCTTCCAGCAGTGTATGGGAGTCCCAATCTCTCTGCATCCTTGCCAAAATTTGTTATTTTCTGTCTTCTTGAATTTTGCCACCAATGCTGGAGCAAGACGGTATCTCATTATTGTTTTGATTTGCATCTCTGTAATGGCTAATGATCATGAGCACTTCTTCATATGTTTGTTGGCCACCTGAATATCCTCCTTGGTGAAGTGCCTATTCATGTCTTCTGCCCATTTTTTAAATTGGATTGTTTGTCTTTTTGTTATTGAGGTGTTGGAGTTTTCTATAAATTCTAGA
>NW_006921600.1:4631901-4640369 GCF_000298275.1 Orycteropus afer afer
CCACCAGCCACTCCTTGGAAGGAAGATGGGGCAATCTACTTCTGTAGTGATACTGCCTCAGAAACCCAAGGAGGGGTTGCTATGAGTCGGGTCTGACTCGAGGGCACGTAACAACAACAACAACTGTAAATGGTATTGATTTCCTTATTTCTTTTTCACCAATCTCTTTGCTGGTGTAGAGGAATCCAACTGATTTGTGGATGTTGATCTTGCATCCTGCCACAATGCTAAATCTCTCAGTTAGGTTCCAGTAGGCTTTTGACTGAGTCTCTTGGGTTTTCTAGGTATAGAATCATATCATCAGCAAATAGGGATAGTTTGATTTCTTTCTTACCAATTTGGATGCCATTTATTTCTCTTTCTTGCTTTATGGCCCTGGCTAGGACTTCCAATACAGTGTTGAATAGAAGTGGTAATAAAGGGCATCCTTGTCTGGTTCCTGTTCACAAGGTGAATGATTTCAGTCTCTCTCCATTGAGAATAATATTGACTGTTGGTTTTTCATGTTGTTTTTGTTGTTTGCCATCGAGTCGGACCCGACTCATAGCAACCTCTCCTTGGGTTTCCGAGACAATATCACTACAGAAGTAGATTGTCCAGTCTTCCTTCCAAGGAGTGCCTGGTGGGTTTGAACTGCCAGCCTTCTGATTAGCAGTCAAGTGCTACCAGAGCTCCTTTTGCATAGATGCCCTTTATTATGTTGAGGAATGTTCCATCTATTGCTATTTTGCTGAGAGTTTTGATGAGGAATGGGTGTTAGATTTTATCAAATGCCTTTTCTGCATCGATTGATCTGATCATGTGGTTCTTTTTCTCTGTTTTCTTTGTTTTTCATGTTTTATTCATGTTATTTGTATTCCCTCCCTCTTTCTCTTTGTTAAATTTGCCAGTGGTTTGTTGATTTTATTAATCTTTTCAAAAAACCGACTACTAGTCTTGCTGATTTTTTCTATTGTTTATTTTCTGTTTCATTGATTTCTGGTCAAATCTTTATTATTTCCTTTGTTCTCTGACTAGACTTTTCTTGATGTTCCTTTTTTAATTGTTGGAGATGTTGTTTTAAAGTGTTGATTTGGGCTCTTTCTTCTTTTTTGATATGTGCATTTATCCCTATATATTGGTCTCTGATCACTGCCTTTGCTGTGTCTCAAATATTTTGGTATGTTGTGTTTTCATTCTAATTTGATTGAAACAATTTTAATTTCATTTTTTATTTCTTCTCTTACCCAGTTGTTCTTAAGGAAGGTATTGTTCCGTTTCCATGTTTTGTTTTGTTTTTTTTCCTTTTTTCTGCTGATCTTCCTATTGTTGATCTCTAATTTGATAGCATCGTGATCTGAGAAGAGGCTTTGCAGTATTTCAGTGTTTTTAAATTTGTTAAGGCTTGCTTCATGGCCTAACACATGGTCTATCATGGAGAATGTTCCATGTGCACTGGAAGAGATAGTATATTGTGCTGTTGTTGGGTAAAATGCTTTGTAGATGTCTATAAGGTCAATTTGGTGAATTGCATTGTTTAGCTCTTCTGTTGTTCAGTTTCTTTCCAGTTGTTCTATCTTTCATTGAAAGTGGTGTATTAAAGTCTCCTACTATGACTGGAGTCATCTATTTGGCTTTTCAACTCTTTTAGAGTCTACATTATATATTTTGGGGCTCTTTCATTGGGGTGTATAGATATTTATTATGGTTATACTTTCTTGTTCAGTTGATCCTTTAAACATTATATAATGTCCTTCTTTGTCTTGTATGGTGATTTTTGTGTTAAAATCAATTTGATCAGAAATAAATATTACCACTCCTGATCTTTTTTTTTTTTTTGTCATTTGCTTGATATAGTTTTTTCTACCCTTTGCTTTTTAGTCTTTATCTCTTACATGTTTCTTTTGTAGACAGCATATTGATGGGTTATGTTTCCTTATCCAGTCTGCTACTCTCCATCTCTTGAGTAGTGCATTTAGTCCATTAATATTCATATGTGGTGCATTTAGTCCATTAATATTTAGTGTAATTATCAACAAGTATGAATTGGTTGCTGTCATTTTGTTATGTAATTTTAATGGTGTTTCTGGTTTCTTTGTTCTATATAATTTTCTGTGTCTAACTTATGTTTATAAATCATGTTATCATTTCCTTTCTTGCTATTTTTTTTAGTATTTGCTAAATATTTGTGCTTGTCCTCTTTTTTATTGTGATGTGAAGGTTTATCATTTTTCTTTGAGGTTACCCTGTGATTTATAATTTTTACCCTGAGTTTAGAACAGTCCATTCTATCTTGCAATTCTCGTTGACTTCCTCACCATTTAGAGGTTCTATAACTACACTAATTTCCCCTCTTTTTGGGTTGTAATTTTCCTCATTTGCCAATTGATACCTCTGGTTCCTTGTTTACAAGCTTGTAAGCTTATTTTACTTCAGATACTTCCATAGCTGTGTTAGTTTCTGGCTTACATCGTCTTGTGTATGAATGGTTGGTTGTTGTTTGCTATTTTTGGTTCTCTGTTCAAAGGACACTCTTTAGTATCTCTGTAAGTTTGGTCTGGTTTTAAAAAATTCCCCTAATTTGAGTTTATCTGGAAATCTCCTAATTTCACCATCATATTTAAGGGAGGGACAGTTTTGCCTTGTATATAATTCTTGGTTGAAAATTTGTCTCTTTCTATATACCATCCCATTGCCTTCTCACTTGCATGATTTCTACTGCAAAATCATAGCTTATTCTTATCAGTTGTTCTTTGTAAGTAACTTTTCTTCTTTCCTCTGCTCTCAGGATTCTTTTTTTGTCTCTGGTTTTGATGGGTTTGATAATATACGTCTTGGTGATTTTCTTTTGGGGTCTATCCTGTTCGGGGTTTGTTGGACTTCCTGAATGGATATATTCCATCTTTCAACATATCAGGGAAGTTCTCTTCCAACAAATCTTGGACAATTTTTTCAGTGGTTTTATTTTTGTATTCCTGTTCTGGAATTCCAATGACATGTAGATTATTCCTTTTGATGGTATCCCATGATCCTTAGGCTTTCTTCATTTTGTTTTGATCTTTTTTCTGATCGATCCCTTTCCAAAGAAGTATTCAGGTATTTGTCTTCAATCTCATAATTTTGTCTTCCATTGCATCAATTCTACTCCTTTGCCCTTTCAATGTGTTATTTATTTATGAAAATTTAGTATTAATCTTCTGGATTTCTGTCCGTAGATTTTGAATAATTTCTAATTTTTCATTTATTTTGTCATTTTGTTCTTGTATTTTTTTCTGAAATTGTTCTAGGGTTTTGTCTGTCTTTTCCTTAATTTTGTCAGTGTTTTCCTTGGCCTATCTCTCGATCTTTTGAAGATACCTAAATATAATTCTTTTGAATTCCTTATCAGTGAGTTCCAATGCTGTTTCTTTCTCAGGGATGTGTTCTGGGTCTGTAAGTAAGGGTGACACAGGCTCTTCTTGGTGGTCATTTATTTTTGGCCAGTTGGTGGAGAAGGAAGCAGTGGCTCTCACTGAGTAAGTGGAGCTGCAGGAGGTGCTTGTGTGGTTGTGTCTAATGGGCATGGTTACTGTCTCCTACTCAATTAGACAAAAACAACAATCAAAAAAACATCAAAAAAATAAAAGCAAATGGACAAAAACACACTGCATAGACATACAAGAACAATCACCAAAAAAGTGAAAAACAAAAAAAAAATCCTGCAGTATGTGGGGAGAGGGCAATAAGAGAAAAAAGGTAGAGTAGGAGAATAATGAAGAAAAAAATGGGAAAAATGCAAAAAGAAAAACAAGGAACAGGGTTAACCACGAGAAAGGAAAAAATGGGAACCAGGAACAGGGGAGAGAAAAAGCTGAAAACTAGACGCTGCAAGGGAAGAATAAAGAATTATAATAAAAAGGACTATAATAATAGTGGGAGCTCTGGTAGCATAGTGCCTAAGGCACTTGACTGCTAACCAGAAGACTGGCGGTTCAAACCCACCAGCCACTCCTTGGAAGGAAGATGAAGCAATCTACTTCCATAGTGATACTGCCTCAGAAACTCAAGGAGGGGTCGCTATGAGTCGGGTCCGACTTGACGGCACATAACAACAACAACATAATAATAATAGTAATAATAATAATAATTTAAAGACAGATAAAAACAAACAAACTGAAAAAAATGAAAGGAACAACAAAAAGGAAAATCTGGGCAGGTCAAGACAGGGCACCCAGGCTCCATCAGAGCACACAGACTGGCATGAAATTCCTGCTGGCCCAGAAGGTACGTGGAAGTGAGGGGTGGCCACACCTCTGTTCACTGAGTGGGTGTGGGTTATGAGATTAACAAGGGCAATATCGTACCTTTCCAGTCCTTGGCATCTGGAATTCCTTGTGGTTCACAGCAAGTGGAGCCTATTCTTAAGTCCCTAGACTCTGAAGGAATGCTGTCACGTTAAATATCCAAAATGGTCAAACTGCTTGTAAACATTCAAAATGGCTGCACCCTCTGGACAGGCAAAAGTCCACAGCTCAGCCCACCTTCCTCTTTGCTGCTTCCCCTTTTATTCACCAGTCACCAGTGCAGTCTTCCATGCAGCCCCTGGCTAGCAGGGCTGATTTTTAATTTAATTCCTAGGTCCTAACACCACTTGGCAATATCAAAGCCATCTGTGCCATCAGGATCGCTGCCAGACTGCAGCTCCATATGTCTCCTTCTTTTGGTGTTTTCATGCAAATTCGTCTACAAGTTGGAGTTTAATCTACTTCTATATCTTCCCTTCAAAGCTCAGGAATCCAGGATCACCTTCTCTATCTGTGTTAATTGGTTCCCCTTTTCTTCGTTGAAGAAGGTAAGATGGCCTGTTCTGCCATCTTACTGGAATGCCTCTGTTCTTTTTATTTTTAAATAGTGTTGCTTGGATGAATGAGTGAACATATAAATAATCCTTCTCTTTAATTGTCCATGTTTCTTCATTCATTGCCTTTTGAAATATGATAAATTTCCATTGGAATAAATAGAATTGCCATTTTAGGTAACTTTAATAAAAAACCATTGAAAAATTATTATGTTTGGACCAATATAAATTGAATGCCTACTATGTGCTAGCCTCTCTGTTTAGGCAGTTCCAGTGCAGTTGTGAAGGAGCCAGACCTTCATAAAGCCTGCATTTTGATCTTTCATATCTTAAGACTTAGACTTCTCACAGATTAGCTCTCAACATCAACTCTCCTTGCTATTCTGAGTTACTTCAATATATATGGCCATTCTTTGGAAATTGCTATAAGTCAGAGTTTACACAGCTACAATTTTAAACTTTAAAATACAACTTTATATTGTTATAGGCTTCTTATTACCTCCTTTCTCTCTCTTTGAGCTCAAGATACTCAAACCATTGGATATTAGCCTACTTTCTATTTAACTTATTTACTCACTACTTATCAGCTTGGTAATAATACAGCTCTTAAGTCATATTTCTACCAGTGCCTTCAACTTGTGTCTTCATCTCCACAACCCTAGATCACTGTACTCATCTACTTTTCAGTGTCAATAGCCAGATTGCTGAGCACTATAGGATAATTAATACAGGCATGATGATTAATGACACTCTGAGTTTTGGGGCTTCAATTTTTTCATTTAAACACATTTACTCCTTATGGGATTTATGACAGAGTATATGTAGACAGTGAAAAGAAGAGGTGTTGAATCTCAGGTTCTGGCAAACTACACAACTGTAAAAGCTGCAGATTCTTTCTCACTGTCATAATAAAAACAAACACATATCCCCAGTTTCTAAACTTTCTACCTCCTGACTTAACCATATCTGAGTCAAGCTGGGCTTCATTATATCCTGACTCAGAGGAGGAAATAATACAATTGCCATGTTTACAATCAAAGTTAATCATTGTACCTTTATTTTAAATTTGATTCCTTCTTCTGGAAGACCTTATTCTACAAACCATTCTCTTTTTGTGGTTCAATTGTTTCTTCCCCCTTGACTCTTCCCTTCAGTGTACAAAATATGTGAGATTTTTTCATCTTATTTACTTATTTTACATAGAAAACCTCTCTGGTATATATTCCTTCCTTTCACTGTCAAATATATTGAAGGTGATTGCTATTATTACTTCTTTTTCTTATCTCACTTCAGCCCCCAAACCTGTCCATTTGGCTGCTGCTCCTACCACTCCACTCCTCATCTAGTAGATAGTTTTCAGTACTGATCTTATTTGATCTTCCTTTTCCATTCTGTCTGTCTTTTTTTTCCTTAAAATATTCTTCTCTACAACTTTCTAAATTACTAGTTTTTCTTGATTTTCATTATGCCAGCTAGTGTCTTCATTTTGTTTTTCAAGTTAAATAATTACTTCTACTCTATCTTCACCTTGAAAAAATATTGGTCTTTCAGTTGTTTTTTCACCCTTTTTTTACACTAATTCTATGATCTTTCTTATCTTGTCATCAACTTTCTTCATTTCACTGATATATCCCAAGTACATATATTTTTAGGTGAAACTGCCTTATAAACAGTTACTCCTAGATGATTTGCAGGCATTTTAAGCTAAATGTGTCTAAATTTACACTCATGACCTCAGGAAATTTCATGTGTGTGTGTGTGTGTGCGTATATAAATAAAACATGTATATGTAAAAATTATGGGTGTCCTCTATGTCTTTTCTACTCATCCCAAACATTCAAATTTTCACTGGCTTTACTGATGAGTTACTTTTTAAAATATATCTTATAATGAGTTTTCCCATTCATCTTCATTGCTATCTTTACTTTTGGCTTTCATCATTTTTTCACAATTGTTCTTATTTGCTAATAGGTTTATTCCCTCAATTCCAATGCAACTTTTAGTTCCAGCTTGTACTTCTGAGTGTAACTTAACTTTTGGACTAAGATAACTGTGAAAAGAATATAGGCTTTATTATCAGCCAGACATAGGTTTAAAATTTAGTTTTACTATTACCTACATGCTCTCTGGAAATATATTTAAATATTTAGAACCTTAGTTTCTTCACACATAAAAGAGAAAGAATACCTGTTTATAGGATTGCTGTGAAGGTAAGAGATGATTTATGAAAAGTATTTGATTTGGGGTACGAAATATAGCAAATGTTCCCTATATACTACTTACCACTGTCATTATAATGAAAGTTGATTATTCTACTTCCCTATTTCAAATTTATTGTTTACAAGAGAAAAATAGAGGACTTCTGATAAAATGGAGGAATAGGCAGACAAGCGACATAGACCCTCTTCAACAAAGAAAAGAAAAACCAATTGACAGAGATACAGAAGATAATCCTGGAACCTTGAGCTTTGAAAGGAACTATATAGAGGTGGATTAGGCACCAACTAGTGAAAAAACCTGAACAAAAACAGTGAGTACAGAGACAGTTGGAGCTGTGGACTGTCAGCTACTCTGACAACACCAACAGCCTGAATATTTCCAAGTGGTGTTAGGACCTGAGAATTGACCTAAAGATCAGTCCTGGTCACTAAGGCCTGCAGGGACACCTACTCTGGTGGCCTATGACTAGGAAGGAAAACAGCAAGGAGGGAGACAACCTGAACTGTGGACTTTCTGCTGTCTGGAGGGCGCAGCCATTTTGATTGTTTACACATGCAGCCATTTTGAATATGTAAAGTGACCGAGGGTGCAGCCATTTTGAATGTTTATAAGTGACAACCATTTTGGATTTTAAAGCATTCTCATTCACATTCCAGGTACCTAAGAATAGGCTCTGTTTTCCAGGGTTGGCAAGGACATACAAGAGGCTGACGAAGGAAAGGGGACAGGTGGTGAGTGTATAAGTGCTGTCAACTAGTGAATAGAGGAGTACAGCACAGTACCCTGCCTGTGTAGATAACATACAAGCAAAACAAAGAAAACAAAAATTGTGGGAAGGTCACTCCAACATATAATCACCAATTAAATATAAACACAAAAACATTGCAATGCCTCAGAGACAACAGAGCATCACAGTCCACACAAAGAAGCAAGATAAAACAGGAGAAAAAAAGGACCAGGATACAGACCCAAAACACATCCCTGAGGAAGACACAGCATTGGAACTCCCTGATAAAGAATTTAAAGGAGTTATATTTAGGTATTTTCAAAGGATTGAGAGACCAAGGAAAACACAGACAAAACCCTAGAAGAATTTTGGAAGAAAATGCAAGAACAAAATGACAAAATAAATGAAAAATTAGAAATGATTCTAAATCTACAGATAGAAATCCAGAAGATTAATACAAAATTGTCAAAAATAGATAACACATTGAAAGGGCAAAAGAGTAGAATTGATGCAATTGAAGACAGAATTAATGAAATTGAAGACTAATACCTAATACTTCTTGGGAAAGGGATTAATCAGAAAAAAAGATCAAAACAAAATGAAGAAAGCCTAAGGTTCATGTGGGATACCATCAAAAGGAATAACCTACATGTCCTTGGAATTCCAGAGCAGGAAGAGAAAAGTGAAACCACTGAGAAAATTGTC
>NW_006921600.1:4641594-4694741 GCF_000298275.1 Orycteropus afer afer
AGTTGGAATTGGAGATACCATTTGACCCAACAATCCCATTACTAGGTATATATCCTAGAGAGGTGAGAGCCAGGATAGGAACAGATACATGCACACTCATGTTCACCACAGCACTATTTATAATAGGAAAAAGATGGAAACAACCTACGTGCCCATCAGTAGAAGTTTGGATGACCGAACTATGGTACACACACATACTGGAATGCTATGCAGCACTAAAGAATAAGGTAGAGTCTGCAAAATAACACATAATATGGATGAACTTGGAGGACATTATACTGAATAAAATAACTCAATCACAGAAGGACAAATATAGTATTAGTTCGTTGTTGTGGAGGATCAAGGAAAAAGGTTTATATATGGAGGGAAACTTTCTTTGTTGGTTGCCAGGGGTGGGAGGGGAGGGGAGGGAACACTGCAGGAAAAAAAAAAAAAAATGCATTGACCCATGTCATTTTAGTTTGTGTATTTCACTGTACATAAATTATATTTCAATAAAATGTATTTTAAAAAATAAAGAGACAAATGAACTTTTTGCCCATATCACTCAAAATCCTCTAGCTTTTATATACCTGGCAAGGCTCTTTCCTAGTCAATCCCTCTCCAGAGGTTCCCTTTGTCTTACCTAAGTTGGTACTTTTTCCCAAACCTAATGAACTCTTACATGTCCTCATGCCCTTGTACACGTTAATCTTCCTACTTGGAGTATCATCCTCCGTGGATCTTATACACTTTCAAAAACCTTACTTCAAACTTCTCCCAAATCTCAAGGAACAAAATGTACATCCTTTCTCTGCTCCCATTGTACTCCATCCTCATCGTGGTTATGGTATTCCCATGTTTGTCTCTGCTATCAGAGAATGGAATATCTGAGAGCAGTGTTTATTTTAGAACAGCATATGCATAGAACATAGAAAGGAACTCAATATTTGGATAATAAATGAACAACTACTTACCTGATGTACTTTTTGATGATATTTACATGAAAAGTAATATTTTCCTCTGAGATTACCTAATCTATTTTATTTGACACAAAGAATATCAGTATTTTGCTTTTTTAAGTGTTAATAAAATAGGAACATAGTAAAAATAAATCATTATCATATAACATTTTTAAAAACATGGAAGTGTTTCCTTTACCATGAAAATTTGGGTAAAATATATTCACATTAAAAAATGTCATATTAATCTAAAAAAAAATAAAAATAAAAGCAATTATGTTAGTGATTTAGAACAATAAAATTGAATATTGAATCAAATACATCTTAGAAATTTGATATTGAGTTCACCAATAACTTAAAATAAGCTTAGTCAAAATTGAAATATCATTTTTTTATTTTCATATTTTCCTCAAATTAAATTGATACATGAAATCATATTTTTTCATTTTCCAGAAACTCAAATAAAATTAAGCCCTAGTTCAAGCTGTTTTTTTCTCTTCAATTATCCACTCACTTATAGTAGAATTTAATTTTTTAACTATGTTGCACCAAAAATAAATAATGTTAGGCTGACATAATGTTGCATTACATAGTATAATCATTACTGAGTAATAATTTGTTTCATTCAGTATAGCATTCTACCTGTCAATTAAAAGCTTGCAAAGTACTTCATTATATGTTAATATAGTTCTATTAGAATTAAGTGGAACATTTTTATAGAGTGCTTCCCTTCAAGAATTTGACCTTCTGCTCTCTCCTAAGCTCTCATTTTGCAGTCTATGTATATACATATTTTTCTTTTTAATTTGAAATACAGATGGAGCTGAAGAGTGGAATATTGAGCTTCCTGTTAAATACCAGTCTTACTTTAACACAAGTAGATCTCTGGCTGGGGCTCTCCTATTGTGATGGAGAGTGGAATAAAGTGATTATGAAGAAAGAAGGCTCAGATATATCAGTAAGCATGAATGATCTCACGGAGCGTGTGTCGGAGTCCAGGGCCCAGCCTGTGATGGTGAATTCCCCAGTCTATGTTGGAGGAATCCCACCGGAACTGCACAACACTTACAAACACCTGAATTTTGAACAAGGTAAACTCCATCTGGAAAAACTCACAAATAAAGACCTGGTCCTTCCAGATTTTGACACTTCTGTGATTCAATACAGCAATAGAATCATGCTGAAAGCAAATCCATCCCTTCTTTTATTTTTGAGAATTTTTTTCTTCAAAAAGAGAAAAAAACTGCAGGACATTTCTTCAAATAATGTCTGTCACCCTTAAAATATACTAATATGCTTGTTCTAATCCATACATTGGGAGCTCTGGTAGCGTAGTGGCTAAGGCACTTGACTGCTAACCAGAAGGTCGGCAGTTCAAACCCACCAGCCACTCCCCGGAAGGAAGATGGGGCAATCTACTTCCTTAGTGATACTGCCCTGGAAACCCAAGGAGGGGTCACTATGGGTCAGGTCTGACTCAACGGCACATAACAACAACAACAACAATCCATATATTTATTCTGACATGTCTTCCTCAAATATATTTACAATTAATATATGTAAATATGTAAATAAATATATTTGTCATGTCTTTTCTTTGAAAATGCATGTGGCACTACTTCTTTTGTGTACTTATCATTGGTAGTTATACTAGGAAAAATGGCAGGTAAATTCATTACTTTTTTTTCTGACGTTATTGTTTGCCATCAAGTCAGACCCAACTCATAGCGACCCCTCCTTGGATTTCTGAGGTGATACCACTAAGGAAGTAGATTGCCCCATCTTCCTTCCAAGGAGGGCTGGAGGGTTTGAACTGCCAGCTTGCTGGTTAGCAGTCAAGTGCCTTAGGCACTAAGCTACCAGAGCTCCCTTTTTTCTGATATAAATGCTAATTGTCTGTACTTTTTTTTCTAATAGAGCTCTCATGGGGCAAAAGAGTTGATATAGTTGAGTTCCAAACATACTAGTGGAAAATCTATACGTTATTGATTATTGATAACCATCAGACAAAAGAAAAGTGTTTTACTTAGAACTAAAGCAAGCATTTAAACTCATATATATAAGTTTGAACACAATTGGATAAAATAGCTAAGGGTATCTTACAAGCTGGGCATGGTTCTAAGAGCTTTAGGTGGGAATAAGGGCATCCATTCTTCATAACGAGCCAGTGAGTTGGTGTTATTATTTTTATCACCATTGTACAAATGTTGGAAGAACAGAGAGCAAGGTAAATTGGCCCAAAGTCACATAGCTAGAAAGCAGGCAGCAAACCTAGGCTGTCTTAGGCAGCCTGTTGTCAGAAACTCCTCTCCTTATTACAATCAAGCATTGTCTTTTATGGTCATTGGCCAATGATCCTTCTTTATAAAGTGGGAACAAGTACAGAAACTCCAGCATGTGACCAACATGCTTTCATGTAGAAAATGTTCTCTCTGTATTTAAAAATGTCTATACCATGAATGGTTAAAATTTCTATGAAACTGTCTTTGCCTATTTGGTAAGTACATAAAGATTTAAATGCCTTTGAATAGAAAATATATGGCAAACTCTAAGGAGACTTTTAGAAGGGTACTAGTAAGGAGTTAATGAATAACTGAGGTATAAGACAGTAATGACATTTTCAAGGCACTTAAGATGTAACAGCAGCTAAAAATATTACATTCTTAAAAGTGCTTCTCCAGGATTTCAGGTTTCTGAGATTAGAAAGAGCTTGCAAACCCTTTGTATGAGTGAGGTGACATGATCCTGTTTATATCTGGGAGAGAGCAAAAACAACAATTCTGCACATCAAGCCCTGTGCTTTCAGAGTACACCACAACCTATTAATATGATTTTTCTAGAGACTTTGCTAAAACTGGAATTGTAAGATGATGATGAGAAAAGTTTAAAACATCATCATAGACCTAAGGGAAATAATTTAGCCCACAATATGACTAAATCTATACTGAGATATTTTATTTATAGGTAATACTAAATTTTTATCATGTCACTATCATCCATATCAGTGCTTCTCAAACCACTGATAACATATTGAAATATAGTAGGTGGAATATAGTAAGAACTCAATAAAATTGCTATTGTTATTACCATTCAAGATACATATTAATCACCTGCAGAGTTGTTAAACTGAAGTTTTTATGATGTCATAACCTGAGAATCTGATTCAGATGCTTTGACAAACACTGATTTCTATCAAGAATGGTCTCAGTACAGAGATGCTGCATGCATGTAGTGAATTGCAGTTAAAATAAATCATGTGCATGTAATGTATTTTTCCAATCTATTATCAATGATCTTAAAAACCTTCCTTCTTTTCTATGATTCTTAATTAGCAAGTTTCCCATCCCCCAGAGGCTCTATTTTGTGATATCAGTGCTATTCTTCTTATCCATTAATATTATAATCTTCCTTTGAATCAAATGCAAAATTAATCTTCCTCTTTGTTTTAGAAATACTCAGCAACATAGTATGCTGAAAGTGTGCCACGTCTGATCAGATAGATCATGGCAGTTCATTTCCCAGGAGCATCACTTAGATCTAGGGTGGGAATGGCTGGACCACGTATGTGGGTCCACAAGTTTTTCTCTGCCCAAAGCACCCAGCTGACAGGGTAAGAGTTGGGACTGAAGCCAGACCTACCTGCCAAGCCAAGCACCTTGGTGCAGCAATGCCTCTCCAAGAGGAAGGGCTACTGGCTTTCCAATTAGTCAGCCCAGAGCTCTGGACCAAGTTTTAATAAATGAAAGTTGAAGAGCAAGGTATGTCTTTTGTTGGTTCCCATAAAGGCAGAAAAGGATGAGCTTTGACCCTTCATCCCTCAAATATGCCTTTCCTTCTCTTTTCATTATCATACCCCATTCAAAACAATTAAAAACAAAAATTGGGATAAAATCTATATGACAAAATATGTGTTGTTTCAACCATTTTTCACATGTACATTTCTATGACCGTGATTATATTCATACGTTGTGGAACCATAACCACCATCCATTTCCAATTATTAATTTTTTTATTGGGGGCCTGTTTCTGGAGGTGTGGAGTTGGAGGAATGGTACAAATCTCATTTGAACTAACTCTTTGGCTAATGGTGGTGGGGATACCACAGTGAGGAAGCCAAACAAAGGTCAGGTAGGCACCTTCTCATCCAAGACCTGAGGCCAGATTACCACTTCCTTAAGAATATTAGTATTTACAAACCTCATCTATAGCTCTGTGATCCTTTATATTTATCTCAAAAGTGAAGGAAGACTATCTCCATTGCCTTTCCCAAATTTAAAGTTTTGTCTTATGCATCTTGGTTTTGACGTATCTTATAACAGTACTAAAGGAGCTCTGGTGGTGTAATTAAGGCATTTGGCTGTTAACCCAAAACATTGGTAGTTCCATGGAAGAAAGATGGGGCAGTCTTCATAAAGATTTACAGCTTTGGAAACCCAATGGGGATCTCTATGAATCAGAATTGACTCAGTGGCAGTGAGTTTGGTTTGGTTTTAGTTTATAACAGTACTTATATACACTGTTCATTCTTTCAAAGATGACATTTTCATGTTCTCTTTATGTTGGTAGAGAAATTAAGTACAGAGTAGTCAGGTAATTCCACTGTATGCTATCAGAAAATGATAGCTGATAAGTAAATTAGACTTCTTAACTTCTGAATTTTCAAGCAGATGCTTTTCTATTGAGCTTCCTTGCTTTCAATTCAACCCTCCAAACTTCTGCATGTCTGTCTACTGTGTGTTCAAGATAGACTAGCCATATTGATCTGTTGGACCTAAAGTAATGTGAATAACAACAAAAGATACTTAGAAGGAAATAGGCTATGACTCAATGTGTTAGAAGACGTAATAAGACACCACATAAATGCTGAATAGAACAATATGGTCACTGTTACTATTAATGTTTTTTTACTGTTAAACATTGCATTACGCTATATTTTCATTTCCTGCTGATGTGCCTTCGTCATGAAAAGAGCTAATCAAGTGTTTGAGGTCTTTTCAAACATAATAGTGTTTTGTTCAGAAAGAGAATGTGTATACTGGAGCAATCCCAACCTCAGCCCTATTTGTCCCTTCTATTGCACTTCCGTGCAGTTTCCTGAGCAGAGTACTGTCAAACCTCATTGAGCTGATCTCTCTTTACATGAAACAGCATGCAATTGAAAGCAACTGCTCTTCCCTGGCCAACTGGATGCCCTATGGCTTTCTAGCAAAGTAGTAGTGAATACTCCAAATCCATTTCATCCACACCGTCTGTTAAACTTACCAGAACTATACTATGCTCTGGTCATTCTGAAGTTAACTGTGCCAGAATGTACTCTCTTTTGAAACTTCAGGGTTCTATTGCCAAAGCTGAATGCTGGTCCCTGTCATGCTAACATGAATGGAACTGGTAACCATTTTGTATATCCAAAACTGTGGAACTCAATAAAACGGTAGAATAAAACACTAGCTCTTATGTATACTTAGTTATCTGAGAATAAATTCAATCACTCTGAAATAATTATTATGCCATTCATTGTGATATCTCAGAAGTTTAGTCTATTTTGAGACTATTGCAAGAAACACTGACTTATATAGGTTACTTCATTTCCCAGAATTTAGTTATATACCCCCCATCATAATGTATAGTGGCAACATTTTATTTTATGAGAAAAACAAAATGAGAAAATACAGACTTGAAGAGGTAAAATAAATGCTCTTCAGTACCAAAGTTGAATTATAATTATCAGCATTTTTTTTTCAAAATAATAGAAATGTTGCATCTCATTGCAACATTTTAACCTAAAAACAATTGGGAGAAGGCATAAAGAATTTCCCAAACAAGGCTTGAAAGTTTTAACAATTGTATATCAACCTCATCCCCACCCATCAAAGCGTAGTCCTGCAGAGGACAAAAATGACTGGTAATTAATGACTCAAACCCTTTATGTGATACTAATCCCTTACTATTTGCTAGGTTTCGGTGGTTGCATGAAGGATGTTGAATTTACACGGGGTGCTGTCGTTAACTTGGCATCTGTGTCCAGCAGTGCTGTCAGAGTCAATCTGGATGGATGCCTATCAACTGACAGCACTGTTAACTGCAGGGGAAATGACTCCATCCTGGTTTACCGGGGAACAGAGCAGAGCATTTATGAGAGTGGTCTCCAGCCCTTTACAGGTAATATAAAAGTCCTCCAAATTCAGTGTTACCTGTCTCCTACATATTCCCTTTGCCCTCCCCACCAGCCCACCACTAAATCTATCTCAGTAATGTTTTAATATTTCTACTTATTGTTTCCATTTAAGAATACCTGTATCGAGTGAGAGCCTCACATGAAGGAGGTTTAGTATATAGTGATTGGAGTCGGGGACGTACAACAGGAACAGGTAAATACTGTTTAACCTAAAATGTATATATGCACACACATACATGTATTTGTGCATACATATTTGTGTGTGTATAGAAAACCCATGTCACTCAGAAGTAGTAGTTTTGTAATCTTGTGACACAGAATGCTTTGGTTTGTAAATGTATCTGAGAATGGCTAAAATACTTGTACATGAGTACTTTTTTTTTTTTTTAGTATTTACTCAAGTTTGATTTTTTTTCTTCTTAGAATGCAAAAGAAGGGTCAAGTTGTCTTAAAGATTTAGGGATTTAGTAGGGACATAAATAAGGTAAGATGTCTAAAGATAGGGCAAATTACAAACTGCACAGACCACAAGAAACTGAGGCTGGGTTACTTCTAGATGTGCATGGTACTCCTTAGGAAAGAGTTACATTTGAAATCTGCACCTTCACTGGAAACAGCTGTGTCTTTTATCACATCATGGCAGATGTTTGTCATGGTGTTGCCTATTAGGATTTTACAATGACTCTCCCAGGATATAGCTGGGAGGAAACTGCTGATTTGTCTACTTTTTTTTGAGTTGGAGGAGAAATAATTGGGCTATAGAATACATTCAATCTAATCTCAGACAACTGACTTATAAGTCTTACACTTCTAGAACTACCCCATAGGATTTCCTAAGCAGTAATCACTATGGGACCAGTTTACTTGCCAGGTCTTTTCTCCTGCCATGCCAATGGTGCGTTCAAACCACTGACCTTTTGCTTAGCAGCCAAGAACTTAACCTTTGTGCCATTAGGGCTCTGAGGTGAGCTACTAAGAATTATTTTCAAGATTTTCTGCCTAGACATTTTCCAGAAGAGAAACAATGTGACACTTTTCCAGGATGATTTAAATTATAATATATTTAGAGACAAGTAGAAGCTGAGTGTTATCTTAAAATCTATTTAACTTCAAAGCTAGAACAAAGCTCTAATATAAAATGTTCATTTGGTAGTAGTATGTTCCCTGCCCCTATTTCACACTCCTCTACCTCATTAACAAATGCACTATAAAATCTGCTTTGAATACAATTCAGTAACTTAAATAGGTGGCTTGGCTTGAAATTGCATTTCCTGTGTAGCTTATTAGTCTCCATTTTGAGTACCATCTAGAAAGTACGCAAATAGAGGTCTGAATTTATAGCAATGATCTGACAACAGAGTCTTATGCTATAAATTCATATTTACAATCTGACCACAACACTGAGCAGCTACATGCTCCCTAGGGTTGGAGAATAATTGCACTATTTAATTATTTTTGAGTCAGTTTTGCTCTGTCCCTTATGAGAAGACCATCTGTTAGACAGTACTGTACTTTGCCCTGTACCACATTTCAGAACTAATAAAATCAACATCACTCCCGTTGTCCGTTTACTTCCAACTCGATTGTGTGGCCAGTTCTGTTTTCTATAGGCGCCTGTGGTATTTTAAGGGCACAGACAGTGGTTCTCCTTCTCAGCGCTTCCCCTCATCCTTTATGTTCACTTTGTTTCCCCTGAAGCTGTCCTATTTTATGGGTCTGAACAGTAAAGTCTGAGAAGGAGGATACTTGATGTGGGAAAACCAGAGTGATCCTCCATCGACAGGGCCCAGGAGTGCATGAGTAGTTAGAGCAGGTCGCTCATCCATCATCCTGCCACAGACTTCCTTGGGCTTTTTCTCAGGGTCCCCAGTGCAGTCAGCTGTGATGAAGTTGTTACTGATCAAAACTGTAGAAATATCCAATAAATAGTTAAAGGTTATGGATTTTTAAAATTAGGGGGCCTTGCTTGTATTGGAGGCATTGCAGTTCCTTTCCACCATCTCCTTTTGGATTATTACTTTGAGATACTCTGGAGAAAAGTTCTCTGAAAAAGATTTTATATAATCTCAAGTGTATCAGCTTCCACATCCCCTAAAATGCAATTAGGAATATATCATATATAATTTTAAAAAGCCTGTAGAACTTGGCTTTTTAAAATTCACTGAAAAAACAATTGAATTTGGAAAATGGCACCAGAAATTCAAGTACAACACAATCACATTTGTGATGTTTTTTGGCCAATACATTGAAGATATAAAAGTGTCAAGCCACTGTGTATAATAACAATCTAATTATCTTCTTCGAAGGGGTACATCATTATATTGCTTGAACTTGTTATCTGCCTACCTTCCACCTCCTTCTTTATGAGTGATATTTAAACATGTCGGATACATTAAATGTTTTTGGAAAACCTGGACTAGACTTGAAAGAATGTTATGTCGATGGAGTTTTGATGGTTTTGAAATATAGCTTAAACTGAATGGCTCAAGATGTGCAGTCATATTAAATCAATGCTGAAAAGTTACAACAGTAATAAATTGTATTTATGCTAATGGTTGAGCCTGATTTACTGCGCCCATTAAAAGTGAAGAATAGGGGCAATAGTCTTCTTCGAACTGCCATTTTCTCTGTTTTCTATTTTACTCTTTCGCAGCTCCACAAAGTGTGCCAACTCCCTTAAGAGCCCACAGCATAAATGGATATACCATTGAAGTGACTTGGGATAAACCTGTTGTGGTTAGTGGTGTAATTGAGAAGTACATTCTGAAAGCTCAAGGTGAAGACGATCTCCAGGCTGCCCTCGAGCCCTCGGCTAGTACTGAGCTGGTCAATACCAGCACCCTCACAGGTAAAGAAAATTCCTGAATAAGAGAGTGTTTATCAATTTCCTTTTTATTTTTTAAATAAAATTTTTCTCCCAGCTTTTTTGCAATAAATCAATACATTAACATTATTATATTAATACATTATTACCATTAATACATTAATATATTTGTAGTATATATAACATACAATGCATATACATACATAGACACATCCTGCTTAAAAACAGCAACAGCAAGAACTATTTAATAATTTAGTGTGATGAAAGGATAAGTCTCCCTAGGATAAGTATAATTCTACAAGATGCACTGACTCTCATGGGTGGCTATATTACAAGGTTGATATTCTGTCCATCCCAAAAAGATTAGGTCATAGGTGATTATAGCCAGTTAACACTCCATACTCTCTTTGTTGGGATCCTATATATTTTACACTCAGGACCAACTTACCTATTTCACCACAAAATATTTACTCTTTGGGACTAGCCCACGTTCACACCACCTTTTAGTATTGTAAAATTGCTGATTAAACCTAATTATTTCAAGGTGGAGGAGAACTAGCAGTCTGACTGGCAAATCAGTGAATCGATTCTTCACAGTGTAGCATGCCATGCAGAATGGTTAGAAGGGAGCACACTCAGACACTTAATGCTGACATATTCCACATACAAAGATGGGCATGGGCAGTAAGACAATATGCTTTAGTTTCAAAGAACATTAAAGTACGTTTAAATGGAAAGTCAAATTTAAGTCTTTGACTGAGGAAAGTGAATTGCATCAACAAATGTAATAGAAAAAACAATTTTTTCTCCATCAAAATTTTATAAATTGAAAAATTATACAGCTTTTAGAGTAGCTTTAACTATCTTTCCAAAATACCTTTCTTCAGTCAATCCCTCTCGAGCCTTTGTTTCTATCTGTAGATTCTTTAAAATCTACACTCAAACTACACAACCAAATAATTAAAAAAAAAAAAAAAAAACTTACCTTCCTCCTTTTCCTTTCTCCCTGTTTTACTCACCTGATAAAACCTTAATCTAGATTAAGCCCATGGTTTTCTTTGCCCAAGTGGCATGTGAGAAGTAAGCAGGATGGGAAAATTCAAGCAATTGATAATTCTCATTTCCTACCTTCAAAGATCATTCAATTATGACGCCAATCTCACCATATTTCTATAAAAACCTTCTCCTATTCTTTTCATTAAATATTTTATATTTTCCCAAACTACCCAAATTTTAACCTCCCTTCCTCATCTCACACTCTACTGATGGTCTTTTATTATCAGATCATTTTAGACACCACAGAAAAAAATAGGAATCTTGTCATTTCCTACCAAATACCAAATTAAACCCACTGCCATCAAGTTGATTCTGACTCATAGGGATCCTATACAGCAGAGTAGACCTGCCCTATAGCATTTCCAAGGCTGTAAATATTTATGAAAATAGACTGCCCCATCTTTCTCCTGTGGAGAGGCTGGTGGGATGGGCTTGAAATGCCACCCTTTTGGTTAGCAGCTGAATGCTTTAAATAATACTCTACCAGAGCTCCTTTACCACCAAATATACATACTTAATTGTATTTTTTCTTCTTGGTAGAGTTATTACTAAAATTAAGGAGTTTATATATACTAAAATGTTTAGAACCATTTCTGGCATGTAGTAGTCAATTGCTATCATTATCACTTTCATTATTACTATTATTTTTACTTTCTTCTCTTGTTCCTTCCAGTTATTACAGAGTAATCCTTATCCTAGCCAAACTAAACTCTTCACAAATGCTCTTGACTCTAGTTCTTCCTGCCTTTCAAAACTGGTATTGATTGTGTTAACCTTTAACTCACTTGTATTTTTAACCTCTCTATATATCTGTCCACCACATGTCTGTCAGTTTGTCCTACTGTGGTGGCTTTTGTATAGCTGTGAGGCTGGATGCTATACTATCAGTATTTCAAATGCCTGCAGGGTCACCCATGGTGGACAGGATTCACTGGAGCTTCCAGACTAAGACCTACTTGGAAGAAGGAAGGGACCATCCACTTCTCCAAGAATTGGCCAATGAAAACCTATGAATAACAATGGAACACTGTCTGATATATTATGGGAAAACTTATTATTAAAAAAAGTCCATGAGATCCAAAATATGACCTTGATTATATCCCACCTAAATTTAGAGACCATTTGAAAAATAGATTTGACACATTGAACACCAATGACTGAAAACCAGATGACTTGTGGTATGATATCAAGGATATCATACATGAAAAAAGCAAAAGGTCATTAAAACGATGAGAAAGGAAGAAAAGACCAGAATGGATGTCAGAAGAGACTCAGAAACTCTTGAACAGAGAGAAACTAAAGCAAATAGAAGAAATGACAAGATAAAAGAACTGAACGTGTTTCAAAGAGCAGATCAAGAAGACAAAGTTATTAATTATAATGAAATGTGCAAAGACGTAGAGTTAGAAAACCCAAAGGGGAGAACATGCTTGGTATTTCTGAAGCTGGAAGAACTGAAGAAAAAATTCAAGCCTCAATTTGTAGTATTGAAAGGCTCTATGGGCAAAATATTAAATGATGCAGGAAGCACCAAAAGAAAATGGAAGGAATACACAGACTCACTGTTCCAAAAAGAATTAGTCAACATTCATCCATTTCAGGAGGTGGCATATGATCAAGAACAAATGGTATTGAAGGAAAAAGTCAAAACTTCACTGAAGGAATTGGCAAAAATCAGGAATTGACAGAGTACCCATTGAGATGTTTTAACAAACAGATGCCACTCTTGAGGCACTTACTCGTCCATGCAAGAAATCTGGAAGACAGCTACCTGGCCAACTGACTAGAGGAGATCCATATTTGGACCCATTCCAAAGAAAAGTAATCCAAAGAATGTGGGAATTTTAAAATAGTATCATTAATATCACACGCAAGTAAAATCTTGCTAAAGAAAATTCAAAAACTATTGCATCAGTATAATGACAGCAAACATCCAGAAATTTACAATTGAAAAGATCTGGAATGAAGGATATCATTGCTGATATTAGATGGATCTTAGCTGAAAGCAAAGAATATCAGAAAAAAATGTTTACTTGTGTTTTATTGACTATACAAAAGCAGCCCACTATGTGCATCATGATAAATTATTGATATCATTGAGAAGAATGAGAATTCCAGAACACTTAACTGTGCTCTTGTGGAACATGTCATTGGAACAGAACAAGGGGATACTGCATGGTTTAAAATCAGGAAGGGTGGGTGTCAGAGTTCTATCTTTTCACCATCCTTATTCAATCTGTATGCTGAGCAAATAATCTGAGAAGCTGGGCTATAGGAAGAAGAACTCATCATCAGGATTGGAGGAAGATTCATTAACAACCTTAGATATGCAGATGACACAACTTTGCTTGCTGAAAGTGAGGATGACTTGGAGCACTTACTGATGAAGATTAAAGACTTAAAGTCTGCAGTGTGGATTACAACTCAATAGAAAGAAAACAAAAATCCTCACAACTGGACCAATAAGCAACCTCAAGATAAATGGAGAAGAAAATTGAAGTTAACCAAAGATTTCATATTACTTAGTTCCACAATCAACACCAATGGAAGCAGCAGTCAAGAAATCAGACAACATATTGTGCTGGGAAAATCTTCTGCAAAAGACCTGTTTAAAGTCCTTAAAATCAAAGATCTCTCCTTGAAGACTAAGGTGTGCTTAACCCAAGCCATGATATTTTCAATAACCTCATGTGCATAAGAATGCTGGCCAATGAGTAAGGAAGACAGAAGAAGAGTTGATGCTTTGAGTTGTGGTGTTGGTGAAGAATACTGAAAGTACCATGAACTCCCAGAAGAATGCACAAATCTCTCCTGGAGGAAGTGCAGCCAAATTGCTCCTTGGAAGTGAGAATGGCCAGACTTCATCCCACTTACTTTGGTCATGTTGTCAGAATGGACTATTTCCTGGAGAAAGGATAGCATGCTTGATAAAATGGAGGGTCAGTTAGCCCTTTAGTGAGATGGATTGACACAGTGACTGTAATGATGGGGTTAGGTGTAGAAGGATCGTGAGGCTGGTGAAAGACCAGGCAGTGTTTCACTCTGTTGTTCATAGGGTTGCTATGAGTGGAAACCAACTGGATGGCACCTACCTACAGCAACAACTCTCTGTCTCTCCCATAGTGGTTGGTTCACAAAGTGTGGCCCCAGGGCCAGCAGCAACAGCTTAATCTGAGAAACTACTGGGCCTGGGAATCAGAAACTGAGGGTGGAGCTCAGCAATCAGTGTTTGAACAAGTGCCCAGTTGATTCTCATATTCACTGAAGTTTAAGAATCACTGTCCTGATGGATTCTTACCATGATCATTCCAGTTCTGTCTACTGTCTCCTATTTTTACATATACAGAACACACAAAGCCAACCCAAACCAATATACAAGTCTTTCTTTTATCTAATTTCTGTTCTCCTCTAGCTATTGCTCCCTTTTTCCTCTTACCAGCCTTGCTCTTCCCAAGAAAATTGTATACTTATTAACCCTATTTCTTCACTTTGTCTGGCAGCTACTCACTTCTGTTACTAAGGACACCAACAACTTCCATATTGGCATATCCAAAGAACACTCTATAAGCTTCAATTTCCCTGCTCAACAGCAGTCTACACAGTAGACTTCTCATCATCTCTTGAAACATTTTCTTCACTTCCATGACTTTTCTGTTTTCCTTCTGGATTTAGGAAAAAAAAGTTTCTTTTGCTTACTCCTTCTGAAGCTTAACACTGCATTTTAAAGAGCCTCAGAATTTAGACCTGGACGCTCCTCTATCTCTTTTTTTCTTTTCTTTTTTTTTCTGTAGTTTGTTTCCAGAATACATCATGGGTATTCGTAGCATTAAATACTACATGGGTGTTGTTGTTGTTAACTACCTTCCAGGCAGTGCCTGGCTCATGGAAATTCCATGTATGGTGGGATTGGACTGTTGTGATCTATATCATTTTCATTGGCTAATTTCTAAAGTAGATCACCAGGACTTTCTTCTTAGTATGTGTTAGTGTGGAAACTTCTGTTCAGCAATATAACAACATGCAAGCCTCCACTGGCAAACAAGTGGTTGTTGTGTTGAGGTGCATTGGTCTGGAATCTAACCTGGGTCTCTCACATGGAAGGTGAGAATTTTACCCCTGAATTACCACTGCCTCCTATGTAGATACAATTGACTTCTAAATGAATGCTTCACCTAGACCTTTAAATGTGTGCATTCAACAGGACTTCGGATACATTGACATTTCCTATTGGATGTTTCACAATCTCTAAAGTTACTATATTCAAACCTGAACCTATTTGTCCTGCATTACTAGTCTCGGTAAATAACGCTGGCCACTTAGTCAATCAAACTTGAGAGTTATCCTAGACTTTTCACTTTCTTCACAGCTCAAATCCATAATTGTCAATTCATTTTCCAAAGCATGTGTTACATTCATCTATACTGCCCCTTGTCTACTCTCCAGACCAAGCCACTACTGTCTCTTTCTTGGTCTACTGTAATACTCTTCTAGCTCTTTCTTAGCTCTTTTTAGCTCCCTCCCTGCCACCAGGCTACCCTATAAAGCAATGAGGGACTCTGTCTCTCTCCTCAAAATTCCAACATCAGAGTTCTACATGCTTTATTTGCATATTCCCACCTAGTAACCCAGTGGGATTTACAAAGACTATGTCTAGAAAAGCCATACCAAGTAATTCACTGCACCACAGATGCTTTGGATAAACCAGTTAATCTCTGTGTACTTCAGTTTCCCTATAGGTAAAATGAGTATGCAATATACTTACTTCATATGGGTTTGTTGTTGTTGTTATGTGCCATTGAGTTGAACCTGACTCATAGCAACCCCTCCTTAGGTTTCCAAGGTGGTATCACCACGGAAGTAAATTGCCTAACCTTCCTTCGAGGAGTGGCTAGTGAGTTTGACTGCCAGCCTTCTGGTTAGCAGTTAAATGCCTTAGGCACTACACGACCAGAGCTAGTGAGGAATAAATGAACTAAGATACATGCAAAACACACAGGACAATGCCTGACATGTGGAATAAACTTTATAAATGTTAGCTATCAGATGTCTGTAAAGCACTCTCTCAACAAAGGATTACTATTGCCAAATACTTGACAAAAGATAGTGAAAATTATATACTCACCAACAAGCAGAAAATATGCAGAAAGACTACTGCATATTTCATTTCATTCTAGCAAATACCAAGTTTTAGTGCTAAAAAATGTATCTTTGGAAATAAGAATCACAAAGTATCTAAGAATATTTTAATTTTGCTTTAATTGATTACTAGAGAGATTAATCATTTTCAGTATCTGCTTCTTATGTGATACATCCAACTAGGTTCATTATTAGTTTATTATTATTATTATTTGTAGGATTAATATGTTTCTCATTGATTTAAACTGCCTCTTTACATATGAAGACTATTATGCCCATGTTTGCCTTATGTGTTTCAACTTACTCAAATGCAAAAACGCAACCATTGCCATGGAGTTGGATCTGACTCATAGCGACCCCTCCTTGGGTTTCTGAAGTGGTATCACTACAGAAGTAGATTGCCCATTCTTTCTTCTGAGGAGTGGCTGGTGGGTTTGAACCACCAGCCTTCTGGTTAGCAGTCAAGTGTCTTAGGCACTACACTACCAGAGCTCCCTTATTTTATTGTAGCAATTAAAAAAAAAAGTTTACTTAGCTAATGTAATTTTTCTTAATTTGTTAATTTTCTCTGAGTGATTTGAAAAAAAAAATCATACTTTCCATTCAGGGTAGGGTAGTACTTGTTTGTATTACATATATAATATTGGTAATATATAATAAATATTCTCTGAATTAGTAATTCTAAATTTGGGGTGAGATCAAATCAGAAACTGGAACAAAGAAGCTTTTTAGATTATACTATCTTCTTGCAAAATTTGGAAGGATCCTTCCTCAGAGCAGTATATTGTCAAATTGAGAACCAGTACAGTATATTGTTCGATGTTACTATGGGTCATGTCAAGCATATGAGTGATGTGTAGGAAGAAGAAAATTAGAGGACAACTGTTATTTATTTTTTTGAACTCAATCTACATATATTTTATATACCAATCTCAAAAACTAAGGAAAAAGTCTCCACTATTAATATGATTTTGTCAATTTCTCTCTGAGACATTCAGACTTTGTTTACATTTTTCTTCTTCTTTTTCTCATTACATTTACCTCACATTTAAAAATTTTAACCCTTAGAGTCACAAAGTTTGAGGTATATATCTGTCGGAAAAATCTAGTTTGATTTAGTTTTGTATGTAACTTGAGATTCTGTGAATTTTAGTAGGGGAGTTTAGCTCATTCATATTTATTTTTATAACTGATATAATTGCTGTCATTTCTGGTATCATGTTTTATGCATTCTAATTTTGTTTGTTCTTTTTTTTTTATGCAGTTTGGTATTCCTTTATGTTCTATTCTTATTTGTGTGGACTATAGATTCTTTACTCCCCACCCAAGGGATTTTAAAAGTGTATCTGTTGCTCATAATTCTGAAATGAGCAGACAGGGATATATGTAGAAGATAATCTTAAAGGTACTGCCAGATGGACTTTCAATGTGCCAAATCAGGATATGAGAGTGAAGATGAATTGAGAGGTACTATATTGGGCAATCTACTTCCGTAGAGATACTGCCTCGGAAACCCAAAGAGGGGTCGTTAAGAGTTGGATCCGATTTGATGGCAGTGAGTTTGTTTTTTAATGGCCATCTTTGATAATTTCCAAAGTCAGAATTTAATAGTAGAGGAAAAAAAGAATACTAGAAAGTCATATGGGAGGGGTGAGAAAGTCAGGAGCCAGGAGGCTGGATTTAGTGGAAATATTAGGCATGAGAAAGTTGGGTGGTGACAGCTGCTTTGTCATTTGGTTGAGATAACAAGGTACCAAGAGAGAACAATAGACAAAGAAGATCATGAGGAGTTTTGCTGTTGACTATGAAAGTAATCCACACTAGCATTTCTGAAATGACTTTTGTTTAGATTTTGAAGTTTAAATTAATGTTGGTTGTGAGAGTGCTATTTGTTTTAATGAAATAATGCTGATACTGGATGTTCAAGGCAATTTAGTTGTATTTGTTGATGTAAGGCTCATAAACAATTAAGGTGAAAAATCTTATTAAAATGTGTTGGTTTCATTGATTAATTATTTCTGTTACAAGGAGCTTTGGTATCACAATGCGTAAGTCATTTGACTGCTAACCAGAAGGTTGGCAGTTCAAACCCACCAGCTGCTCCACAGAAGGTAGATGAGGTAATCTTCTTCTGTAAAGATGTACAGCCTTGGAAACCCAGTGGACTTTCTTATTGAGTCAGAATTGACTCGATTGCAGTGAGTTTGGTTTGGGTTACATAGTGAACTCTTTTATTCTTCGGATTTAGAACTTTCTTGAGCTTGGAAAATTTGCTGTTGTGTATTTGATTATTACCTCTGGTGAGAAATAGTGCTTTTCAATATCACAGATTTCTTTCTTCTTGGTCCTCCTTATTTCAGTAGTCCAAAATACAGCTTTTAGAGTTAGATTAGTCTAGATTCAAATTCCAGCTATGCCACTTTTTATCTATATGACCTCATGTAAATTTAAAAACTTATCTGTTTATCAAAGTTTCCTCATATATAAATTGGGGATAAGATAGTAGTACAGAATTGTGAACATTTAAAAGAATTACTTCTGTGAAATATTTTGTTCAGGATCAGGCACAGAGTAAATGATCAATGAATTGATAGTTATTTATACTACTCAGTCTCTGAAATGTAGGTTATTGTCTCATAATTATTTTTATTTTTATTTTATTTTATTTATTTTTTGTACTGATAATCCTGCTTTTTGAACTTTCTAGGGTGATTTTTAGAAACTATGTGGCTATTTCAGTCTTTTGCGTGATTAGCATTTGTTCCTCATCACATCCAGTTCACTTTGAGGTTTGCCTGCCTGTGCATATTCTGATTTCTCTTCTCTATTGTTTACACTTATCTTGCATCTCTTATATCTTATAAATAACATGAAGCTGATGATTTTTAAATTTTCCAGGTTTCCTGAAGTAAACCTCCCCAGTCTTCTGCAATGTAAGAACTATGTTCTTTCCCTTCTTTGCAGTAACAGATTTTTTTCTTTTTTTTTTCTCTCTGCTAAATTCATCCTCCACCCCTGCCTCCACAGTTCCTCTCAGTCCTAAACTTATCTTCAAAATGGTGTTTGCTCAGGAAAGTTAAATTATTTTCAAATCATTTTACTGGACACCTAGTTGCTGTTAATGAAAATATCTACTGGGATTCTTACAGGGTCAATTGAGGTCAATTTGCATTAGCCTTGCAGCTATTCAGCAGTCTCAGCTCCTTTCATCCCAGTGTTTGGAGAAGTAGGAGTACTGAGATCGCTTTTGTACCTGGCTCAGGGATAGGTTTGTCCTGGTCTCTCCTTTAAGTGGTTCATTTGTCCTTGCCTCGTCTCTTTCTAAGTATCTTAAACCTTTGGTAATTCCACTGGGATTTATACAGTGTGGTAGTTCTCAACCATGGCTGCACACTTAATCAAATGGGAGCTTAAAAAAAAACTGATGCCAGGCCCCACCCTCAAAAAGTCTGATTTACTTAGTAGCATGGGCTTAGGTATTGAAAAAAAACAAAAAAAACAAAACAAAAAACCTCCCCAGTTAGTTCTGTAGTATAGTAAAGATTGAGAGACATTGTTAAAGTGAGGAGCTTGATACAAGTGACCAAGTTTCAATTTTAGTCAGAAATTCTTATGACAGCTTCCACCTTCAAATTGGAACTTAAAGATATCAGACCATAAAAAGATAAATGTATTCATAAAAATAATAGAATGTTAAAAGTAGGTAGATAAAATTAGCAAAAGAACATCATATGGGACACAAAAACTAAAGTGATCACTATGAAAAAGTAGAAAATTATGGTCAGACATACAAAAACCAAAGGGCCAAAAAAAAAAAGGGAAAATTATTAAAAATGAATACTAATGAAGAGTACTAGAAGAATAGAATAGTGGTACAGAATATTTGCCATTCATGAATTTGGTTTCAAGAGGATTGTTGTTGTTGTTGTTGTTATGTGCCGTCGAGTCGGCCCCGACTCATAGCGACCCCTCCTTGGGTTTCCGAGGCAGTATCACTACGGAAGTAGGATTGCCCAACCTTCCTTCCGAGGAGTGGCTGGTGGGTTTGAACCGCCAGCCGTCTGGTTAGCAGGCAAGTGTCTTAGCCACTATGCTACCAGAGCTCCCTTCAAGAGGATTAGATGAGATAAATCCCAGTAGCAATGGAGAGTCCAAGGGTTAACAGCCCCACTCAGGAGCAAATGGGCCCCTTTGGGCCACAGGGTCTGAATTCTGTGCCCTCCCAAGGCCAAAGTTCATAGCAGGGAGTTCTTGAAAGTTCATTCCCTCAGCTGGAGCCTCAGGGTATCTTTGGACTTGTTGCAAAGGGCTCCAATTAACTCTGCTCAGGTTTTGCTGATTTTCCCTCCAGCCCTGTTAACATGCAAAGCTACTACCCAGAGAGACAGTCCTGGCATTTCCCTCAATCTGAGGGCTGCTCAGAAAGTGACTTTACAATTTGAAATTATGTCAAAATTGAATGGATTCAAGAATTTGTCCTCTTAATTTTGTTTTTCCTTAAGATGTAAACTTAAATACTCAACATAGTTGGTATGTAGCACCTGGTATAATGCCAGTGCTATATTTGGCACCGAAAACCCAAAAACATTTTCTAAATTTTATTGTTGCATTAGATTGACCTAAAGTCTAAGAGTTATATTATTTTCTCACATGATGGTATTTATTATCCACTATAGTTTAGCAGATGAGCCAATAGTAAAAATCTTTCAGAAGAACCAAATGAATCTAAATTTATGTAGAAAAATAAGGTATTTTAATTTATAATTCAATTGATAATATGATTATTCCTACCAAAACTGACTCAGGCCTCATTTCTAATGGATTTTAATATTCTCCATGCAGAGTTGCATAATGAAAAACTGTCACTTGTTTGTGCCTAAGGCACCTGACTGCTAACCAGAAGCCTGGCAGTTCAAACCTACCAGCCACGCCTTGAAAGGAATATTGGGCAATCTGCTTCCATAGTGATACTGCCTGGGAAATCCAAGGAGGGGTTGCTATGAGTCAGATCCGACTCAATGGCAGTGAGTTTGGTTTTTTTGGTTGGTAACAAGCCCCCAGCGTGATGCCACATGCTGTGGAGCGTCACTCCACGGAACACAGACTAGAAGGGCTCACCATCTAGATTAGGAATGTAGACAAACAGCATTCTAGATTACATTGTGCTCCTTAGATTCAGAGAAAGCAAGATAAGTACAACTCAAAGTATGACATGTAGTTGTAATCTTAGGTAGTCTCATCCACATGTATTTAAATTATAATTATTTTAATTATACACTGTGATAGAATCCCTGGGTGGTGTAAGCAGTTAACAAACTTGGCTGCCAACTGAAAGGTTGGAGGTTTGAGTCCACCCAGAGCCACCTTAGAAGAAAGGCTTCGTGATCTACTTCTGAAAAATCGCCCATCGAAAAACCTGTGTAGCATAGTTCTATTCTGACACACATGAGGTCATAACAAGTTACAGTGGACTTGACAGCAACTGCTTAATATACTATGGAAATGAGGAGGGCACGAAGCAAAGAGGAAAAATAAACTTTTAAAATAATATCACAGGCAAAGGATGATACCCATCCTGAAACTGTCAGTATCTTTTAGCCAGAAAGAAGGTGTGAATAATTTTGGGGTTTCCCAACTTTTGACAAAGAAGTGAAGCTCACTGTTAGTATGTCTGCTCAGAGAATTAAGAAGCAAGAACCACAGAATCATTGATTAATGAAGAGTTAGAGGCATACGCAAATCCAAATTTACCGTAATTTATGGGCCATATAAGAATTGTCAAGAAGAATTTAAATCATAAGTGATGTTTTTTGCCTTATGTCTGACTTTGGAACTTAACCTCTGCCATCAGTCCAGCAGTAAGTAAGTAAGTAAGATACTTCCCTGTGGTATCCTACCCTGGGACTTCATTTGAGAGGAGTTTTGGGTTGGGTCTGGGGCACAGGACTAATTTTAGTATGTCAGGTAAACAGATACATACATACATCTATACCTGAAAAAACAAACTCACTGCCGTTGAATAAATTCTGACTCATAGAGACCCCCATTGGGTTTCGAAGGCTGTAAATCTTTATGGATGCAGACTGCCTCATGTTTCTTCTGCAGAGCTGTTGGTGGGTTTAAACATCAGCCTTTTGGTTAGCAGCCAAATGCCTTAATATAGTGATACCAGCAGAGCTCTTTATCAATAATATATTATTACTATACTTGCTTAAGAAATCCATTATATTTGACTATAACAAAAAATGTCAATGTCAGCCTTTAAAAAAATTCATCTGAGAATTCTTACTCTACAGTTATTAAAACTGCCTGTTGGTGTTCTTTGTGTACCCATGTTATTTCTTTGTTAGACAATAAACTCATGTGGACAAGTACCATGTTTCATACTTAAGGCTTGTTCAATACCTTGATTATAGTGGGTGAACAATGCTCTTTTCTTACAGGAATGAACGAAAGAATGGATAAAGGAAGACTTCAGCTTTTTGCTAATATCCCCGTGGCTAATGGAATGTGAATGTTGTTTTATCATGCTGAGCTAGACTGATCTACTGGTTCTTACTAAAGTCTCTTCAGTGCTAATTTTGTAATTTTATAAAATAATGCATAGAACTCTCACAACTTCAATACATATTTGGAACTCAATACATATTTTCCCAATTGGAAAAAAAAAATGCTGATAGTGTGAACAGAATCCAAAGATTGGTTCCAAAAACTTATACTTCATAATGTAGCCCAAGCACGATATATTTGCAATTAAAAACAAGGAAGCCAATACTGCTGCAATGCTGATAATTACACAGAGCAGAAAATATCTATTTATTAGAAAAAAAAATTATCTGGTGACATCCCTAAAGGTATGTGGGGAGAGCAGACCACACTTGGTGACACTGACAGAGGGAGTAACCCCAAATGTCTATAAAATTTTTGTGCAGTGTTTCAGCAGAAATTTGTTAATTTTTTGGTAAAAAATATCCCTGTAGTTGGTGTAGTGCCTAAGGCATTTGACTGCTAACCAGAAGGCTGGTGGTTCAAATCCACCAGCCACTCCTCGGAAGGAAAGTTGGGCAATCTACTTCCCTAGTGATACCTCCTTGGACCCAAAGAGGGGTCACTATCCAACTCCACGGCAGTAAGCTTGGAGCTCTGGTGGCCCAGTACCTAAAGCACTTGACTACTAACCAGAAGGCTGGCGGTTCAAACCCACGAGCCTTGCATCTTCTAATGAGCTCAGGTCAGAGCTGTCATTGCCGAATTACAATGTGACTTCAAATCACATGGTTTTATCAGCATGTGCTACAAACATGTGCTATTGTTTTCATTGCTGCTAGAGTTTTTTTATAGTTGATGGTTTTGTTAAATTTTCTGGTGTTTTAGCTACAATATTCTAATAATTAGTGTTTGTGAGCTATACCAATAGTTTTTTCTTGCAAATGAAGAGTCATTAAAGGAAAAACAGGATGTTGTTGTTGTTATGTGCTGTCGAGTCAACCCTGACTCATAGCGACCCCTCCTTGGGTTTCCGAGGCAGTATCACTACGGAAGTAGGATTGCCCAACCTTGCTTCTGAGGAGTGGCTGGTGGGTTTGAACCACCAGCCGTCTGGTTAGCAGGCAAGTATCTTAGCCACTATGCTACCAGAGCTCCCTAGGAAAAACAGGATAAAAATCAGAAAGGCTTCTACTCAGTTACTAATAATATTGTAACTATCTACATTATAAATTAATGTAGGAAGATCTTATGAAACAATTTTGTTATTAGTATTCATATAATCTAAGATATGTTATATTTAAGCAATTTACAACTATAATTATCACATATTATTCTATGATCAAAATTGATAATAAACACTACTAAGGACTCTGTATGGTCTGGTATGGGAGAAGGTCCACCAAAATTTACCCCAAGCACTATGTCTAACATATTATGTTAAAAAAAAAAAAAGAGTTTCACAGGGAATAAAAGAGTGGAGATGGGTTTATCGCTTTTCAATTAGTTGCAGTATGAGAGAACCTGAAATAGCAATGACTTAAGCAAAATGAATTTTTTCTCTTTCTGGTAAGAGATATCCATAGTTAATCAATGCAGGGCTCCACAGTGCCAGGAACCCAGTTGCATCATCCTTTTTCTATGTCATTCTTAGAAATAAGGCTTCTGACACATGGTCCAAGAAGGCTGCTTGAGATTCAGCCATCAATCTGGTTTCCATCCAGCAAGAGGGAGGAAAGGATGAAGAAGGATATGCCCATTACATTTGAAGACAATTTTCAGAAGTTGTTCCTCCACCTCTGCTTACATTCGATGGGATGCTGAGAAATATCCTTATTCAAAGTGACCATTTGTCCAGCTAAAAGTTATTTTCTTGTACTGAAGAAGAAGAGAATATACGAAGGGGCAACTAGTAGTCTCTGCCTATAATGGTTATGCTTGTGTGCCAACTTGGCTGGGCTTGGTTGAGTGGCTGAGGAGCTGAATGTTGTTATTCCCCATGGTGAGATTGGTAATTAACTCCATGGTGGACTCTATTGGAGCAGCTAAGTAGCTGCTTTGGGTATGTGGTCTGCTTCCCACATATAAGAAACAGCTTTGTTGACTTTCAGCTTGTTAGCCTCAGCAGCCAGTAGCTGCCTAAGTGAAGAAATGCCTCTAGCTTCAGTGGGCTGGAAGCAAGAGGCAGAGCTGAAGCCCAAGGTCAAAGGGCTTTCACACAGCCCCTAGAGCCTGGCACTTTGAACTTGGACTTACAGCCTCCAAACTGTAAGAGAATAAACTCCTGTTTGTCAAGCCATCCCATTTGTGGTATATTCCTCTCAGAGTGGCACTAGGTAACCAGAACACTGCCAAAGCAAGCAAACACCAGAAGTAAATGAAAAACATTCATTTTGATAGCATGATTAAAAGATGAGTGTTGAGGAAATCTTTGTCAGGTTTTATAGTACCCCATAAATTAATATTCCATATTTGTAGTTAATTACAAACTTTCTTTAAATGTAAATCTTGAAAGAAATTGGTTTGAAAAAAACCCACAGAACAAAAATATGGCCTATGACATAAATAGTAAAAATAGAAATGATGTAATGTTCCTGCTTAGCTAATGTATAAGAATTTCATTAGGTAATGCAGTGTTGATGAGTTAATAGCTTGGTCTAACGCTCCTGAATACATAATGTGCTTTGAACTACTCGTGCATTGTAAAATCTTCATATAGGCCTTTCTACAAGTTATTCATTTTATTTTTGTGTTGTAAGAATTTCCATTGCAGAATTTGGATTGCCTTTCGGTAACATGTACCATGGTTAAAAATGATGGCAATATCTAATTTTTTGCTTTAGAGTGATTAGCAACTAGGCATGTCCACAATGTCAGAGTTTCCAATGTAAATATTTCCAGGTTATCAATAAGATTTAAAAGGAAAAAGAATAATCATCTCAAATTTTCTAGTTTTCTAGATTTTAGGATCATTCTATATTTGTATTAATATATATAAGCTAAAGGAGCTCTGGTAGTGTGGTGCCTAAGGCACTTGACTGCTAACCAGAAGGCTGGTAGTTCAAACCCACCAGCCACCCCTCAGAAGGAAGGTTGGGCAATCCTACTTCCACAGTGATACCACCTCAGAAACCCAAGAAGGGGTCGCTATGAGTCTGGCCTGACTCGACGGCCTGTAACAACAACAACAAATTCAATATATCTGCAATCTACATGTTTATATTGAAATAAATACAAGTTCAGTGTTGTTCTCAGCAACACACACCCACCAACCACATGAGGATTTTCTCATGATTCAGTTTTTTTGGGAAAAGAAGATTATAGGCACAGACACTTGCTCCTTTAGGGGGAAGCATGATTCCTTCTGTTTGTACACACTAGGTTTTAGTAATAAATATGAAACTTTTATCATAGTTTAAGGCACATTTTAAATGAATTATTTGTTTGGGAAAGTAAGCAATTATTATTTTTAATAACATTTCATCAGCACATCTTTTTTCCCCTTGTAGAACTGGAGCTTAGGCTAAATGAGAACTATTATCCTGGAGGCAGAAGACATAGATTCTAATCTCATATCTGCTGGTTCCTACATGTACTAACCTAAGCAACATTTTCTTCATTCCACAACTGCAGTGGCCTCTGTACAATGGGGTAATACTATCTATCAGAGGCTTTTAGCAGAGGGTCTAGAACACTGATCAGTAACACATGATTTTGATATCTCTTTCTTTTCTTTCCCTCCTGTCTCCCTGCCTGTCTCTCTGCATAGTGAGATCTGATCTTTTCTTGGAGTGTTCCAATGATTTCAATGTCAGCCCTTTATGTAAGATAAAGAATTAACACGACTGTGGAGCTTCAAGCCTATTGCAGAATTAGAATGAAAATGAGAGACTCTGATAGTTCTTACCACTGAAGCATCATTTAAAAATTTGAGGTTAGACATAAACCTGCTTTGGGAATTATAAATGGATAATGCTTGGAGGTCAATTTAAATCACTCTTTGAGCCATTATTTAAGACCAGGATTAGCCCTTGTACTTTATAAAGAAAGTAAAAGAATAATATTTTTTTTTTTTTCTATTTGTAAGCATCAAAATCTGCACCGTGTTTAGTCCAACTTATATACAAGGTCAGAGAGCCCATCTGAAGGAAATTCAAAGGATAGAATTTGTTTGCAAGTTTCCATTGAATTGCCTTAGCTCTAAGGTGTGTGTACTGTTCCACCTTTTGGTAAAAATGGAAATTGACTTTCATTCTGTATATATGAGAGATCCTTTTTTAAAACAACAACAACATTATCCAAAATGCTCCACAGCAGCAACAACATACCACCACCCCACCACATGGCTGACTATTAAGAACAAGAGAAGAAGCATCCTGGGTGTGTTTCCAGGATAACATACCCGTTAGACCGTTACATTTTCATCCATATTTAACAAATATCATTATTCAGTTTCATGGGGTCACTATGTCAAAATGTCTGTGTTAGAACTTTAATTTACTTTCAGAGGTTCCTCTAAGTGGGCGGAAAGCATGGCATGTTGGATTGATTAACTCTCTTTAATCCATGCACCAGTTTGGTTTGCAGCATAACACTTATCCTGGGATATGTACTTAAAAATTAGAATTCATCAGCACTGAAGCTGAATTCTGAGCCCCAAAAGCCTTCTTCCTTCTCTTCTGCCCTCCTTCCTCTGCCTGATTTTCTTGTAAATGTGGGTTCTTCCATTCTGTCTCCAGGTAGTAGCAGCGGTACAGCCTGTGTGGTATCCCTCACCAGATGGTCCTCTTAATAAATGCCTTGCTCTTGCCCACCTTCACTTTCTTGATCCAAATGTGAAATGCCAGCAAATAAATAAGAGCATTGTGCTCTGATGAGTTCTCTTGAGATGGAGGAAAGCCCAGGGGAGAGAGAGGAAGCTAGAAACAGCCTTTCTGTTTGCTGTGACTGCCCCTAATTACTGGCCAGTAGGTAAAAGACACTGTTTAGACAACATAGAATTTAAAGGCAAAGAAGAAAAAAAAAAAAAAAAAAGGAGAGAGAGAGATGACAAATTTTCCATATTATTCCAAATGCCTTTGCTAACATAAAAATACTGTTGGATATTTTGAACCCATTTAAAATAGTGTGCATGATGTTTGCAATGGGACTGCTGACTTTGGACTCTGGATAGGCAATTGCTGTGTGCAGATTTCACCACCAGACGAAAAGTGCAACCGAAATGAGTGGGTAATGAGAGCAGAGCAGCCAGTTCTTTAATTGAATTAAAAGCTGGGTGACATCAATGCAGACACCTGTCCAATTACAGACAGGCCAAGGTGTTTACCATTGCTGTACAAGCGATTCGAAGATGACAGAAATCTTTCCGCCCACAGATTAACATAATGAAGGAGAACAGATTACAGTGGATGCCGGCCAAACACCTAGGTTGGCAGCTGGGGGTTGGGGGGTGGGGAGGAGAAGTCTGCTGAAGAATGTAAATATGAACGGTTTCCTTTTTGCTTCTTCAAAATGCATTTGGTTTTAAAAAGGATGCCATTTTGCTTTGTGTCTCAGGCTGGGTTCCCAGGCAGAGCATTTATAGTTGTCTGCATTTAGTCAGAAGAGTTAATCATGAAATTTCCACGTCAAAGCAGGCTCATTCTCTGTTGTTTTACAGCTTCTCAGCATACTGAGTCCTATTAGAGGCACAAAAGCTTGCACAGCTGGTGTCAATTCCACAATGATTTTCTCTTAGGTGGTCTGGCTGCCTCCAATTATAAGTATTTCTTTTTGGCTCCTTTGAAACTTGATGTTAGAGCATAGGAAAGAAAGTGTTGGAGACAGTAATCTATCAGTCAAAAGAAACAGTGTGTGGTTCCTTTGCTTGCTCCCTGGAAGGGGTGGGGTGGGAGTAGGATTCTCTCACACTGAGGAAGATACGAAATGAAGCCAAGAGGATGTAAAGTCCCCCCGAACAGTCAATCAACCAAAATGCCAAGTTTTTGGTAAATTGTAATTTTAGTTCCTGGAAAATAGGGCAAATAAACAAGGTGTTCCCCAAAATCATTGTGAAGACTTAAAACACAAGCTTCTCTAGGTTAAGGACTTGCCCTGTGCAAGGTGGAAATCCCAGAGCACACAATCTGATGCCAAGTGCACTCGAACCAAACTCACCCATTGGGTTCCCAAGGCTGTAAATCTTTACCAGAGTAGATTGCCCCATCTTCCTTGTGTGGAGCAGCTGGAGGGTTTGAACTGCCAACCTTCTGGTTAGCAGTCAAATGACTTAGGCACTGCACCACCAGAGCTCCTTGCCATGTGCACTAGGGCTCCAAAGCTTTGTGCCATCGTGTGCTTTCTTCCTTAAATCAAGTCCATGATCCTGCACTTCAGATATGGGTTTTCTTCATCCACTGAGGTCCACAGGACTGCAATTCAAAGGGAATAAATATACTTACTTTACTTCCAAGTCCCTTGGTGTGGCATGTCAGAATTTCTCAATGTTAAGCATTAATGCAAAATGCATTATCGCTTAGCAGTGAGAGTTCTGGTCCTGCTGATGCCAATGATTTTAATACAGATACTGACACTCTTGTGTTTCATGGGGTACTAACACTTTTAAGACATCAATAATGCTTACTTTATGCTTATTGAATGTTTTCTCGGCTTACCCTCTTCCGTTATCAAAAAGACCAGAAGGTTTACTGACATGGTTGGTGACCATTTTCTGATTTCACAGAGTTTCATGGTAGAAAGGGAGGTCATCTGGCCTGCCTGTAGTAGGGACACTCAAATAATTCAAAGGAGAATAGACTTCTCCGTGAAGTCTCCCAAAGGAGATGCATACCCATACGAAGCTTTTAAAGTCTTTACTGTCAGATACACTTTTTTTTTTTTTTCTAATTATAAACATCTCAAATGTCTTAAAGGAGAGAAATACAAATGGCTAAGCACTCGGCTAGTAGCCGAAAGACTGGCAGCTCAAACCTAGCCAGAAGCACCTTGAAAGACAGGCCTGGTGATCGACTCTGAAAGGTCACAGCTTCGAAAACCCTGTGAAGCAGTTCCACTCTGCACACATGGGTCCCCATGAGTTGGAATTGACTAGACAGCAACTAACAATAATAAAAATCCCAATTTTCTTTGTATTGGGTTTTATTCTGGAGACAGAATCCATACCACATTTTCTCCCTCAGATTCCTTTGTAAATACATAAACTATATAGTTCTAGTTTTCCTAGTATTCTTTTAAATTTAATACTGAAATATACTTTCAACGACTGTCATTTATTTCTTCATGTTTAATTAACTATGTTGTTATTAGAGTGTGCCATTGAGTCAATTCTGACTCACAGTGACACTATGTAACAGAGCAGAACTACCTCACAGGGTTTCCTGGGCTAAAATCTTTACAGGAACAGATTGACAGGTCTTTTCTCCCATGGACTCATTGGTGGATTCAAACCATCAACCTTTTGCTTAGCAGTCGAGCCCTTAACAATTGCACCACCAGGGCTCCTTCATTAAAGATTGTTGTTGTTGTTATTTACCGTCGAGTCGGCCCGACTCATAGCGACCCCTCCTTGGGTTTCCGAGGCAGTATCACTACAGAAGTAGGATTGCCCACCTTCCTTCCGAGGAGTGGCTGGTGGGTTTGAACCGCCAGCCTTCTGGGTAGCAGTCAAGTGCCTTAGGCACTATGCTACCATAAGGCTCCTATTATCTTAGACTCTCAGAAGGAAGGTTGGGCAATCTACTTCCATAGTGATACTGCCTCGGAAACCCAAGGAGGTGCTCGTTGTGAGTCAGATCCGACTCAACAGCAGTGAGTTTGGTTTCAGTTTTTGGTTTTATTATGTTAGACTAGGGATTCTGGATCCTATAACTGTCCTGTCCACTTGGCAAATATGAATCTTTCTGTTTTATGTGTGACTCCCTGTACTTCTGTTATCATTAGGGTCCTTCTAGATCTACTATGTTCTTAAGATTAAAAGTGTCATAAAGACCAGCTGTATTCCATAGCACCTTTCCCAGAGGCATATGGAAAAATTGATTAATACTTTTTGATAATGACATATCATCATTGTAGTACTATTTTTGTTCCCCTAGGGAGTATACAATTTAAGCACAATTCTGACACTAAAAGCAAGACTATCTGACCAATCACTTAATGATTTCTACTCTTTATAAGCATTAACTTTAGTCCATATGAGTGAACTCTCTACACTGAAAATCAAAGGAGAGAAATCACATACTCCAGGAGAAAACAAAATGACAGTGGTAATTTTCAAATTTAGGTATGTTCAGTTGGTTGTCTGGTCCCTCTACCTGAACCCTTTATTATTACCTGACCCAAGGAGAGAAAATGCTCATATGTTCCCTGACCTGTATTTAGGGAAAATTATCTGGATGGTTTGACAAACTTTGTCTCTGAGATACAGCATTTTGAATAAAACCAGGTCTCTCAGGGAAATAAGAAAGAAAAGCCACCCCGGTCTCAGAAAGTACAGCAGCACAGCATCTTTTTTTTTTTTTTTTTTTAATGTGATTTACAAACTACACAAAAATTTCCATCTGGCATTCAAAGTTGGCAAGAATCAAAACATTGACTTTCTTTCTTTTTTTCTGATCTCTATTTCACAGTTCTTATTTCTCAGTATTTATTATTGTTTCACCTGCCTTGAAATGGGAAATGTGAACACATTGATAAATGGCCTGAAAGTTGATCTAGTTTCTCTCCAGCATCTTTCTTTAAGAATTTCAGGATTTTTGTGTGAAACATAATTTGGCAAACTTTTTTTTTTTTTTTTTAACCATAGTGCAAAGCTGAAGAAGCAAGTTTACTGAGAGGAATGTTACCTGTTTTTTTAAGGTTCTTGAGGTTTAAGGGGTAAAAATAGCCAAGGGTTTTCATGATACACACATACACACAAATTGACTCCTCTAATGAAAGCAAGAAAGGTTAAATAAACCACTGAAGCTCATTTAGTGAATTTGGACTTGGTATCTGAGTGATCTTTCTTAAAGTAAAAGCATTAATAGTTTTCCTGAGAAGTTAATAAACACTCACAGTCCCAACGTTGAACTTCAGTTCTGATTTGCAAATAAACAATGTCTCAGAATTTTGGATGGCTAACTTCTAAAACTGCAAAATAATAGAACTGTGTTTATACTGTTTCTTAATGATAATATTGTCTGCATGTGAAAAGTATCCTTTTCTACTTGCAAGCTTGTCAGAGCTTCAAGCTGTATATAACCTCAGTGTCTTTTTTGGACACAATATTCTTATGCCACAGATAAATCATGCCCATCAATAAGAGGCAATGATTTCACATATGCCATATAGGTTAAGGGAATGCACAAAGAATACTCAGCTTATAACCCAAAATGATTTTTTGCTTGCTATAACATTAAAAGCATCATTCTGTGAAGCTTGATACATTTCTTGTTTGTATGTTTTTGCTGTTGGATGCCGTTGAGTCGGCTCTGACTCATAGTGACACTATGTACAACAGAAGAAACACTGCCCAGTCCTGTGCCATCCTCACAGGATGCCTGAGCCCATCATTGCATTCAATCTAATTGAGGGTTTTCCCTCTTGCCTATGACCCTCCACTGTACAAGTATGATATCCTTCTCCAGGGAGCAATCCCACCTGATAACTTGACCAAAGTAGGTGAGATGAAATCCGGCCATTCTCCCTTCTAAGGAACATCCTGGCTGCACTTCTCCAAAGACAGATTTGTTCTTTCTTCTGCCAGTCCATGGCATATTCAGTATTCTTCACCAATACCATAATTCAAAGGCATCAATTCTTCTTTGGTCTTCCTTATTCATTGCCCAGCTTTCACATGCATATGAGACGATTGAAAATACCATGGGTTAGATGCACCTTAGTCTTCAGAGTGCCATCTTTGCTTTTTAACACTCCAGAGAAGTCTTTTGCAGCAGATTTTCCCAGTGCTATACGACATCTGTTTTCTTGACTATTGCTTTCATTGTTGATTGTGGATCCAAGTACAATGAAATCTTTGACAACTTCAATCTTTTTTCCATTTATCATGATGTTGCTTATTGGTCCAGTTATGAGGATCTTTGTTTTCTTTATATTCTTTTTTTGTATAGCATTATCCTAATTCAGACAAGCAGGTTATCTTGTTTAGACTCTCACAATAGATTCAAACTTGGCAATAGGAAAGTTATAGTAAATGCTAAAGAATTTTTAAGGATATAATGACTGGAATATATTTTATGATGATACCTGTTTTGAGCCTACAATTGTAAGATCCTGGTGATGGCATTAACTGAAATGTGAAGGGGAAACTTAGGAACTAGTATAAGATGCTGAGTCTGCCTTAGAGCCTGTTGGCTGTGAAATGCCAATGGGACATCCAGGTGAGGATATGCGGCTTGCAAGTAGAAAAGGATAACCAGAGCTCAGGAGAGACACAATTGTGGTCATTGAGATGAGGCTTGATGAGCTTACCAAAGGCAAGTGTTCAGTAGAAGCAGGTCTTCTAACCATTTCAAGATGATTCATTCATGGTCGAGGGAAACAAGGGCAGCTAACACACTGCATAGCAACCAAATCTCATACTTGCTGGATTTTGACCTGAGTAGGAAACAGGTAGTGGTGCCCTGCTCAAAATGACAGCCAACACACATTCAAAGTGGTGTGATAGGATGCCATCTTTGAACAGGGCACCATTGTGCATTTCCTGCTAGGGTCAAAATATGGCAGAAATTTGATTGGTATGCGATGAGTATGCTGCATTTGTTTCCCTCGGCCATGACTGAACTGTTTCAAACCAGTTAATTGCCCTGAGAAAAGGAATGAAACCTGAGGACACAACATTGTGAAGCAAAAGCTATTTAAGAAAGTGAGAGCAAGAAAGGAGCTTTCAGGAGTTTAGGAGAAGAACTCAGAAAAATTCGCTGGCATAGAAGGAAGCTGAGGATTCAAGGTCCAATAAATACTGGAGGAAAAGGACTGAGGAAAGGTTAGTGGATTTGGTATATAAGGAATCACAATGATCTTTAAAAGATAAAAATAACTTAATAGCATAGTGAGGCAGAAGCTGGGCTGCAGTAATAATAGAGCGAGAACTTAGCTCTGTGCTCAAGCTCTTTATTTATATAGCTCTGTGTTGAGTAAGTGCTCGACATCCCTGAACTTATTTATATAGGTAAAAACCCATTGAAGTAAATACGTTATTCCTCATATTATAGATAGAGACTGTGCAAGCTTTCCTTTAAATGTTGTTGTTAGTTGTTTTTGAGTCAGCTATGACTCATGGTGATCTCATGTATACCAACTCACTACAGTCAGGTCAAATCCGACTCATAGCGACCCCTCCTTGGGTTTCCAAGATGGTATCAGTATGGAAGTAGATTGTCCAACCTTCCTTCTGAGAATGAAACATTGCCAGGTCCTGTGTCCTCTTTGTGATCATTGGTATGTTTGAGTCCATTGTGACCATTGCATCAATCAATCAGTCTCATTGAGGGTTTCTCTTATTTTCAATGACCCTCACTTTGCCAAACCTGTCCTTTTCTAGTGATTGGTCTTTCCTGATGACTTGTCCAAAGTAAGCAATCTAAAGTCTTGCCGTCCTTTATTTGAAGGAGCATTCTGATTGCATTTCTTTAAAGATTGGTTTGTTGGTTCTTCTGGTAGACCACGGTATATTTTGTATCCTTCACCAACACCACCAATTCAAATGCATCTATTGTTCTTTTGCCTTCCTTTTTTATTGTCAACTTACTCCTGGATAAGAGATGATTAAAAAGACTGTGGCTTGGGTCAAGCTCCTGTTAGCTATCAGTGACATTTTTGCTTTTGAGAACTTTAAAGTGGTCTTTTCTCGTAGATTTGCCCAATGCTATATGCCATTTGATTTTGTGACTGCTGCTTGTATGGACCAAATAGAATGAAATCACTGACAACTTTAATTTTTTCTCTGTTCATCATGACATTGTTTATTGTTTATCACTCTACTCCTTAAAGATAGGCAGTATTATTACCTGTTTTACAGATGAGGAAATTAAGTCACACAGATCTGAAAATTTTTCCCAAGTCCATACAGTCAGCAACAGAATTGGCATGCGAACCTAGGCAGTCTGGCTCATACATTAATGTTGTTTTCCACTATCCTCACCTGCTTTTTGAAAAAAAAAAAAAAAAAAAATTAAAGAGTTTATTACATGATGAGGGTGTAGATGTGATAATGTAAGCTTACTTTTATGATGTTGGGTGGAAGAGGAAACAATGTCTTAAAAAAACATGAACCCAAAATGTGGGTCTTGGTCTGCAAGATTCAAGAGGAAATGGCAAGCATGGTGGCACGAATGAGAGAAAGCAGAAGATTATGATACAAGGCAGTTTTGAAATTAGAGCTATCTGAATTTGGCATAAGAAGGTCACACATGTATGCAAATTAGTTCATTGGCTTGCTGTCTTCTTTGGCCATCAGTTGAGATGGTAGTGCCAAAGCGATGGATATTTTTATGCAAAAACATGGCAGTGAGGATTTAGTATCACAGGGGAGTCCTGGGGGCCTGCTGGAATGAAGACTTAGAGGCAGCACTAGGGATGTGGGAGGTGCCAAAGCAAACAATGACTTATGGTCTTTGCTTGTTTCCTGGCTCTTTGCTCTTCCAATCTTTAAATTTTTGTTTTGGAGAGGAAACTGTGTATATTAATATTTGTGTTTGAATTATGCAAGCAGTCACCAATATTGGCATTTTAAAACAATAATACTTTCTGTAGGTTATGGAAGGTTCAACCAATAAAAGGATACCATCAGTGAGGCCAGGAGCTAAGACATTTGGCTATTAACCAAAAGTTCAGGAGTTCAAACCCACCAGGCATTCTGCAGGAGAAAAATGAGGCAGTCTACATCCATAAAGATTTACAACCTTTGAAACTCTATAAGACAATTCTACTCTGTTCTAAAGGGTTGTCATGAGTCACAGTTTGGTTTTTATGAGTGGGGCCATCTTTTTTTATAAGAAGGATGACAATCATTGTGGTTAGAATTAAGCACAGCTCTGAAAAACTCCTGCGATGAAAAATAATGGTAAGCAAATGTACAAATTATAATTTTGATACTTCTTTAATTAGCAGGAACATCTAAATAAAGAGCTTTTGCCTTGATTATGAAAACCAGTAAACAAAATGTGTTTTCATTTCTACGGGTACATTTAATTACTGCACAAATCCCATATATCCACCACTGAGCCAGGTTAATTCCACTCTTCCATGTGCAATGCTTCTGTTCAAGACAGGTGTCCTAATTAAATAAACTAATAATTTTGCAAGTAGAAGTACAAAAGCATAATTATCTAATTTGCTAATTGTTCAACCCTGTGAATTTGCATATTTGTTAGCTGCAACATAAACAAATAGTTTGTATATGCGAATCCTACAGTTAACACAGTGAAACCACTCTTTGGAGTAGCATTTCCTAAAGTGAGTTAATAGATGCCACATAAAAAGGGCTCCCTAGTCAAATCAGTATGAAAAAAATACTAGGTTAGGGAAAATTAAATAGCTTTGTTTCTGCAGGAGTTCTGAGGTACTGAAATGGGCTAATGTGCATCCTAACTTGGAAGAAGGTGATAACATCATGTGTGCTTCACAAGCTATTTATCTACAGGCCCCATTTTGGGGTGTGCTTCACAAATTACTACTGTGAGGCACTAGTATTCTGAGCAACACATTTGGGAAAATGCTCTTTTAGAGCTGTATTAACAATATGGGTGTTCTTACAGTATTTTTCCCCATCCTTCAAATGAATTAAAGAGGCATATGTTTTCATTTTCTATCTCTTGGTCTCTCTCTTTCTCTCTTTTACTTATTCTCTCTCTCCCTCTTTCTCTCTCTTTCTCACACATACACATACATGTTCTCTATAGCCGCTTACCATAAACATGTAAATCTGTTTTTATTTTCTTTTATTATAGGCATATTGACAGGCTTGCTACCCTTCAAAAACTATGCAGTGACCCTAACTGCCTGCACTTTGGCTGGCTGCACCGAGAGCTCACATGCATTGAACATCTCTACTCCACAAGAAGGTAAAGTAATTTCAAAGGTCTTGACTTCCACATTTCAGTCATGAATAATAAAATAGGAGAAGAGCTAAATGCTGCAAGGCCATTTGCTGGAAAACCCTAACCTAATTTGATGACAAAGTGCATTGCCAGGCCATAATTGCTCCATTTTTTGGGGGGGTGCGAAAATGAATCAAACTCCATACCCTTTAATGACATGCATCTTTAATAGCTGTAATGCAGATTAATGGGCTTTTTAATTGCTGTTACATTGTTCATGCAAGAGCCTTGTCATTAATATGAAGCATCTGAAAGATTAATGAAAGCTTCCTCATTTTACTATGGCTCAGAAGTAAATCTAGAGACAGTCTGACTAAAAAGAATTGATTGTATGGCACAGTATGAAATTGAGAATCAAACGGTTGATTTCCATGGTATCTTTTAACTGCTAAACACCAGCACAGACAACAATTATTTCAGTATGATGGAACTTCCAAATGCCAATTGAGGCATTTATTAATCACTGCTCGGTTCCTTCCGACTCAAGTCTCACTTTTGTTGTATTTGGAACTTACAAACTGTTGGCATAAATTAATGTTTCAGAAAGCCTATGTTAGGAAGGCAGTGAGAAAGAGAAAGTATTTTAGCACTCCACAGTGAAAGCTTTGCTCAAGCATCAGCACGCATCTCTTCAAGAAATAACAGCTCTCAAGACATTTGAAGCATTGTTACTTAATGCTTCTCTCTCCTGGAGGAGAGTATTTACACATTTCTTATGCTATCTAGTTTTAAAGTTATTGAGGAGATTTAAAAGCTTGATCTTTAGGAGAATAGAATCAGCTAGTCTCTTTCTCTTTTCTCCAGTATCTTTCCATTCCCTTTTCTTGCTACCTCTTTTTCTCCATCTCCCTATTTTAAATCCTTTAGAAAGCACCACATGCACAGAAGATATATAAGGGAAAGGAAGGCATGGACCATATAAGGTAATGTAACAGGATAAAAACCAAACCAAACCAAACTCACTGCCATTGAGTAGATTCAGACGCAAAGCAACCCCCATTGGGTTCCCAAGGCTACAAATCTTTTCAGAGGCAGACCTCCTCATCTCTTTTTCATAGAGCAGCTAGTGAGTTCAAACCACTGACTTTTTGGTTAGCAGCCAAATGCCTTAACTACTGCACTACAAGAGCTCCTTTACCAAACTCACTGCCATTGAGTTGATGACAGAGATAGCGACCCTTTGAGACAGAGTAGAACTGCCCATTGGAGTAAGATAAAGGATTTCCTACAATCTTTCTTGTGAGATTTTTTTCTTTGTGCTTTGCATGTGACCTAAGTAAACTCCCCTCACCTGGACTGTGCCAACAGTGATCTTTCTCAGGATTTTCTCAATATTCCCCCCACCTAGGTTATTGACAAAAGCACTGTGCTTCTTAATGTGTCATCACAGCTATTAGGGTTCATGATCATCATCTGTTTATACAAATACTTTTACTACTATCAAAATTTGCTAAATAGTCTCATATCTTTCCTTATTTTCCCTGTATCTGTCCACTGCCTCCTTTGTCCATGTTTTGCCTGATACCTCTCATAGCTATGTCCCAGAGTGATCCCTCCTACTTGTTCAGTTCACTGTGTTCTTATCATTACTAAAGGAATTCACCAACTTTGAACTTTTCCAGTAAGTTATTCCTAAACAGAAATCCCTGGGTACCACAAACACTAAAGCTTTCAACTACTAACCTAAAGGTTGGTTGGTGCTTTGAAACTACCCAGAGACACTCAGAAGACAGGTCTGGAAGTGCTTTTGAAAGATCACAGCCAATGAAAACACTATGGAACAATTCTATTCTACACTGATGGGGTCACCATGAGTTTGAATAGAGGTGACAACAACTAACAACAAATTCCTAGTTTACCAAATGACAGGAATATTTAGGGTTTTTTGTTTTGTTCTGTTTCTGTTTCCTACTCAATAATTTACGTGCATTTTCTTTTGGGACGTTAGTTTTAATCCCTTCAGTTTAACAGCATTCTTCCCACTTCTTCCCTGAGTTCTCTATTTTCATTCACCTATCTTTCCTGCCCCTTCCTCCCTTCTGAACTTTGCTTATGGGTAAATGTTACCCTTTTGGTTTCATATGGTTGATTGTTCTGAGGAGTACATTCCTTACATGTGTTATGGATCACTTTGTGTCTATTTTTTGGTTGAAAGATGATCTCCAGGAGTTTGTTCAGTTCCAGGTTTCAAGGTTTTAAGGACCATAGTCTAAGGACTTCTACCAGTCTCTATGAGAGCAATAAATCTTGTCTTTTTTATAATTTGGAATTTTATTTTACTTTTTCTCCCTCTCTGCCCAGGAACTCCTATTGTGATCCTGATAAGAGTGACCAGAAGTGGTAACTGGGCACTACCTAGTCCTTCTGGCCTCAGGCTCATGGAAGATGTAGTTTGTGTGGTCCATTAATCCTTTGGAATAATTACTTGTTTTAATCTTTGATTTTCTTCATTCTTCTTTGCTCTAGATGGGGAGAGACCAATAGTTGCATCTTAAATGGCTGCTTGCAAGCTTTTAAGACCCCAGTCACTATTCACCAAAGTAGGATGTAGAACATTGTGTTTAAGGACTACGTTATACCAATTATCCTAGATGTCTCCTGGGACTTTGGCCTGAAGCTCTCAAACACAGTGACTCAGTCCCTCAAGGTGTTTGGTTACGGCTAAAAGGTTTTTATAACTTTACCCCCTGTGTGATATACTATACACATGGATATATTTGCAACACATAAAAATTTTGTTGGTGGTGTTAGGTGCCGTCGAGTTGGCTCCAACTCACAGCGACCCCTATGTACAACAGAATGAAACACTGTCCAGTCTTGTGCCAGCCTATATATAAATATCCTCTGCCAAACTTATATATGCTTATTATGTACTCTCATACATCATTCCACACCTTTTCAGCTTATATATCTGCCTATATATCCATTTGTAAATTATTATTTTTCTTATTTTTCTTATAGGATTGTGTCTGTAGTAGTATTCACCATTGTTACCTTTCAGTCTGTGTACCTCCCAGTGTCTTCCCTTGTCTTGGTCATGTTGTCTTGGCCTCCCCCAATTGTCTATTGCCTTTCCCTTCAGCCAAGTTAATACATGTCTACTATCAAGTTAGAGGAGCTCTGGTGGCATAATGCCTAAGGCATTTGACTGCTAACCAGAAGGTTGGCAGTTCAAACCTACCAGCCACTCCATGGAAGGAAGACTGGGCAGTCTACTTCCATAAAGATTTACCACCTCAGAAACCCAGAGGGGGTCACTATCAAGTTAGTAATTTTCCCTTCTTCCCCTCCCATTCTTGGTAACCAGCAATGAATGTTTCCTTCTGGGTGTAAGCCTTTTCTTGACTTTTAATAATAGTGGTCATATATAATATTTGTCCCTTTGGGATTAATTTATTTCACTCAGCAAAATGTCCTCCAGGTTCATCCATTTTATGAGATATTTCATGGATTCACCATTACTCTTTTTTCTTTATTATTTTTTTTTATTGTGATTTGGGTGAAAATTACAAAGCAAATTCACTTTCCATACAGCAGTTCACATCACTTTGTCTCATGACATTGACTATAATTTACCCCAATGCAACAGCTCCCCTCCCACTTCCTCCCAATAGTTACGTCTTCCCTGTGTCCATTCCTCCATGCATTACTCTTTAACATAGTGTAGTAATGGGCCCTTAAGTTGTTTCCATCTATTTGTTATTGTGAATAATGCTGCAATGAACATGGGTATGCATATGTCTATTCAAGTTACAGATCTTATTTCTTTAAGTTATATATCTAGTAATGGGATTGTTGGATCACAGCTTTTTAAGAAAATGCCACAATGCTTTGAATAGTGGCTGTACCATTGTAAATCCCATCAACAGTGTATTAGTATCAATTTTTAAAAACTATTTGTTTCTTTGACTCCAATTCATTGGCCACTACAGAAAATGAACAGGTATCTTTATTATTAAAAAAAAAAAAAGTGACTTTAATGTAAAACAAGCTCTTAAACTAAAAAAGAAAAAAAATAAAAAAAAAAACTTACACAAAATTTAACTTTCATATATAATTTATTAAATTGATTTTGTATTTCCTGGCTATTTTCAGTTATGTATGGAAATATATATATATATATATATATATATATATATATAAAATGAGTTATTGGAGCTCTGGCACAGTGATTAAGTGCTGGACTGCATGCAAACCAAAAGGTCAGTGATTCAAACCCACCAGCCACTACTGGGGAGAAAGATGTGGCAGTTTGCATCTGTAAGTATTACAGCCTTGGAAACCCTATGGGGTAGTTCTAATCTGTGCTGTAGGATCACTAAAAGTCAGAATTGACTCAGTGGCAATGAGTTTTATGAACCATACTCAGTGATGCTTCTCATTTTAAATCCAAAGCTTCTTGAGGTCAGGGACTTTGTCTCTTAATTTGCTTTAGTAGGTACAGCTCCATGTAGACATTATGGCTTAATAATACTTTTCATGAAGTAACATGAACATCAATCAACTGAACTATTTTAAGTACTCCCCATCCATCATTGATGCAAGTTCTCATAAATTCAGGACACTTATTTAGCACTGTTCTTAAAGCAATTACTGACAAGCTGCCCACGAATCAGAAACATTTTCATGCTTGGGATTTCAGGTTTATTCCATGATTTATTGACTTGGGACTGAAAAGTTTGAATTAGAAAAGTAAACTAAAATTAGACTCTATAAATCTCTTTTCCCACAGCTCCACAAGAGGTTCAGCCACCAGTAGCCAAATCTCTTCCCAATTCTTTGTTAGTCTTCTGGAAACCACCCAAACAAGCAAATGGCATTATAACTCAGTATTCTTTATACATGGATGGGATGCTGATCTATTCAGGCAATGGGAAAAATTATACAGTCACAGGTAAGACTTACCAGAATATTTAAGAACTTGATTTCTGAAATTAGGTTATTTATTTTCATCTCCTGTGAAATCACTTTAATGCCATGATTTTTATGGTCACATTAGAACTGTGGTGTAGACCAAAGCTTAAAAAATAGCAGAGGGATCATGTTCTCTCCCTACTCACTCCACCCAGGATGTCTTACTGTATTTTCCCTACTGTAGATCCCATTACTGCTTACCCAAACCCTTCTACTAATATACTGTTACTCAGGTCCAGAGTTGACATTGGAAATGCATGGCAGAGAGGGCTCAGTCTATAACTCTGCCTTCAAATGACCACAGGATTGAAACTGGGACCCAGTGAAGTGCCCAGTCACTCTGACATTTCCTGATTGATTCAGTGATGCCATTTCAAATAAATCCCACTGTCCCATGCATTAAAAACCCCTGGTGGTGCAGTGATTAAGAGCGCCACTGCTAACAAAAATGTAACAGTTCAAACCCACCAGGTGCTCCGTGGACAAGAGATCTAGCAGTCTGCTTCTGTAAAGATTTATAGCCTTGGAAACCTGATGGGGCAGTTCTTCTATGTCCTTGAGGACTGTGGATTTTTGGTGGGTCCCATGCATGGGGCTACCTACTTTCAAAATCTCATCAATGTGGCCTAACCTTAAGACTCAGAAGTGTGATTCTGTATAGTTTGAATTTTAGACTCATTAAGAAGAAACATAATATGTATGTCCAGGTCATGTTATAGAGTGTAACTAGACACTAATGTAAAATAAATTGTTAAAAAAAACTTTCTAAACACAGAGGCCTACATTATGTATATTGTCTGGTGTCTGCACAGTGTTTGTATTTGTAAAGTACTTGGAGTGTTTATGTACTTTATATTACTTTCATATACTATATTTGACTATTAGGTTAGGCATTATTAATCAAAATTTAATTGATGAAAAATGGAGGCATAGAGATATTAACTTCCTTATGAAAGGTCACAACAATCTAGAGTCAGAGGCAGGATTAATTATTTATGCATTCACTCATTCACATTAATGCCAGCTATAAGGTTATAACACAGAATCAGCCAGACACTGTCCCTCCTCTGGTGGAGCTCACAGCTTCATGTAGTTCTGAGGTGTCTAAGGACAGTTATATGGCATTCATCCAAATGTAGTTCTGAGGTGTCTAAGAACAGTTATATGGTATTCATCCAAATACATTTTCAGGGCTTATATTTTTTTGTATCCTCTCTAGTCTGAGAATCCTAAGAGGACAAAAACCATTATTTTTATATTTTATTCATCATTGTTGGAAAGAATACTATAGTATACATTCTGTGAAAAAGACATTATTGTTATCTCCATTTTACAAATGAGGAAATGGAGCCATAGAAAGTTAAGTAACTTCCTCAAGGTCGCAGGGCCTGTGTGGTAGACTTTGACACCAACCCAAATATTTGGCTATGTTGAAAAGAGTAACAAGTTACTTAACTTCCTGAGACTTATTTCTGCATTTATAAAATAGGAATAACTATAATTTTTAGAATTTTGTAGAATTATAGCCATATACAAATAACCTAGGACGGCACTTAGTAACAGAAGCTATAATTATTATTTCCTGTAGACTGCAGAACTCATAAACTAAAAGATATTGATCTCTCTCTAACAATATCTGAAGCCATTATTATTTCATTTTAACTAAAATTTTATAGACCACAGTAGTAGTATTTCAGAGAAGAGAAGATGAAAATATTCCCTGGAATGAACTTTGCATAATGTATTAATACTTTATACATGAAGAAGTTCTGAAGGACCAAATATATCATAGCACAGAGTAAGAAATCACACTCTTTAGACCCAGAATGGAGTCCCTAGGTACAAAAGAGTAACACACCTTGCTACCAACCAAAAGGTTGGAGGTTCCAGTCCATTCAGAGGCACTTTGGAAGAAAAGTTGGTGATTTACTTCCAAAAAATCAGCCAATGAAAACCCTATGGAGCACAGTTCTACTCTGACACACGTAGGTTCACCATGATTAGGAATCAATTTGACAACTGTTTCTTTTTTAGGCCAATGTAGATATTTACTCTAAGAAGCCTTTGTGACTCTGCAAGTATGAATTATATCTGCCTCCTGCATCTCACTGAATACCTTGTTATCCCTTTCCAGCTTTTTTTTTTTTTTTTTGGATTGAGTTGAATAAAGCTGCCTGCTTACTGGATGGTTTGCCCTTTTAAACCATAAGCTTTTTAAGGACATGGCCATTTCTGCTTGTTCATTATCACAGTGTGGGTATAGAATACACAGGCTTGCATACATGAATGAATACATTCAGATAACTGTTGGGAATAACAAAAGAAGATAACTAAGGGGAACTGATGGAGGGTAGGATTAGGAAAGAAAGAAAAAGCAATAAAGAAAGGAGTAAAATAGATAGCATCTAGAAAAAAAAAAATTAAGCTCCCTTCCATGGGAAGCTCTGGTGGCATAGTGTCTAAGGCACTTGACTGCTAACCAGAAGGCTGGCAGTTCAAATCCATCAGCCACTCCCCAGAAGGAAGATTGGGCAATTTACTTCCATAGTGATATCACCTCGGAGATGTGGGTTAGAGGAGGGGTCACTATGAGTTAGACCCAACTTGACAGTGGTGAGGTTTTTTTTTTTTTTTTGGTCCATGTGTAGAAATGGGTGGTAACATGGTCCACAAGGAAGTGGTGCTGCTGATAGCAAAGTTCCAAACTGTGAGCCTTGAGTAATTCCAAAATGTGCAGATTGCTTTATGAGGTGACACTGCACAGAAACAGAAGGAGAGCTGTTCGGGGAGGACAGGAAGGGCATAGTCACATCAGTTTCTAATAGTACCTACAAAAAAAAATACTAAATTCTGTGCTTGGTTTGATTGAATTGACAACAGTGCCAGGTGATGATGTAATCTGCAATGATGTGGCAAAGCTTACCATAATGGATTAGTATGTTAAATGACACAAATAGAATATATAATAAAGAAAGTGCAGTGTTTTAAAGGTCTCCACAATTGTCTTCTCTAGATACAGTAGTGGTAGGTTCTTAAGAGATTTTCAATCTTTATGTAGATTTTTAAGGACTATATCTCTGATATCGGGAGCTCTGGTAGCATAGTGCCTAAGGCACTTGACTGCTAACCAGAAGGCTGGCAGTTCAAACCCACCAGCCACTCCTCAGAAGGAAGATGGAGCAATCTATTTCTGTAGTGATACTGCCTTGGAAACCCAAGGAGGGGTAGCTATGAGTCGGATCTGACTCGACGGCAAATAACAACAACAACAACATCTCTGATATCACCTGTAAGAATTTTTCTATATGGCTTCTCACAGGCAACTCTATCTCTTGTTGCTTTCATTGCCAAATGGCTCAAAACATGAAGTGTGTTGAGTTTGCAGTATTGGTCAGTAAGGAGAGAAGCTTAGCTGAAAAACTTAAGGTGGAGTTCAGAGCACAGTATCAATCTCTGCTGACATATTGGATTACATAAATGAAATCAGGGAGATTTCTAATCAAAAGGAGTACAGAAACATGGTAGGCTTCAGGGAGGAAGGATCTAGTTCCATGACTGGACAATGTTTTGTTTAGAAGTTGAACAAAGTTTCAACAATAGGTGAATCTGGATAAGCAAATACCAAAAGCTATTTTAATAGAGTAGAACAATTTCTATAGGATATCTTGTTAATAAATAAATAAATAAATAAAAGCTGCTGCTGCTCCCTAGCAGTGAGTTGCCCCCTCAGTGGGGTACATGTACAATGCCACGACACTATGGTCCAAGAAACCATCAGAATCATTAGGAATGCATTTTTAAACAAGTAGATTCCTGAACATACATTTGCAAATTTGACTCAGGTTCTCTGAGTTGAAACCTTAAAATTTACATTTTGGAAAATGCTTTCCCAAGTGATTCTAGAGAAGAACCAAATTGGAGAACCACTGCTCTTGAGGATTTTTAGGTCTATGGCAGTGCTTCTCCAAGTGTGGTTTGTTCGTATTCTCCATCAAGATCACTAGAAGTTATTATTACAAAGGGCAGTTGAGAATTTGTAGGAATGGGCCCAGGAGAATGCATTTCCAAATAAGGACAAAGGTTCCTTTTTAGGTACTCCAGATTTTGAGAATAAGCCACTAAGATCTCTTCATTTTACCCCCAAAGGAATTAGAGAATAATATATTTTCTTCCTTCACCCAAAAAAAACAAGAAGAATTTTTTTCCAATTTCACAATAATAATAATAATAATAATAACAGTGACTTCTTGTTGTTATGTGCCGTCGAGTCAAACCTGACTCATAGCGACCCCTCCTTAGGTTTCCGAGGCAGTATCACTTCAGAAGTAGGATTACCCAACCTTCCTTCCGAGGAGTGGCTGGTGGGTTTGAACCGCCAGCCGTCTGGTTAGCAGGCAAGTGTCTTAGCCACTATGCTACCAGAGCTCCCAATAATAGTGACTACATTGGACAAATTTAGTGAATCTTATCTACTAATTTTCTTTTTCTCTAACCAAAAGTAGGTTCTATATAATTTACTAATATACTATTATCCTGATCCATTCAATACTGATAATATGTCAGGGAAAAGCTAGTCACTTTTGGGAATGTTGGCAAACCAATTAAGCGTAAATGGTCACATTTTTTAAAAATTATAAATTACAGTGATAGTGCTAACTGAGCATATTCTAGTGCTAACATTATGCACAAATTTCTATGCATGTATATGTGTGTGTGTGTGTGTGTGTGTAAATACATACATACATGCATATATATGTATAGTTAAGGGCTTAACTGGTAACATAAAGGATGGAGGTTCCATCCTACCCAGAAGCTCCATGGGAGTCCTAGCAGTCATTTCCCATAAAGACTAAAGCCTAGCAAACTCAATGGGGCACTTCTACTCTGTCACATGGGGTCAGTATGCCACTGCCACTGCCATCGAGTCGGATCCAACTCATACGACCCCTTGTTGGGTTTGTGAGGCGGTATCACTACAGAAGTAAATTGCCCAACCTTCCTTCTGAGGAGTGGCTGGTGGGTTTGAACTGCCAGACTTCTAGTTTGAGTCAATATCAGTTCAACAGCACTTAAGAACATACATGCATACTTACATATATATATATAATATATATATATACACACACACACACATATATATTTACATACATATGTGTATATATGTATATGCGTATGTACATATATGTGTGTGTGTATATATATATATATGTACTCTCAGCCCTCTGTATCTGGGTTCTGTGTTTGTTGATTTAACCAATAGCAGATCAAAAATAGTGAGTAGGAAGGCAGATGGGGAGCAATTAAGTGGTCAAGGCAATACCTCAAAAGCTAAGAGGGAGTGTAAAGTGCTATTTGCACGCATAGTGTTTACATTGTATTAGGTATTAAAAGTAATCTAGAGATGATTTAAAGTATACGTATACAGGAGGATGTGTATAGGTTACATGCAAATACTACACTATTTTTTATAAGGTACTTGAGCATCTGTAGATTTTGGAATCTGTGGGGTCCTAGAACCAATCACCCCATGAATACCAAGGGACAACTATATATGTATATATAGATATGTGTATATGTAAAATAGTTCTAAATTTATAGCTAGCAAAACTGAAGCCCAAAGAGATCATGAAATTCTAGTTGGTGGTTGGTGGAACTGATTGAAATTTAAGTCTGTGTAGCCTTCAAACCTGTATCTTTTAATTTTTTTTTCCCTCATAACAACTCTGAAAAGACACAGGCAAGAAATTATTTTGCTCACTTTATGGATTTCTCCTCCAAAAAATAAGCTCAGAGAGGTTTAGTTTAGGAATCTGGATACAAACCGCAAAGCCCCCTAAAGCAAGTGTTGTTACTGTTAATCATTTGCATTGGCTGAAGGCCCACTATCCCAGAGATTCTCTAATTGCATGAGAGGTTGAAGAAAATGACTTTTAAGATTCCTTTCAACTTTGAGAATTTATACTTGTGATATAATTTTAAAAATGCATTTCATTTATGTCTTCAAAATTAGCCTGTCCACAAAGACACACAGAGAAGAATGATGGGAAAGGGATTTCTGTCTGTCTGACACCTGCTGGGAGAAAACAGATGGAGAAAACTGCTCTAGCCAGTGAGAAGGGTTTTAATAATATTTACAGGCAGGTTAAGTTTATGCCATGCTTCGTTGTAATATGCATCTATGATGTTATTGGTACACATTACTTGTCTTTGTTTGCATTAAGATATTTGTCACTTAATACCCTTTCTATGCTGTGTGGCTTGTGGGTAGAATTTGTGAGGGCTGGTCCTTTCAGTAATAGTGAGAGATAAGGCCCCTAAAATGGATTTCTATACTACCAAAATGTCTCTTCATGGAAGAAGTAATCTAATAAAAAAAAAAAAAGGCAAACTCAATGCCATTGAGGCGGATCCGAGTCATACCGACCTCTCCTTGGGTTTCTGAAGCGGTATCACTACAGAAGTAGATTGCCCAATCTTCCTTCTGTGGAGTAGCTGGTGGGTTTAAATCACCAGCTTTCTGGTTAGCAGTAAAATGCCTTAAGCACTACACCACCAGAGCTCCACTGTGATCTAATAGGTTAGGGAAATGATTACTGCTTTTATTATAAAAGTAATATATCTTTACTGAAGATAATTTAATATATATAGACAACTGCTAGGAGCTTTGGTAGCATAGTGCCTAAGGCACTTGACTGCTAACCAGAAGGCTAGCGGTTCAAACCAGCCAGCCACTCCTCAGAAGGAAGATTGGGCAATCTACTTCCACAGTGATACTGTCTCAGAAACCCAAGGAGGGATCGCCATGAGTTGGGTCCAACTCGATGGCACATAGTAACAACAAACAACATCAAAAGCTAACCAAGGCTGGTGGTTGAAACCCACCAGCCACTCCTTGGAAGGAAGACTTGGCGATCTACTTCTGTAGAGATACTGCCTCAGAAACCCAAGGAGGAGTCACTATAAGTTGGAATCAACTTGATGGCAGTGAGTTTGATTTCAGCTTTTGTTTTTTACCCCAATAATCTCACCATCCAAATAGAAACTTTTAACATTTGATGCAATTCCTTTTAGTATTTTATTCATTTTGACATAACTGAGCTAAAACTTATGTATAATTTTGAGTTTTACTATATCCTCTTATTAAGAATATATCCTTGTATCATTAAACATTTAAAATATTTTGAAATATGTTTAACAAAAGCATTATATTCCATGTTATGGAAGTACTTTAATGCATTTGACCATTTGAACTTATGTTTATTTTAAATAATGCTGTGTTAAATTTCATGGCACATAGATCTTTGTTTCTTAAATTCCTAGAAGGGAATCTGTTAACTCAAAGGTGGTGAACGTTTACTGAATATTTGATATATATTATTGTTTTCAAGAAAGGACCATCAGCAGTGGCTATTGTTAATCGTTTGATAATTTTACAAGGGAATATATTATCTTGTGTTTATTCATATTTCTTTAATTACTAGTTTGCTGAATACTTTTCCATATGATTATTAGTGATTTATAGTGTTTCTTCTGATGTATCTGGTCATGGTCCCTGATTAGCAAAAATTTTATGATGTTAGGAGTAATTTTTAAACTTTAAGAGCTTTGTTTCATATCATCTTTATTTTGGTTAAAGTCTTCTGAACTATTTAAACTTCTTTGCCTTCTCTACTGTCAAAAAACTTTTTTAATAACTTGACTTAATGGCTCCTCCTAAATATTCAAAGTGTCAACATTTTTTTCTCATTCCTACTCTATTTACTTGTAGTTTCCTTTTAAGTTTCCATATAGAACCAACATTTTTCCTTGATGTTTGTCAGTTGGATCTTGCTGCCACGGCAGATACAAGTATAAGTAAATGCATTTCAATTCAGGTAGTTTGAGGCTTTTTTTTCTCCTTTCTCTTAAATATGAAACATTTAAAGTCAAAGGCATTGCTGCACCTTGAGTTAGTACAAAATATATTTAAAAATGCATACAGTTCAAATTTTTTGCCTTGCATAGGCCATAAGCTAGTAGTATGGTGGGTCAGTTCTGACACTGAAAAATGAATCCAGTTAGAGAACCTCCCAAAGGCTGTTGATGTTTGCTATAATAAATAGCACACACTTTAAGTCAAACTTTTTCATTCTATATTCAAAGGTAATGGATTTTTCGTAACCATAGTAACCTTGGTGTATTTCTGGATAAATACATGAGGTATATATATTCTAGTTTTATTTTTGAATATAAACTACCACATTATGTATTACTAATAATATGAAAAATAGGATGTAGGTTAGTATAATGACAGCTTAAACTAGTATGCATTTTTCTTCTGCAAAAAATAAATATTTATCAAAAGTATAGGTTCAATTAATTTTTCCCCCAGTTTTGTGGTATTCTGGTAGTGCCATTTATCTTTTTTTGCAAGATCTCCATTAATCTCTTATTTCTGTCCTATAACAGATTTTTAAGAATTTCAAGGTAAAAACAATTGTGCTTTAAAGCTTATGATTAAAAACATTGAAAGATTGAAGGACCTATATTGATATCAGTAGCAGAGCTATTGTGGGCCATGTAAGGTGTGTTTCTATAGTATATTCATAATAAGGTAGAAAAAGAAATCCTTTGTGAGATTGTTCAGTATACTGGGATTGTTGCAAAGTTCAGGCCAGATAACATCCTGATTGATGATGACTATCCAAACTGTAGCCAACCAGATCATTCTCATTTTAGATGAGCACCCTACCAGAAACTGGCAATCTTTAAGAAGTGTGTGAAATGTTTCAGAGAAGACTACAAAGTTTTTAGAAACAAAGATCTCAAAACAGTAGTAATCAGAAGAAATACGCTACAAACTTGACTAGGAGGTTTGTGTAAGTTGTGCCACTTAGTAAAGAAAGAATGGTGATGTCTGAGAACAGTACTTATTATGACATAAATTGTCCTTGGTTAACCACTGCTTTTTATAACTACTAGAACTCAAAAGAGGGAAAGACTAATGGATACTCTACAGGAAAAAAAAAAAAAAATATATATATATACACATATATATGTGTATATATATATATATATATATATATATATATATCTTGCCTGCTAACCAGATGGCTGGCGGTTCAAACCCACCAGTCACTCCCCGGAAGGAAGGCTGGGCATTCCTACTTCCGTAGTGATACTGCCTCGGAAACCCAAGGAGGGGTCGCTATGAGTCGGGGCCGACTTGACGGCACATAACAACAACAACAACAAATATATATATATATATATATATATATATGACATCAAAACATGTTATGAGGTGCTGTTGAGTCAGCACTGACTTGTAGTGACCATATGTACAACAGAATGAAACACTGCCTGGTCCTGCACTGCCTCACAGTCCTTGCTATACCTGAGCACATCGTTGCAGCCACTGTGTCAATCTGTCTTGTTGAGGGTCTTCCTCTTTTTTGCTGACCCTCCACTCTACCAAGCATGATATCCTTCTCCAGGGAATGGTCCCCTCTTTGGTGATGACAACATGACCAGAGTAAGTGAAACAAAGTGTGGCCATTCTTGCTTCCAAGGAGCATTCAGGCTGCACTTCTTTCAGGATAGATATGGAAGTTCTTCTGGCAATCCATGCTACTTTCAGTATTCTTCACCAACAACACACTCAAAAGGATCAACTCTTCTTCTGTCTTCCTTATTCACATGCTTTCACATGCATATGAAAAGAAAAACATAACAAACAAAAAAACTGCCATCCAGTGAATTCCAACTCATAGCAACCCCTGAGGCAGTAAATCTTTACAGAAATAGATTGCCCCTTTGGCAGTGTGGCTGGTGGATGGATTTAAATCACCAACCATCTGGCAGTCAAATGTACTGTGCCACCAGAGCTCCTTTATGAGGCAATTGAAAATTCCATGCCTTAGGTTAGGCGTACCTTAGTCTTCAGTGACACATCTTTGCTCTTCAGCACTTTAAAGAGGTCTTTTGCAGCAGATTTGCCCAGATGCAATATGTCATCTGATTTCTTGACTGCTGCTTCCATTGGCATTGATTGTGGAACCAAGTAATATGACATCTTTGATGACTTCAATCTTTTCTCCATTTATCATGATGCTGTTTATTGGTCCACTTGTGAGGATTTTAGTTTTCTTTATGTTGACGTGTAATCCATACTGCAGACTGTAGCCTTTAACCTTTATCAGTAAGTGCTTCAAGTCATCTTCACTTTCAGCAAGCAAGTTTGTGTCATCTACATATCACAGGTTGTTAATGAGTCTTCCTCCAATCCTGATGCCTTGTTCTTCTTCGTATAGTCCAGCTTCTCAGATTATTTGCTCAACATACAGGTTGAACAAGTATGGTGAAATGATAAAACCCTGAAACATTCCTTTTTGATTTTACGCCATGCAGTATCTCCTTGCTCTGTTTGAATGGAATAGCCTCCTGGTCTATGTACACATTCCTTATGAGAAAAATTGAGTGTTCTGAAATTCCTATTCTTAATGTTACCCATAATTTGTTATGATCCACACAGTCGAATGCTTTTGCATAGTCAATAAAACACAAGTAAACATTTTTCTGGCATTCTCTGCTTTCAGCCAAGATCCATCTGACATCAGAAATGATATCCCTCATTCCATGCCCTTTTCTGTATTCAGCTTGCATTTCTGGGAGTTCTCTGTGAATATACTGCTGCAACCATTTTTGAATTAACTTCAACAAGATTTTCCTTGTGTGTGATATTAATGATATTGTTTGATAATTTCCCCATTCTGTGGGATCACCTTTCTCTGGAATGGGTACAAATATGGATATTTTCCAGTAAGTTGTCTGGGTAACTGTCTTCCAAATTTCTTGACATAGTTGAGTGCCTCCTGAGCAGCATCCATTTGTTGAAACATCTCAATGGGTATTCCATCAATTCCTGCAGCCTTATTGTTTGCCAATTCCTTCAGTGCAGCTTGGATTTCATCCTTCAGTACCATTGGTTCTTGATCATATGCCATCTCCTGAAATGGATGAACATCAACAAATTCTTTTTGGTACAGTGACTCTGTGTATTCCTTCCATCTTTGTTTGATGTTTCCTGTAACAGTCAATATTTCATGCACAGAATCTTTCAATATTTTATCTCGGGGCTTGAATCCTTTCTTCTCTTCTTTAAGCTTGAGATATGATGAGTGTGTTCTTCTCTTTTGGTTTTCTACTTCCAGATCTTTGCACATTTCATTATAATTATTAACTTTGTCTTCTTGAGCTGCTCTTTGAAATCTTCCATTCATCTGTTTTATCTTGTCATTCTTACATTTGCTTTAGCAGAAGCTAAAGCAAGAGGAAGTTTCAGAGTCTCTTGTGGTCTGCGTTTTGGTCTTTTCTTCCTTTTTTGTCTTTTTAATGACCTTTTGCTTTCCTCATGTATGATATTCTTGATGTCATCCCACAATTCCTCTGGTTTTTGGTCACTGGTGTTCAGTGCCTCAAGTCTGTTTTTCATATGGTCTCTAAATTCAGGTGGTATATATATCTATATATATATATAT
>NW_006921600.1:4694841-4695749 GCF_000298275.1 Orycteropus afer afer
CGGTCATTGGTGTTCAATGCATCAAATCTGTTCTTTGGATGGTCTCTAAATTCAGGAGGGACATTTTCAAGGTTGTAGTTTGGCTCTTGTGGACTGAATTGTCTTCACCTCTAACTTGAACTTGCATAGGAGCAACTGAAAATTTGTTCCACAGTCAGCTCCTAGCATTGTTTTGGCTGAAGATATTTGAGCTTCTCCATTGCTTCTTTCCACAAATGTAGTTGATATGACTCCTGTGTATTCCACCTGGTGAATTCCACGTATATAGCCATCATTTTTTGTGTTGAAACAGGTTATTTACAATGAGTAAGTCATTGGTCTTACAAAATTCTATCATTTGATCTCCAACATCATTTCTATCAACAAGGCCATATTTTCCAACTACTGTGATGCTTCTTTGTTGCCAACATTTGTGTTCCAATCACCAGTAATAATTAACACATCTTGATTGCATGTGTGGTCAATTTCAAATTGTATAAGTTGGTAAAGATCTTCACTTTCCTTGTCTTTGGCTTTTGTGGTTGTGCATAAATTTGAATAATAGTAGTAATAACTGGTCTTCCTTGCAGGCATATGGATAGTATCCTATTACTGACAGCATTGTACTGCAGAATAAATCTTGAAACATTCTTTGTGACAATGAATGCCATGCCATTCCTCTTCACCTTGTTACTCCCAGCATAGTAGATCATATGGTTGTTGTTGTTGTTGTTGTTAAGGGCCGTCGAGTTGTTTCCGACTCATAGCGACCCCATGCACAGCAGAATGAAACACTGCCCAAGCCTGCTCCAGCCCCACAATCCCAGCTATACTTGAGCCCATCATTGCAGCCACTGTATCAACCCATCTCATTGAAGGCCTCCCCCTCTTTCGTCGACCCTCCACCCTACCAAGCATGACATCCTTCT
>NW_006921600.1:4698670-4709556 GCF_000298275.1 Orycteropus afer afer
ATAAGCTCGGCTGTTACCTGTGCACCAGATGCATCTTGCTGGGTTTTAAACACCAGAGGCTCAGCCTCAAAACTCACGTCTACATGTCACCACAGCAGGACAAACTGACAGACAAGTTTGTCTTGCTGTTGGAGACCTCTCGTATTACACCCATGGGTCCCTGTGGCTGACTGTACCTCTGTCTGGCTTCCTGGCTTTTAATCCCCTTTCTCCTGCTCTTCTGGCCTACTACTTTGGGTGTCCCTGAGTTGTCCTTGGGGCTGACTGCTCCTATGTCCGGGTTCCTGGCTTTTATCCCCTTTCTCCTGCTCTTTCGGCCTGCTACTCTGGGTGGGCCTGAGTTTCCTCTCCTCACCTACTCCCTTCGACTGATTGCTCTTCTCTCTGGCTTCCTGGCTTTTAATCCCCTTTCTCCTGCTCTTCCTGCCTGCTACCTTGGGCATCCCTGAGTTGTCTCTCCTTACCTGTAACCTTGAGGCTATGGTTATCTGATTCAAAATGGCCAAAACTAGTCCCTTTCAGCTCACTGATGCCTATTGTATCAATCTTTTTGTGTTCCATTTCATTTTGACAAGTTCCAATTTTCCTAGATTCATACTTCGTACATTTTATGTTCTAATTATTAATTGATGTTTGCAGCTGTCTCTTTCCATTTTGAGTCATGCCACATCAGCAAATGGAGGTCCTGGAAGCTTTACTCCATCTACATCATTAAGGTCGACCCTACTTTGAGAAGGGAGCTCTTCCCTAGTTGTATTTTTAATGCCTTCTGACCTGAGGGGCTCATCATCTGGCACTATATCAGACAGTGTTTCAGGGCTATACATAATGTTTTCCAGTAATATATTAGACAGTGTTTCACTGCTATTTATAAAGTTTCACTGTCCAGTTCTTTGAGAAGTGGATGACTTCTTCCTTCTTCTGACTCTGTCTTACTCTGGAAGCTCTATTGAAACCTGTCCTCCATGGGTGATCCTACTGACATTTCAAAAATTAGTGGCATAGCCTCCAGCCTCACAGCAACATGCAAGCCACCATAGTACAACAAACTGACAAAAGAGTGGTGGATGTCAAACCATAGCATCTGTATATTTTGATATGTCTCATTGAATAAATCAATATTACCTTATGGTTGAATAAGAGTGGCTGATCTTCCCTACTACTCCTGCATCAGAACCTTGATTTCTAATATGAACACCAAGTCAGTAAGATGTGGATAATAGAAATATAATAATCATGTGAGTGAGTGAGTGTAAGAGAGAGGTTAGGGGAAGAAACAGGAAGAGAGGCACAGAGAAAAGGAAGAAAAGAAGGAGAGGGAGAGGGGAAAAAAAGAGGATGGACTTCTGCTAAATAAGATAGGCAATAAGTATTTATATTTTTAACCAAACGAAAATGCCAAAATGTCTGCCTTATTATCTTTTTTGTCAAGGTCAAAAAAAAAACTACTTATAAACAACAAAATATAAATGCTCATCTTGAACCATCCAAACACTTAATTAAGTCTTATGACTTATGACTATCTTACTATAGAAGAAGATGTACTGCTTATGGAACAATAAAAGACATTTAAAGTTTAGATCCTTCTAACCAAGCATTATAACCCTATCAACTCTCTACAAATTCAAACTAAATTATATTCATTCCCAATGATGGTTTCCAATCCATTCCTTCTCAGCAAAATAAAACTTTCACCTAGATATTTTCTTTAATTTTGCATTTTTGAAAACTACTATGCAGTACATGAAAGTCACTTCTCTTACCTAAAGCAGTATCGACAAGGAGAGTTCAGTTAACATGTTTGCATTCTAATCCATAAGGCAGAAAATTGTGTGCAGGTTTTCAGGTAAGGCAGGTTGAGTCAGCCTATGTTACAAACTCAGTCTTACATTGTGCCCTTGAATGTCATAGACATGTAGCTTTATAGTACACAAAATTTAAGAAAAAGAAAAAGCCTAAGTTTATGAAATGAATCTAGAGCCTTCAGAGACCAAATTACAAAGCTATGAACTCTATGCTCAAAAGCTCCAGAATAGTTGCTCAAGGCTTAACTAGATGCCAGAGTCTTGAGTTACACAGAAAGATGCTTTATTATAAAGCCATGTTTTCTGACTAAGAAAAGGTCAAATTAGATGAAATAGCCTGTAAAGAATGTTTAAAAATCAATTGTAGTTAACTGTAAGCACACAATCAAAAGGACATTCTTGCTTTTAGACTCGTCTACAGTTTTCCAAAAGAGAGCCCTGGTGGCACAGTGGTTAAATGTTTGGCTGCTAACTGAAAGGTTGGTGATTAGAACCTACCAACTACTATTCAGGAGAAAGAGGTGGCAGTTGGCTTCTATAAAGATTACAGCCTTGAAAATCCTACGGGACACTTTTCTCTTATCCTATGAGTTAGAATCAACTCAACTGCATACAATGATAAGAACACAGTGTTCTTATGTTCGTATGTTGAGGAGTAAGATATATTTAAATTTGTATTTTAAGACTTGTGTTCAAATGTTACCTGCTAACCTAAATGATACAAGTTATCATTTTCAATGGTAACAAAGGTCTATGTACCCAAATAGGATTTCAGAGGATATAGAGGGAATAACATCCAGTTATAAAAGTTGTTGTTGTTGTTGTTATGTGCTGTCGAGTCGGCCCCGACTCATAGCGACCCCTCCTTGGGTTTCCGAGGCAGTATCACTACGGAAGTAGATTGCCCCATCTTCCTTCCGAAGTTATAAAAGTAGTGAAGTTAAATTCTGAAGAAAAGAAAAAAGCACGAAAATCTCTTCCATGTAAAGCTCAATCAATACAGGCTGCCTAAAATTTTGAATTTTTAAGGTCAGAACCCAAGGTAGGTGGGCACAGTACTTGGGGGCTGCTTTTTGCTTGGGGGCAGCTCTATTTAAAGGATGGGGTCCAAGGTAGGCAGGCCTGGGGCTCAGGGCTGCTTTTCATCTGGGGGAGGTTGTACTTTATTGCTGAGGCCAGAGGTAGGTGGGCATTGGGCCAGGGGGCTGCTTTCACTTGGGGAAGCCCTATTTTAAGGTCAGGGCCCAAACTAGGTGGGCACAGAGGGGTTAGGAAAAACTGAAGGAGACAAACTTGTCTGTCAGTTTGTCTTCCTGTGGTAGCATCTGTGTTCTGTGATGCTGGAGGCTATGCCACAATGTTGCAAAATGTCAACAAGGTTATCCATGGTGGACAGGTTTCAGTGGAGCTTCCAGGCTAGGGCAGACTTGGAAGAAGGAAGAGGCCATCCACTTCTCAAACAATTAGCCAGTGAAAACCTTATGAATGGCAGTGAAACGCTGTCTGATATATTACTGGAAACCTTTATGAATTGCCCCGAAACATTGTCTGATATAGTGCCAGAAGATGAGCCCATCAGGTTGGAAGGCACCCAAAATTTGACTGGGGAAGACCTGACTCCTCAGAGTAGAGATGATCTTAACGGTATGGACAGAGTAAAACTTTAGGGACCACCAGTGGGTGATGTGGCAAAACACAAAATGAGTAGAAACAGATGCAAACATCCGTTAATAATTGGAACATGGAATGTACGAAGTATGAATCTAGGAAAATTGGAGCTTGTCAAAAATGAAATGGAACACATAAAGATCAATATTCTAGGTATTAGTGAGCTAAAATGGATTGGTTTTGGCCATTTTGAATCAGACCACCATATGATCGACTATGCTGGGAATGACAAATGAAAAAGGAATGGTGTGGCATTCACCATCACAAAGACTGTTTCAAGATCTGTCTTGAAGTACAACACTGTCAGTGGTAGTATAATGTCCATATGCTTACAAGGAACACCAGTTAATATTACTGTTATTCAAATTTGTGCACCAACCACCAAGGCCAAAGAAAAGAAAACTGATGATTTCTACCAACTTCTGCAGTCTGCAATTGACTGAACATGCAATCAAGAGGTGTTGATTATCGCTGGTGACTGGAATTCAAAAGTTGGAAACAAAGAAGAGTTACCAGTAGTTGAAAAACATGAGCTTTGTGATAGAAATAGTACTGGAGATCGCATGATAGAATTTTGCAAGACCAATGACTTATTCATTGCAAATACCTTTTTTCAACAACATAAGCGATGGCTATACACATGGACTTCACTAGATGGAATACACATGAACCATATTGACTACATTTGTGCAACAGGCAATGGAAAAGCTCAATATCTTCAGCCAAAACAGGGCCAGGAGCTGACTGTGGAACAGACCATCAACTGCTCATATGCAAGTTCAAGTTGAAGTTGAAGACAATTAAAACAATTCCACAAGAGCCAAAATATGACCTTGATAATATCCCTCCTGAATTTAGAGACCATTTAAGCAATAGATTTGATGCACTGAACACCAGTGATCAAAAACTAGAAGAATTGTGGGTTGACATCAAGAAGACCATCCATGAAATAAGCAAGAGGTCATCAAAAAGACAAGAAAGAAAGAAAAGACCAAAATGGATGTCAGAAGAGACTCTGAAACTTGCCCTCGAGCAGAGAGTAGCTAAAGCAAATGGAAGAAATGACAAGATAAAACAGCTGAGCAGAAGATTTCAAAGAGCAGCTCGAGCCAATTACTATAATGAAATGTTCAAAGACCTGGAGTTAGAAAGCCAAAAGGGAAGAACATGCTCAGCATTTCTCAAGCTGAAAGAACTGAAGATAAAATTTCAGCCTCAAGTTGCAATATTGAAAGATTCTATGGGCAAAATATTGAATGATGCAAGAAAGACCAAGAGAGGATGGAAGGAATACCCAGAGTCACTGTACCAAAAAGAATTAGTCAATGTTCATCCATTTCAGGAGGTGGCATATGATCAACAACCAAGGGAATTGAAGGAAGGAGTTGAAGCTGCACTGAAAGAAATGCTGAAAAAGAAGGCTCCAGGAATAGACAGAATACCCATGGAGAGGTTTCAACCAACTGATGCCATGCTGGAGGCACTGGCTATGCTGAGATTTGGAAGACAGCTACCTGGCCAACTGACTGGAAAGAGCCATATTTGTGCCCATTTCAAAGAAAGCTGATCCCACAGAATGTGGAAATAATCAAACAATATCATTGATATAACATGCAAATAAAATTTTACTGAAGACAATTCAAAAATAGTTGCAGCAATATATTGACAGAGAGCTTCCAAAAATGCAATCCAGACTCAGAAGAGGACGTGGAGAAGGGATATCAGAGCTGATGTCAGAGAGATCTTGGCTGAAAGCAAAGAATACCAGAAAGATTTTTACTTGTATTTTATTGACTATGCAAAATCATTGAATATGTGGATCATAACAATTACACTTGACTGCTAACCAGAAGGCTGGCGGTTCAAACCCACCAGCCACTCCCCGGAAGGAAGGTTGGGCAATCCTACTTCCGTAGTGATACTGCCTCGGAAACCCAAGGAGGGGTCGCTATGAGTCAGGGCTGACTCGACGGCACATAACAACAACAACAACAACAACAAATAGTTAATGACATTGAGAAGAATGGGAATTTCAGAACACTTGGTTGTACTCATGAAGAACTTGTACATAGATCAGGAGGCTGTTGTTTGAACAGAACAAGGGGATACTGCATGCTTCAAAATCAAGAAGGGATTGTGTCAAGTTTGTATCCTTTCACAATGCTTATTTAATTCATATGCTGAGAAAATAATCTGAGAAGCTTGATTACATGAAGAAGAATGTGGCATCAGGATTGGAGGAAGGCTCATTAACAACCTGAGATGCCAAGATGACACAACTTTGTTTGCTGAAAGTAAGGATGACTTGAAATACTTTCTGCTGAAGATTAAAGATTACAGTGTTCAGTATGAATTACAACTCAATATAAAGATAACAAAATCCTCACAACTGGTCCAATAACATTTATAGCTTCACAATAAATGGAGGAAAGATTGAACTTGTCAAGGCCTTCATATTACTTGGTTCTACAGTTAACACCAATGGAAACAGCAGTCAAGACATCAGGCAGTGTATTGCATTGGGCAAATCTGCTGCAAAAGACTTCTTTCAAATGTTGAAGAACACAGATATCTCCTTGAAGACTAAGGTGTGCCTAACCCAAGCCATGGTATTTTCAGTCACCACTTATGCACATGAGAGCTGGACAATGAAAAAGGAAGACCAAAAGAGTTGATGCTTCTGAGGTATGGTATTGGAGAAGAAAGTTAAGAGTACTATGGATGGCTAAAAGGACTAACAAAACTGTCCTGGAAAAAGGGCAGCTGGAATGCTCCTTGGAAGTGAGAATGGCCAGATTTCATCTCACCTACTTTGGTCATGTTCTCAGAAGGAACCATTCCCTGGAGAAAGATATCATGCTTGGTAAAGTGGAGAGTCAATGAAGAAGGGGAAGGCCCTCAACAAGATGGATTGACACAGTGGTTGTCATGATGGGCTTTGGTATAGCAAAGATCGTAAGGCTGGCACAGGACCAGGCAGTATTTTGTTCTACTGTGCATAGGGTCACTATGAGTTGGAGACAACTTGACAGAACCTCACAACAAAAACAACAATTTGGAATATTTGGGGAGCTATTAATATTTTTAATTTATTTTTTAACCTTTGTTAAATGAATTGTAAGTTCATACAGGAAAGTGAACATTTCATAAGTGCACAGCTTGATGAATTTTAAAAACTGAACACATCCACGGAATCCCAACCCTAATCAAGAAATAGAACAGTGCCCTATCTTGGGCCCCCAAGTCTTATTTCCTGACTAGGGTGAGCAGTATTCTAATATTGACAGCATGTATTTGTTTAGCTATTTTTGTGCTTCTTTTTGTGAATGTAGGAAGAAAAGTTAATCAGTGAAACAATCTTTTTTATCTCTATAATAATATTCTGAACCCACTATTAGTCCAGGGAGTTGCTAAGACAGTTTCAGGAGTTAAATTCCTAGCTTCCAGGAAGTTATTGGAACAATTGTAACATGAAATGTGTACCTCTTCCTCCAAGTCCAAATGTGGGAAATAATTTTCATAATGCTTTATCTGTGCAATTAGAATTTACAACATGAAATTCACTGGTGTCTGTGCAACCACAAAAATATTTAAAAAAATATCCTTAATATTCAGCAGTAAGTAGTGTAGTGCCTAAGACATTTGACTACTAACCAGAAAGCTGGTGGTTCAAACCCACCAGCCATTCCCTGGAAGGAAGGTAGAGCAATCTACGTCACTAGTGATGCCACCTCGGAAACCCAAGGAAGGTTCACTGTGAGTCAGATCTGACTTGACAGTAGTGAGTTTGGTTTGGTTTCTTATATGTGATATTAAGGAGCTTTGTTGGTGCAGTGCCTAAGGCATTTGACTGCTAACCAGAAGGTTGGTGGTTCAAACCCACCAGCAGCTACCGAAGGAAGATGGAGCAATCTATTTCAGTAAAGATTTACTGCTTCAGGAACCCAATGGGGGTCGCTATGAGTCAGAATTGACTCGATAGCAGTGAGGGTTTTTTTTTTTTTTTTGGTTATATATAATATTGTAGAAAAATATTTAATAATGTGGAAAGATGTTAAAAAGAAATATATTAACAGAGAGCATGCAGTGCATGAATCTAGTAAAAAAAAAAATAGGCATGTATATACGTATGGATATATATGTGTGTGCATAGGAGCTCTGGTAGCATAGTGACTAAGGCACTTGACTGCTAACCAGAAGGCTGGTGGTTCAAACCCACCAGCCACTTCTCAGAAGAAGGTTGGGTGATCCTACTTCTGTAGTGATACTGCCTCAGAAACCCAAGGAGGGGTCAATATGAGTTGGGGCCGACTCGATGGCACGTAACAACAACAACATGTGTATGCATGCATATATGGATATGTAGGTATAGGAATATACACAAAAGTGTTAGCCATGGTTATTTTCCACGAATAGGATTCTGGTGTTTTGTTTTTCTTTCCTTTAAAGGTATCTTTTGATTTATTTTTTAAACTGGCTAGTACTTGACTGCTAACCAGAAGGCTGGCGGTTCAAACCCACCAGCCACTCCCCGGAAAGAAGGTTGGGCAATCCTACTTCCGGAGTGATACTGCCTCGGAAACCCAAGGAAGGGTCACTATGAGTCGGGGCCGACTCGACAGCACATAACAACAACAACATGAGAAAGCAGAAGTTTGCAATACTTTTTCCCCAATTTGATATAAACCGATAAAATTGGTATGAATGAAGGACATTTCAGGAATCTGGCCAGACTTGCCAATTAATACTTAAAGTTCTGCCTAGTATTGAGATTAATCAGGTTGCTCACTTTACTCATTTCCTTCTGTTCAGTGTCATTTATGTTACTCTCTATACCTCTACCACTATCTACTACCATCAAAACCTATGTATTTGATGACATACTTCAATTCCTGTATCTTCTTTTGATTTATACAATCTTTCTTATCACTCTCTACACAAGTGTCCATGAAGCATATTCTGTCTTGCAATATTAACTTATTTTAAAGGGTTAAATCTTGGTTCAGAACAAGAATGTAAGTGCATTGAATACAGATATTATGTCATTACTTATTTTCATAATCTGTACAATGCCTACCATATGAATAGTATCCAATTGGCATTTAATAAAATTGTATGGAGTGGAATTGAAATGAAGTGAATTGAATAAGAAAAAACACTGAGAATCAGTAAATTCATACCTTAAGTTAAATAGCAATGAATACCAATGCATGATTCAGATGTAATTAATAGGCTATACTTCATAAACACTTTTAATGAGGTAGGCTGTACCTTTAGCTTCTGAGAATTTTTCATGTAATTATCTAAAATGCATCAAATATTTCTTTTTGGTTAAACTATATATGGTTGAGTATTTGATGCTATGAACAATAACATTCTAAAACTCCCCTTAAATACCTAAAAGAGGCTTAGATAGGACAAAGCATCCACTCAACATCAGTTTAAAAATAATTCATCCTATGACAGTAACAAAAATTACTTAGAAAAGTGTTAAAACACTTCTGCTAGAATAATTCATTCATTTAATGAATGTTATTAGTGTCTACCATGTACTCTTGTCACATGGGGTTTCTAAGAGTTGAAATTGACTCAATACCACCTCACAGCAACAACAACCATGTAGACACTCAATATTTTTCTAAGCATTGGTGAAAAAAAAGATGCAAAGGCTCTGCTTTCATGGAGCTTATATTCCGGTAGAACATGGGTAGAGAAGGCTTGTTAATCTTCATGTTATATTTCTTGTATCTCTTTGGAATTAATGAAAAGTGACCCTCTCCTGAAGACAGCAATTTCTTCTTCAGTTATTATGTGTTGGTGTGAATCATTCTTTGACATCCCATATATCTTGAAAATCAGGAAGATAGGATCAGATCCTTCTCACTGCTACTCTTTCACATACCCTATTCTAAGATATGGGAGCTCTGGTAGCATAGTGCCTAAGCACTTGACTGCTAACCAGACGGCTGGTGGTTTAAACCCACCAGCCACTCCTCGGAAGGAAGGTTGGGCAATCTACTTCCATAGTGACACTGCCTTGGGAACCCAAGGAGGGGTCACTATGAGTCGGGTCCGACTCAGTGGCAAATAATAATGACAACAACATTCTAAATAATGAATTTTGTATTCTCTTTTAATGTTCACTGATCCTTTAAAACTCGTGGACATTAGTGTAGGAAGTTCTTTTCTCAATTTCACTTGTTTTTACTAATATCAGACCCAGCTCCCTGATTCACTGAAGACTTCAGCACTTAGATCACCCAACCCCTTCTTCCTTACCAAGGGTTCTGGTAGAATCGTTTGTGGTTTCAATATTTGTGTGAATAATCCATTCAACACCTCAGCATTTCAGATCCTTTACTTTCTCATCTACAAAGAACTCTTGAGTCATTTGCTCTCATTTTGATATTCCAATCCTTGCTGCCACCTACAATTGCTTCATATCTAACATAGTAAGTTCAAACATCCAGAAGCTCTGGTGGCATAGTGGTTAAAGCATTTGGCTGTTAACCAAAAGGTAGTGGGTTCTAACCCACCAGTGCTGCATGGCAGAAAGATGAGGCAATCTGCTTCTGGAAAGATTTACAGCCTTGGAAACCATATAGGGCAATTCTACTCTGTCCTAATTGGTCACTATGAGTTGGAATAGACTTGATGGCATTAGGTTTTATTTATTTGGATCCTTCAATCCAACAGCAAACATTGATTTTCCCACCTCTTTCATTCATTTGTTGTTGTTAGGTGCCATGGAGTCATCTATGACTCATAGAGACCCTATATACAGCAGAATGAAACACCACCAGGTCCTGTGCCACCACCACTATCCTTGTTCTAGCTGAGCCCTTTGTTGTAGCCACTGTGTCAATCCATCTTGTAGAGAGCCTTCCCCTTTTTCATTGACCCTCCACTTTATCAACCATCTTACCCTTTTCCAGGGAATGGTCACTTCCTACAACATGACCAAGGTAGGTGAGATGCAGTCTGGCCATTCTCACTTCCAAGGAGCATTCCAGCTGCACTTCTTCCAGGACAGATTTGTTAGTTGTTTAGGCAGTCTTTGGTACTCTCAGTATTCTTCTCCAACACCACACTTAGGAAGCATCAACTCTTCTTTGTTCTTCCTTATTCATTGTCCAGCTCTCACATGCATATGAGGTGATTAAAAATACCATGGCTTGTGTCAGGCACACCTTAGTCTTCAAGAAGATATTTTTCTCTTCCACACTTGAAAGAGATCTTTTGCAGCAGATTTGCCCAGTGCTACACATCATCTGATATCTTGACTGCTGCTTCCATTGGTGTTGATTGTAGAACTGAGTAATGTGAAGTCTTTAACAACCTCAATCTTTTCTCTACTTACTATAACGCTGGTTATCAGTCCAGTTGTGAGGATTTTTTTTTTTTTTTTTTTTT
>NW_006921600.1:4717234-4720989 GCF_000298275.1 Orycteropus afer afer
TGGAGAAGGATGTCGTGGTTGGTAGGGTGGAGGGTCGACAAAAGAGGGGGAGGCCTTCAACGAGATGGATTGACATGGTGGCTGCAATGATGGGCTCAAGTATAGCAGGGATTGTGCAGCTGGCGCGGGATCGGGCAGTGTTTTGTTCTGCTGTGCATGGGGTCACTATGAGTCGGAAACGACTCGATAGCGCCTAACAACATGCAAAAATGCTGGTGAATGGCCAAAAAACACGTGGTCATAGTAGTAGAAATAATAATAAAATTGTTATTATAATAAAGATTCCTAACAGAAAATTATTTTCAAGCATGTCTCTATAGATTCAATTTAATTCAGCAGGAATTTGCTAAGCATCTACTCTGTACAAGTCACTACATGGGAGATAGAAATTACATGTGTGACTAAGATATTGTCATTTTTACTCAAATCATTCCAAGCTCAGTTGCTTAAGCAGAAATATACATAACCAAATAAATTGCTGGCCAGTCTTTGGTAAGTTTTATAACAGGTGTGAAAACAAAGAAAGATGTCATCAGTTCAATCTGGAAGATAAACACTGCAGAGGAAGTGAATTTGAGCTGGGCTTTAGAATGGAATTCCCAAACAGAGGAAAGGACAAGTCTGAAAACCAAGGCATAATATTTAAAGACACAGAACTGTGACTGAATGTACAAGAAAATTAAATGGGGCACAGTTTAACAAGGCTGGGTACTTGGGGTAAGTGCCCAGGAATAGTTAGAATTGTGAGTCAATTTCCACTCATAGACAACTCCTGTGACAGAGTAGAACTCCTGCATAAATTTTCTAGGCTGCAGTCTTCAGAAACAGATCACTAAGTCTTTCTTTTGAGGAACTGATGGTAGATTTGAACTGCCAACATTTAGTGCTTGACCATTGCACCACTAGGGCTCCTTACAGACAAGGTAGGAATCAAATTATCAAAGATGCTAATGATATTTTGAGATGTTTGAACTTTGTTGTAAGGCAATGGAGAATCATTGAAAGATTTTCAGTAAGGTACAGCATAAGCCAATTAGTATGAAAACAAATGATTGAAAAATAAACTTACTTTGAAATAGACAAGGATGAATCTGTATAGCTGTGTTGTCATAATAGACATTAAATCAGAGGACACATGAGTACATGAATTAGAACTTCATGCAACTAAGCAGTTAATTCGACTTAACAATACAGATGGCAAAAGATGGGGGGGAGAGGATAGAAAGCATTATGTTTATTTGTTAACAGCTCTATTGTATTATATTTCTGTGCATTAGTCAGTGTTAAGTAAAATCTGCTTATTTAAAATCCTTTTAAATAGTGTTTAAGTATTTTCTGATGACACAATCTGCTAAATACTTACCCTTGGTGAATATTTTCATTAACCTTGTTGCAAATACTAAGCCTAAAACTGTGTATTTTGGGGGGTCTTGATTATAGACTAAAGCATGGTGACATCATTATTAAACCACATCTGGATAATTTCTAGAGTCTTTTTTTTTGTTTCCCTATGCTATTTATGAAATTCAGCAAACTAATAGAAAATGCCACAATTGAAAAACTCTGAATTCTCAAATTATTAGGGTTCCCTTTCTCTCAAAATAAAGGAAGAGAAGGAATAAAACCTCTAAACCTGGATTGATAGTACACAGTACACAGACATCAGAAAAATGAGAGGAATTTACTTGTATTCAATATACAACAAGAAAAAGAGAAAGAAAATTCAAACTGCTTTCTCTTGTCCATATAATATATGTCATTCTTTTTAGACCATCAATAAGAATCCTTCAGTTCTCTAACAGAGTAAAGTCACTTCATATTTCTATAAATTATTTTCAAAATAATATTCTCTATCATGTATTAAGGGAGCTCTGGTAGCATAGTGCCTAAGGCATCTGACTGCCAACCAGAAGGCTGGTGGTTCAAACCCACCAGCCACTCCTCTGAAAGAAGGTTGGGCAATGTACTTCCATCATGGTACCACCTTGGAAACCCAAAGAGGGTTCACTATGAGTCAGACCTGACTTGATGGGCAGTGGATTGTCATATATTAAAGTAGCTCTGGTGACTCAATTCCTAAAGCATTTGACTGCTAACTAGCAGATTGGTGGTTCAAACCCATCAGCTACTTCACAGAAGGGAGACTGGGCAATCTGCTTCTATAAGCATTTACCACCTTGGAAACCCAGTGGGGTCACACTATGAGTCAGAATCCAGTCATGGCAGTGGGTTGGTTTTGGTGTTTGGTATCATAGATTAAAAAAATAATAATACACATGAAACTTGAGTTACTTCTTTAAGTAATGAAGATGAAATTAGAAAGAAAGATTTTGTTAAGTACTTAATAACTGTCTTAACTTAGAAATGTTTTTTAGAATATATATGATTTTGTCCATGGCCAACATTTGAATGTTTCAAAAGCACTAATTATTATTTCTTCTTGGTTTTTCCAAGTAAATATGTTCATTAATCCTGAGTTCTGGCTCTTTCATCTGTAAGTGATAGAAATTCAGCTATTTCAATGTTGCTTTTTTGTGTAATGGGTTCCATTCTCTACTGTAGCATGTGGTTTGCTCCATTTGTTGGGGAACATGGTCATCTGCAACTTTGAACTCATATGCTAATGGTGGCAAAACTGCTCCACTAATTCCAAATTGAAAATACTAAGGGAGGATTCTCATTGGCCCGCCTTAAATCATATGCCCAATTTAGGGGTCATCAGTGCAGGAACAAATCTCTTCTGGCAGACCTGCAATCAGAATTCTCCTTAGAAGCAAGAATAGCCAGACTTTGTCTCATCTGCTTTGGTCATGTAGTCAGAAGGGTCCAGTCCCTGGAGAAAAATATCTTGGTAAAGTGGAGGATCAGAGATAAAGGGCTAGACCCTCAATCAGATGGATCGACATGGTGGCTGCAACGAAGAGCTTAAGCATAGCAAGGATTTTGAAGATGGTGCAGACCAGGCAGTGTTTCCTTCTGTTGTACATAGGGTCGCTATGAGTGGGAGATGACTCGATGGCACCTAACAACAACAAAGGGGAGGGTATTGTTCCTAGAGGAGAGGAAAAAAGACACAAGTCATGAAGAAATCACTGTGAACTAGGATACCACCCAAATGTTGACTTTTAAAATTCTAAAACTCAGCTCATGACTTAAATGTACAAATATCAGAATCTTAGTGTCAATAATGCCTCAACTGTACTTTTAAATTATTTTTGGTTAATAGTTTTATGAATCGTATTCTTGGAAATCATTCAACGCTGCTGTCTATCTCTATTCTTCCTTTTGAGAATTTTCCCCAAAATGTATCTGCTTAAAATTAAATCCTTTTCCTTGATTTATTTTCTCTCATTTTTGAAATTCACAAATGTGTCAGTGTATGGCTTCATTTCAAAAATAATAAATCAACTTTTAAAATCAGTCTACACCTTTCTTACATTGAAGGAATATCATTCATTCCTTTTGACTTTTATTATCTGCATTAGAACACCTTCCCAGTCCTCCTAATACTGTTAACAATGCAGTACACCTATGGTAACAGTTTTATAATTAATGCCTGAATAGTTTAAGTGCTAGTATCTTCCTTGATTTGTGTTGTTGTTGTTATGTGCCATCGAGTCGGACCCAGCTCATAGAGACCCCTCCTTGGGTTTCCAAGGCAATATCACTATGGAAGTAGATTGCCCAACCTTCCTTCTGAGGAGTGGCTGGTGGGTTTGAACCTCCAGCCTTCTGGTTAGCAGTCAAGTGCCTTA
>NW_006921600.1:4721089-4726933 GCF_000298275.1 Orycteropus afer afer
ATTTTTTTTTTTTTTTTTTTTATATTGAGCTGTAATCCACACTGCAGACTGTAGTCTTCAATCTTCATTGGTAAGTTCTTCAAGTCATCTACACTTTCAGCAAGAAAAGTTGTGTCGTCAGCATATCGCATGTTGTTAATGAGTCTTTCTCCAATCCTGATGCTATGTTCTTCTTCATATAGTCCAGATTCTCGGATTATTTGCTCAGCATACAGATTGAATAAATATGGTGAAAGGATACAATCTTGATGCAGTCCCTTCTTGATTTTACACCATGCATTATCCCCTTGTTCTGTTCAAACAGCCTCCTGGTCTATGTACAGGTCCCTCATGAGTACAATTAAGTGTTCTGGAATTCACATTCTTCTCAATGTTGTACCCAATCTGTTATGATCCACACAATCAAATGCTTCTGCATAGTCAATAAAACACAGGTAAACATCTTTTTGGTAATCTTTTCTTTGAACCAAGATCCATCTGACATCAGCTATGATATCCCTTGTTCTGTGTCCTCTTCTGAATCCAGCTTGCATTTCTGAAAGTTCTCTGTCAATATACTGCTGCAAACATGTTTGAATTATCTTCATTAAGATTTTATTTGCATGCAGTATTAATGATATTGTTTGATAATTTCCACATTCTGTGGGATCCTCTTTCTTTGGAATGGGTACAAATATGGATCTCTTCAAGTCAGTTGGCCAGGTAGCTGTCTTCCAAATCTCTTAGCATAGCCAAGTGAGTGCCTCCAGCATGGCATCCATTTGTTGAAACATCTCCATGGGTATTCCATGTATTCCTCGAGCCCTTTTTTGCCACTTCCCTCAGTGCAGCTTCAACTTCTTCCTTCCATACCGTTGGTTCTTGATCATACGCCACCTCCTGAAATGGATAAACATTGACTAATTCTTTTTGGTACAATGACTCTGTGTATTCTTTCCATCTTCTTTTGCTGTTCCCTGCATCATTCAATATTTTGCCCAGAGAATCTTTCAATATTGCAACTCGAGGCTGAAATTTTTTCTTCAATTCTTTCAGCTTGAGAAATGCTGAGCGTGCTCTTTCCTTTTATTTTTCTAACTCCAGGTCTTTTCACATTTCATTATAATTGACTGTCATCTCTAGCTGCTTTTTGAAATCTTCTGTTCAGCTCTTTTATCTTGTCATTTCTTTCATTTGCTTTAGCTACTTTTCTCTCAAGGGAAAGTTTCAGAGTCTCTTCTGACACCTATTTTGATGTTTTCTTTCTTGTCTTTTTAATGACCTCTTGCTTTCTTCATGGATGATCTTTTTGATGTCATCCCACAATTCCTCTGGTTTTCAGTCATTGGTGTTCAATGCATCAAATCTATTCTTTAGATGGTCTCTAAATTCAAGAGCAATATTATCAAAGTCATATTTTGGCTTTCATGGAGTTCTTTTAATTATCTTCAACTTCAACTTGGACTTGCATATGAGCAGTTGATTATCTTTTCCACAGTCAGCTCCTAGCCTTGTTTTGGCTGAAGATATTGAGCTTTTCCAATGCCTTTTGCCACAGATGTAGTCAATCTGATCCTTGTGTACTCCATCTGGCAAAGTACACATGTAGAGCTGCCATTTGTATTGTTGAAGAAAGGTATTTGCAATAAATAAGTCATTAGTCTTGCAAAATTCTATAATGCAATCTCCAGCATTATTTACTCATTTATATACTCATACTAAAATATTTCTGTTCTTTGTTGAAACTCCCAATTCCTCAACCCCTAGTACTTCTCCCCATGTTTTAGACTCTGTCTTTCCTTCTCTCCTAACCTATTCCCACAGTATAGAACTTGAAATGATTGCTTTTCAATGTTATCAACTCTTTTGGAATGTTATTATTCCAAAATATTCAAGAGGAAACCTATCATATCTAGATCAAGCCAACCACCTGTGTTTCTCATGCTTCAGCCTGAATGTTGCCAACAAAAACTTGATAAACACACAGATTGGTACCATTTTGATGTCAGATATTCTTTAATCTCCAATAGGTTTCTAAATCTTTGCCTGAAATCTTCCTGTATTTTCTAGTCTGCTTTGTCTCTCATTTACCATTGCAATCTCTGCAGTCATTGTCACCAATTCGTCAAGCTGCAATGTTGCTTGATGCAGCAGAGGATTTTGCTTCCTACTTTAATTCAAAGTACTGAGATGGCAGTAATCAGCTTGATGCTATTGAACTGGTTAGCTTTCATATGTCAGAATCCACAATTCCCTCCTTCCTGTAGGAAACAAAGAAGGGGTGTCCTTTCTCTGCAAAGGAATAGCCCTTTCCTGGCCCCTATCTTCTCCTGTCTTGGTGATGGCTTCTCTATCAGTTATCCTCACTTTTCCTGTGATTTTATCTCTACTGTACCAACTCTTTCCCTCAGTGTTTGTATAGGCTTGAATCTCTTACATGTCAGGGAAAAAAGAAAAAAAAAAAACAGTTAAAACATGTCTTTTTATAAGACATGTGAAAATAAGAAAGGGCAAATGTGTAGAGGCCAAAGTTTATTAGTGGTTACCAGGGGCAGGAGGGAGACGGAAAAGGGAGTTAATGATGATGGAAAAATCACACTGATTAAGGGTAGGGTTGTACAACCAATTATTGCAATTCCTGCCAATTAGTTGTACACCTGTAAAAATTTGAATTGGCTAAAGTTTTTGTGTTTACAACAATGACAGAAAAAGAAAAGAGTAGCTGCTGAGGCTATTTATTTACTATCAAACATCTTATGGGATTTGAAGGTGTTTGAAGGTTTAGGTTTAGGTTTAGGGTCATGATTTCATGGGACATCCCAGTTAATTGGCTTAATAATGTGTTAGTTCTTCTGTTCTGTCTCTTAGTTCATTGCATAGTTCCTGGAGTCTTAAAAGCTTACAAGTGACCATGCAAGGCACAATCATTGGTCTTGATCTACTTGGAAAAGGGGCTCTGGTGATGCTGTGGTAAAGCATTGGACTGTTAACCAAAAGGACCACGGTTCAAACCCACAAGATGCCATGCAGGAGAAAGATGAGGCAGTCAGCTTCTCTAAAGATTTACAGCCTTTAAAACTCTATGGAGCATTTTTATACCATCCTTTTGGGTCACTATGAGTAAGAATCAACTATAAGGCAGTGGGTTTTGTTTTGCATACATCTGCAACAACAGAGAAGAAGGAAAGTCAGGAAAAGGAGGAGGATGTGGAATGTGTGGCTAATTGCCTCCACGAACAAATGCCTCTTTTGCCATGAGACCAGAAGTACTGGTTGGTGCCTGACTACAATTACTAAACATTTTGATCACAGATTCCATAAAAGGGGGAAAAATCAACAGAATTTCAAATTCTCATGAACCTATAACCAGAAGGCAGGTGGTTCAAACCCACCAGCCACTCCTCAGAAGGAAGATTGTGCAATCTACTTCAGTAGTGATACCTCCTCAGAAACCCAAGGAGAGGTTGCTATGAGTTGAATCAACTCGATGGCAGTGAGTTTGGTTTTTTTGGTTTTATATTTTCTGTAGTCATGGAGGATGGGTGATCCCATGAAACTGTTGTCCTGAGGTAATCTTTAAAACTTAACCAAAAATATCCACTCACTTCTTCTTAAAACTAGACAGTAGTTTAGCTTAACTAGTTAGAAAGGTCTGCCTCGAGTATTATGCCCTTTTAAGAATTATCTTTATGAGATCAAATGGACAACAACAACTGGGAAGATGAGATGGGGACTTTGAGTTAAGTTTATGTTAATGAGGGAGGAAAAGCTCAGAAAATGAGGGTGTGAATGCTTGCATAACTTGAAAAATGTAATCAATGTCCCTGGATTGTACATGTCTAAACTGTTCAATTAGTGTGTAATTTGCTGTCTATATTTTTAACAATAAAATATAAAGAAAAAAATATTTTCTGAATCCCACATCCCATGTATTGTCCTAGCTTCACCTTCCTCACTTTCACAGTCATACCCCTTCACTGTCTCCACCTCCAGACCTCCATAGAATAACCAAGTACAACAAGACTGGCTCTCTAATTAATTGAAAGTGACTCTACCTATGGAGAGCAATGAGAACAGGGAAACAGATAAGGAAATGTGCTCTCTGGGGATTTGTTCTAGAGTGGCTTTGTTCATTAATGTGATCATTTTTTTTTTAAACTGCAGATTTTCTAGACAGGTTTAAATGCATAGTCCACATTTTGCCCTTAAACATTAACATTCAGAGTTAATCAAAACAAATTCTTTTTCTTAACTTTTGCATTCATTCTTTTAATATCAAGGTCAGACATGACATGGTAGAGATTGACACAGGCTTAAAGTATGACTGTAAGTCATTTTCTATGACCATTTGTTCATCAAGACAAATAAGCAAGCAAATAAAGGAACAAAAAGCCTCAAAAATGGAAGGAATTAAAAGCTACAGGGCCAAGCAACATGGAGATTATGATAGAATGACTCCATTTATTTTATTCTAACTTCCATAACTTTATCACACACACACATACAAAAGCCCTGATTCCAACACATAGCAACACTGTAAGACTGAAAGGGACTGGCCCAGAGGATTTCCAATGATGTAATCTTCACAGAAGCAGACTGCCACATCTTTCTCTCATGGAACCTCTATAGTGAGTTCAAACTGCTGAACTTTTGGTTAGCAGCCAAGCACTTAACCACTGTGCCATCAAAGTGGATCTAAAATTTATCTTTGCCACAAATATTATTATTAGAATCTTCTATCCCTTATAGAAATTAAATCATGGATTCTGTTGATATATTTTTGACTTCTTGCAACTACTAGAACACTAGCCCAGACTCAGCATTTAATAACTATTAGTTGAATAAATGAAGGAATAATCTAAGAAAAGAATGAATTATTACAGTATATGAAGACATTAAGAGCTTGGACTTTGTATTCATTTTCTGTTTCTACGCAACAAATTACCCAAAACTTGGAAACCTAAAACAAGAGACATTTATTAGCTTATAGTTCTGTAGGTCTGAAGTTTGGTTGGGCTCAACCAGGATCTGTAATTATGGTCTTACAAAGCCAAAATCAAGATGTCAACCAGTTTGGCTCCTCATCTGGAGGCTCTGGGAAAGAAATCTGCTGCTTAACTCATTGGGCTGTTGGCTGAATTCAGTTCCTCACCATGATTGGTTTGAGGTCTCCATTTCATGCTAGCTGTCAGCTGGGGGCCACTCTCAGCTTCTGGAAGCCAATGCCAAGTCCCTCTACATTGTCATGTCCATCTCACACACACAGAGCCTCTCTTGTATTGAAACCTTCAGATGTTACAGATCCCTTTGACTACTTCTGTGGGTAGCCAGAGAAAATTCTCTGATTATAAAGGGCTCATGTAATTGGATTGCACCTACCAGGATCATCACTCTTTATAAGGTAAGATAATCACAACAGAGATATCTCAACATATTCACAGTTTCCACCTACACTCAATGAGAAGAAGATTGGACAAGGGTGAGGGCCATTGAGAACCATTCTTAGAATTTTGCCTACCACAGGGATCAGAACAGAATCATACAAATGTGCATCTTACTGGCTGTGTGACCTTGCTAAGCCTTGGCATTCTGGTAAAATGAAAATAACTATCTACTTGAGATACTTAGTTTGAGAATTAAATAAGGTAACATATGCAAAAATGCATAAAAAATGTAAAGCTTTCGAGACCTCCATTTGCTGATGCGGCATCACTCAAATTGAAGAGAAACAGCTGCAGACATCCATTAATCATTGGAATGTATGACGTATGAATCTAGGAAAATTGGAAGTTGTCAAAAATGAAATGGAACACATAAAGATTGATATCCCCGGCATTAGTGAGTTGAAATGGACTGGTTTTGGCC
>NW_006921600.1:4733181-4762217 GCF_000298275.1 Orycteropus afer afer
ACACACACACACACAAAGGAGCACTGGTGGTGCATCATTTAAATATGGACTAAAGCCTAGTGACATCATTATAAAATCACTCTGATAAATGGATTGAGCAGATCTTTACCAATAAGATATCATCTTCATAGCAGTTAAATGGAAAAAAAGGATGGAAATTGTGTGTTTTATACTATACTAACATTTGCATATTTGGTTGTATATTATGTAGACTATCTCTGGAAATATACATAAGAATTTAGTAATTGACCAGCTCCTGGAAGAGACCTGAATGATGGGGAAACAAGGGTGAAGGAAAACTTAATTCCCATGTAAACTCTTTTGTATCTTTCAAATTTTGTACCACGATACATATCACCCATTAAAATATAAAATAAAAAACGTAAACAACCAAAACTGAACTCACTGTCATCGAGTTGGTTTCAACTCATAGTGATCCCCATTGGGTTTCCAAGGTGGTAAATATTTATGGAAGTAGATCACCCCATCCTTCCGCTGAGCAGCTGGTAGTTTTGAACTGCTGAACTTCTGATTAGCAGCCAGATGCCTTATCCAGTACACCACCATAAGTACACTTTAAAAATAAAATTACTACAGAATGACATATTATGGACATTAAAGAAAATTGGGGAAATGTGAAGCAAAAAAAAAAAAAAAAATGCTCACAATCTCACCTACCATAGATAACCACTAATTTTATTTAAGTTTATGCAATTATATTTATATTTGGTCATGTTGTCAGAAGGGACCATTCCTTGAAGAAGGATATCATACTTGGTAAAGTAGAGGTTCAGAGCAAAAGGGGAAGACCCTCAAAGGGAAGGTTTGACAGGGTGGCTGCAATGATGGACTCAAGCATAACAAGGATTGGGAGGATGGCACAGAACCGGGCAGGGTTTTGTCCTGTTGTACGTAGGGTCGCTATGAGTCAGAGCCGACTTGACAGCACCTAACAACTTGCATTTACAATCTTCTGATTTTTTTTTCTAATGCACAAATATACACATATAATTGAGATACTACTGTTTTACAAACTTGTATCACTTTACAATGCATAATGAGCATATTGACAAGTCACTGATTTATTTTCTAATTTATATTTAAATGGCTGCATATTATTTTCAAGCAATATTTCATAATATATTTAGCCAAATCCTTACAAAATGTGGAATATTTCCAATTTTACTCTATTATAAGTAACATTGTACTCTCAATAATTCTTGCATAGAGATCTTTGTGTGTATTTCTAATTTCTTAAAATTAATTCCCTAGATGTTTTATTTAAAATGATGTATTCCTTTTTTTCCTATTTTCTAACATACATTAATGATGTTTACTTTTTGCATAAAACTTATATATCAGTTATTTTTCTATTTTTGTCATTTGTATTTTTTATTCTGTTTATGGTGTTTTTATTTTTTTCTTTCTTCCCAAGAAGCCTGTGCTGCACAGTAAGGAGCTCTGGTGGTGTAGTGGTTAAGGCATTTGGCTGCTAATCAAAAGCTCAGTGTTTTCAGCCCACCAGCTGCCCCATGGAAGAAAGATGGGTCAGTCTGCTTCTGTAAAGATTTATAGCCTTGGAAACCCAATAAGGTTTCACTATGAGTTGGAATTGACTCAATGGTTGTGAGTTTGGTTCAGATTTTGGTTGTTGCATAGTGGCTAACCTCTTAACTGCTAACTGAAACATTGAAAATTTGAACCCACCAACTGCTCCACCAGAGAAAGATGAAGTAGTATGCTTCCATAAAGGTTTACAGCCTTGTCCTATAGAATCACTATGAGTTAAAATCGACTCAACAGCAATGGTTTGGCATTAGATTTATGGTGGTTTTTAACATGAAGACACTTTTGCTTAAAATTGTAGTCAAATATAGAAATATTTTCTTTTATAGTTTCTTCCTAAGGAAAAATTTGAAATACCTTTCTTACTCTGAAAAACATAAATATTTCCTGATGTTTTCCTTGATAATTTATATTTTAAAAGTGTCTCCCTATGTATTAACTCTTTGGAGTGTTTAATTCATCCAAATATGTTCAAAGGTTAACCAATTTTATTACCATTTGGCAGGTGAGGATATCGAGATTCTGAAAGCTTAATTTATTTGCTTGGAATCATAAAGCTAGCCAGAGCTAGAATTTTGATATTCTGATTTCCAGTTGAATGTTGTAACTTACAAGTTGCAAATCTCAACTAGATGTTCAAAGTAAAAGAAAGATGAGAAATTCTGGTAAATCTTTAATAATATTCAGTAGTGTCAAAATATTAATACAACATTGACATCTTTCTCACATTATCAATGCATTCTTAAAGACAACATGTCAATTAGTGTCTCTTACTCAAATGTTAGGTTTGGTTTTAAAAATTTAAAGCAAGTCTACTGATTTTAAATGGGAACTGTCTAATATTATGCACTCATAAATTGAGGAGATAAATGTAGAAATTATAGGTCTGCAGAGTGTAGTACTGATAGAAGAGGGAGCATTTCTTCAAAATCAGTAAAGAAAAGTCAAACAATGTAAACTGCAATTCTTATGACTCTCCTGCTACATGACCTGGTACCATCCTGTTTCAATTAACTGTGGACATTAAAGAATAATATACCCTTTTAACACACTCAAAGAAATGGTAGATAACTTTGTAATGATTGCACACAATGTGCACAGAGGTAGTGAAAATTAAATAATTATTTATATATATGGGCTTCCGAAGAGTACTTGGGAGGAAAGCCTAAAGACACTAGAAAAAATATTTTCAAGAATGTTGGCTTGTAATTTGTTCATTCATTCATTTATTCCATTCATCTATTCATTCATGCATCTTTTTTGGTTATTATAATCAGGCAGGACAGTTATTTTTCCAACATAATAGCGTTTGATCAAGGACTGACCTGGTGCATTTTGACATGTGTGATTTACAATTTTTTCTGTTTTCACTTAGCATATTCTGCTATAATTAGTGGTTTACTTGGTTGTCTTCATCACTATCTAGATTGTGAACAACCTGAGGGCAGGAACTATGCCTCTCATCCTGAGGACATGGGACAGTAAATGGCAGATAGTACAAAAGCAATAAATATTGTTCTCAGGGTGAAGGAATAGAAGGAATCAATTTTTCCAGTCATGTGAAAACTAGAGGTTATGTTGAGAATTTGTGGGAATATCAGGTAGAGGTTTAGAGATGGAGTAATTCATTTGAAAGTGACGGCCTGACTTAATCCAATCAGTATCAGAAGAGTAACATATTTTCCAGTGCTTGACATATACATTTGGTAGATATCTGCTTCTTATTTCTCTGCATTCTATGACTACTTAGACTATGACAAAGCTTTTATGCTCATAAATTGTGCAAAACCCCTGAGAGATACCATTCCATGACTACAAATGTAACTCAATTATATTAAAGTAAGGAAAAATTTGATCATGTATTGTAGTTATATGAATAAAATCTTCATAATCATAACCAACAAGAGTGGTGCATATTTTCAAAGTGAAATAAAATCACACTCACTGCCATTAAGTCGATTCCAACTCATAGTGACCCCCATTGGGTTTCCAAGGTGATAAATCTTTACAGAAGTAGACTACCCCATCTTCCTTCCACAGAGCAGCTGGTAGGTTTGAACCACCAACCTTCTGGTTAGCAGACAAATGCCTTAGGCACTACATCACCAGAGTTCTTAGGCAAAAGTGAAATGGGAAACTTCTTAGTGAACGTCTTAAGACCTAGACAAAAGCATCCTTTGTCCCATGCTCACATTTATGATTCTTCCTGGTCTTATTCAAACATAGAGCATTAGAAAATAAGTTTGAGTCAAAAAAAGAAAAAAAATCCAATAGAGTTGGGAGAAATTTGTCACACACATCCCAGCTTTTAAAGATTTTGCAATGACAGTAGTCTTCTATTACCCTTCCTATTTTTTATTTTTCCTACTATGGAAGTATATACAAACTCAGCAGCTCCTAGGAATATACTACCAAATATGCAAATACTTGAATATCTATTTCATGTCAGGAGATTAGAAACTCACTTTCTGCCACTTGTGTAGCTCTATTATGCAAAAATCAAGAGTATGCAGGTCATAAATTCTACTAGGTAGGAACTCTGGGTGTGGAAAAGACTATATAGATAATTTTAAAAGATTTCACACTCAGCTGAATAATTGCTATAAAGTTAAGGTCAGTTTTTAAAATATAAATCGAATAAGTGGTTTACATAAAGGTACCTACCTTTAGTGTAACCTGAGCTCAAAAAACTCTTGAGTAGACATCTCTCAAACACGGCATCTGTGGGAGCCTTCCTCTGAAAACATTTTCTACAAGTTGAAGTTTGCCTTTCATTTCTAAAAACTACTGTTTTCCTTTAATGATAGCTGCTTATACTTTATTACTATAGATAAATATTCTGTTTTAAAAGATGTGCTGTAGATAAAATTAGCTTATATGTACTAATATTAATAAAACATGAATCAAAGCACTTAAGGAAACATTCAGATTGCAAAGTAGAAAATAGAAATATTTTAGAATTACTGTTATAAAAGGTCTAAGAAAAAGAATTCATTATTTCAGTAATGGTGGGATATGCACCAGATATAAAAGACAGAGAGATGTCAGGTCTAATAAAATTAAATAGTTACATATTTATTTATTTTGGATAAGTATTGTAGCGTAAGGATTCATATTTTGTCAATGCTTTCAACTAGTTTTATATATGTGATGTACTGTATAATATAATGATGAATCTAAAAAAGTGAGTTTTGTTGGCTAGAAGTAAAATGTTAATGCTAATACGTTATCTTCAGTTTTATGCCTATAAGTAGTTTGTTGCTAACATCCTCATTCTTATTTGTTATTAATCAATGAAATTTTATTTCCTCCCTAATTAATTTTTATTATAAGTATTTCACTCTCCATCAAAGGTATACACCATAATTTGTAATTTTGTCTAAATTCTCCTCAAATCATTTACCATTTTATATTCTAACTTACTGAAATAATATAAATTAAAGTGGTTTGGAATCATTGGTATATAATAAATAGCTATAACAAGTAAAACATGGATCTCTGAATTTTGGAAAACATAAGCCAGAATAATATGTAATTCAAGAAAAATATCTGAAAACATCTTGTACATGTCTTGTTAGCTACTATATCTCATAAAATACAAAGTAGATGCATATAGCAGATGACAATAAATATTTATGGAGTGAATAACTAAAAAAAAAGATGATAAAAAAAGTTATTTCTGAATGTGTTGTTGTTGTTGCTGTTGTTATGTGCCGTTGAGTCGGACCCGACTCATAGTGACCTCTCCTGGTTTCCAAGGCAGTATCACTAAGGAAGTAGATTGCCCCACCTTCCTTCCAAGGGGTGGCTGGTGGGTTTGAACCGCCAGCCTTCTGGTTCACAGTAAAGTGCATTAGGCACTATGCTACCAGAGCTCCCGTTTCTGAATGTACGTTAAGCCAAATAAATATGATTCCTTCCACAAGACATGGACTACATGTTTTGAATTTACTGAAAAAATTTAGTCTATCATAATAACGTGATAAACATTTAAAATGTGTATTATTCCCAGTATTTATGAGCATTAATTAGTAGAGTGACATTTAAATAAAAAGAACCATTTAGCCTCTCTTGTTTTTGATAATGGTTTAACTTGTCATCTTTTACCTGTTGTACTAGTTGTGTAGGGCTGGCATAACAAATTACCACAAACTGGATGGCATCAAATAACACAAATTTATTTTCTCACAGTTTTGGGGGCTAGAAAGTCTAAATCAAGGTGTTAGCAGAATCTTGCTCTCTCTGAAAGCCCTAGAGGAGAATAGATTCCTTGCTGTTCTCTTAGCTTCTTAAGCTGCTGGGAATCCTTGGCGTTTCTTTGCTTGTAGATGCATTGTGCCAATGTTTGCTTCTGTTGTCACATGGTATTCTCCCAGGATCTCTGTCTCTGTATCTCTCCTCATCTTTTTATAGGGACACCAGTTATATTGGAGTAAGGGCTCACCCCTACTTAATCCAATAAAACATCATCCTAATTTAACTAACTACATATGCAGCAACCTGATTTCCACCTAAGGTCACATTCTGAGGCTCAGGAGAAACTTGAATTTTGGGGGAACACTATTCAAGCCAGTATACCTGTATAATGCATGAAACACGTTTATAGCTATTTGTCTTATATTAGCTTTATAACAATTATAGACATAGATGTGAAAAATGACAACTTTTTCTTTTCTTGTGACTAATGAGGAAACTGGGGCATAAAACTTTTCAGTGATTTACCAATGTTTTTACAAATCAAGATTCTAAACTCACAGGTTTGCTGATTTATTATCTTTTTTGTTTTATTTGTTTGTTTGTTTTTCCTTATTTGTTTTTCTCTACATCATAATGCCATTCAATGGTGTTTAAAGTTGTGCTGCTTCTAAATGCATTTGTAATGGGTCTTAACTTTTCACAATAGCAACTACATTTTTGAGAAATAAAAACTCAAATATATCTGTTGCTGTTGTTGTTATGTGCCATCGAGTCGGACCCGACTCATAGCAACCCCTCCTTGGGTTTCCAAGGCAGTATCACTATGGAAGTAGATTGCCCCATCTAGTACCTGGTTTATCAGGAAAATAAGTATTTTGTAATAGTCTTCAATTTGTGTCAGCGTCACTTACTTTAGTTTTTAAAATTTTAAGGAGAACTGTGAATTGGAGATATGAGGGAGATTTGGCTTTTTATTTTTTACTTACTTCTAGTGTACAAAATTTTCTAGGTTAATTTCTCTACTATTATGGCCCCCAGATTTAAAGAACTAGTTTACTGACATAACTGTTGTTGTTAGTTGCCCTCGAGTTGATTCTGAATCATGGTGACCATTTGTTACAGAATAGATGCTCCATAGGGTTTTCTTGGCTGTAATCCTAATGGAAGCAGATCACCAGGCATATCTTCCATGGTACCAGTGCCAACTTTTAGGTTAGTAGTCAAGCATAAACTGTTTGCACCACTTAGGGACCTACTGACATCACTAGGAGAATATAAATCACTATACAATAAAAGCAAGTTTACTTTTATTAATGTTACTTTTAGCTAACAAATATTTATACAACACTACTTAAAGTCAGGTATAGTTTTTAATTATTTAGATCTAAGTGTAATGTTAATATATACTCTGAAAGTGTTTGGGTATAGCCATGCAGCTCTCAATTCAGATAAATTATCTTGAATTTGTATCATGATACCATATTTCCTAACTTTTATAAAATGTACCAGTTGCCGTTGAGTTGATTTTGACTCCTGGCATCCCCATGTGTTTTAGAGTAGAATTGTATTTCACAGGATTTTTAATGGCTATGATCTTTTGGAGGTAGATGGCCAGGACTTCATTCCAAAGATCTTCTAGATGATTTTAGACTGCCACCTTCTCAGTTAGTAGCCCCACACTTCACCATGTATACAACCCAGAGAGTCCTTGCAAAATATATTTAGTATGTATGTGTGCATGTGTGTGCACACGTGTGTGTGTGTGTGTGTGTATACATACATAATCTTGATAGGAACTCTGGTGGCATAGTGGTTAATGCCTTAGACTGCTAACCAAAGGATAGGCAGTTTGAACCCACAAGCTATTCCATGGGAAAGAAATGAGGTGGTCTGCTTTCACAAACATTTATAGCCTTGTAAACCCTCAGAGCAGTTCTACATTATCCTATAGGGTCACTATGATTCAGAATCTACTTGATGGCAGAAAGTTTGTTTTGGGATTTTTTATGCATATATTATTACCCAAATGACTCATCGGTCAGTTTGTTGTACTGTGGTGGCTTGCGTATTGCTGTGAGGTTGTTAACTATGCCTCCAGTATTTCAAGTAGCAGCAGGATCACCCATGGTGAATAGGTTTCAGTGGAGCTTCCAGGCTAAGACTGAGTGGAAAGAAGAATGAAACCATCGACTTCTGAAAAATATTGGCCACTGAAAACCTTATACATAGCAGTGAAGCACTGTTTGATATATTACTAGAAAACATTGTAAATAGCAGTGAGACATTGTCTGATATAGTATCAGAAGATGAGCCCCTCATGTAGGAAGGCACTCAAATTATGACTGAGGAAGAGCTGCCTCCTCAAAGTAGAGTCAACCTTGATAACATAGATGGAGTAAAGCTTTCATTTGCTGATGGGGCAAGGCTCAAAATGAGAAGAAATAGCTACAAACATTCATTAACAATTGGGATGTGGAATGTATGAAGCATGAATCTAGGAAAAATGGAAGTTGTCAGAAATGAAATGTAACACATAAAGATCAATAATATCCTAGACATTAATGACCTGAAATGGACTGGTATTGGCCATTTTGAATCAGACAATCATATGCTCTACTATGTTGGGAATGAAAAATTGAAGAGGAATGGCATCCTATTCATCATCAAAAATAAGGTTTCAAGGTCTTTTCTGAAGTACAATGCTGTCAGTGATAGGATAATATCCATATGCCTACAAGGAAGTCTAATATTACTATTATTCAAATTTATGCACCAACGATTAAAGCCAAAAATGAGGAAATTGAAGATTTTTACCAACTTCTGCAGTCTGAAACAAATATGCAATTAAGATGTATTGATAATTTGTGGTGATTGGAATGCAAAAGTTGAAAACAAAGAAAAACTTCCAATAGCTGGAAAATACGGCTTTGGTGATAGAAATAATGGTGGAGATCGCATGATAGAATTTTTCAAGACCAACAACTTATTCATTGCAAATACCCTTTTTAAACAACATAAATAGTGGCAATACACCCAGAAATCAAATTGTCTATATTTGTGGAAAGATGTGAAACTCAATACTGTCAGGTAAAACAAGGCCAGGAGCTAACTGTGGAACAGACCATCAATTGCTCATATGCAAGTTCAGGTTGAAGCTGCAGAAAATTAAAGTAGTCTACAAGAGTCAAAATGTGACTTTGATTATATCCTACCTGAATTTAGAGACCATCTGAAGAAGATATGGTGCACTCAACATCAGTGACTGAAGACCAGGCAAGTTTGGGGATGATATCAAGAACATCATACATGAAGAAAGCAAAAGATCCTTAAAAAGACAAGAGAGGAAGAAAAGACTGAAATGAATGTGAGAAGAAACTCTGAAATTTGCTCTTGAATGAAGAGTAACTAAAACAAATGGTAGAAATGACAAAATGAAAGAGCTGAGTGGAGGATTTCAAAGTGTAGCTCAAGAAGACATTATAAAGTATTATAATGAAATGTTCAAAGAGACCTGGAGTTGTAAAACCAAAAGGGAAGAACATGCTCAACATTTCTCAAGCTGAAAGAAAGGAAGAAAAAAATTCAAGCCTCAATTTACAATATTGAAGAATGCTATGGAGAAAATATTGATTGTTGCTGGAAGCATCAAAGAAGATGGAAGAAATGTACAGAGTACTATAACAAACAGAATAGGTTGGTGTTCATCCATTTCAGGAGGTAGCATATGATTAAGAACCAATGGTACTGAAGGAAGAAATTTAAGCTGCACTGAAGGAATTGGCAAAAAACAAAGCTCTGGGAGTTGAATGAATACCCACTGAAATTTTCAACAAATGCAGCCCTGTAGGTGCTTATGCATTTATGCCAAGAGATTTGGAAGACAGGTACCTGGCCAACCAACTAGAAGAGATCAGTATCTGTGCTATTAAAAAAAAAAAACAAAAAAACAGTGATTCAACAGAATGTGGAAATTATCAAACAGTATAATTAATATCATGTTGTTGTTGTTGTTATGTGCTGTTGAGTTGGACTCAACTCATAGTGACCCCTCTTTGGGTTTTCAAGGCAGTATCACTATGGGAGTAGATTGCCTGACCTTCCTTCCGAGGAGTGGCTGGTGGGTTTGAATCACCAGCCTTCTGGTTAGCAGTCAAGTGCCTTAGGCACTACACTACCAGAGCTCCCATTAATATCATATGCAAGTAAAATTTTCATATGCAAGTAAAATTTTGATGAAGATAACACAAAAACAGTTGCAGCAGAATATTGTTGGGGAACTGCCAGAAGTTCAAGCTGAAAGTGCCACAGAGTGAGGGATATCATAGCTGATGTCAGAGAGATCTTGGCTGAAAGCAAAGAATACCAGAAAGATGTTTACCTGTGTTTTATTGACTATGCAAAGGCATTTGACTGTGTGGATCAAAATAAATTATGGATAATATTGCAAAGTATGAGAATTCCAGAACACTTACTTGTGCTCATGAGGAACCTGTACTTAGACCAAAAGTCAGTCATTCAAACAGAACCAGGAGATACTCATGGATTAAGATCAATAAGTGTGTAATCAGGGTTGTATCCTTTCATCATACTTATCCAATCTGTATACTGAGCACATAATCTGAGAAGCTGGACTGTATGAACAAGAATGTGACATCAGGATTGGAGGAAAACTCGTTAACAACCTATGATATACAGATGACACAACCTTGCTTGCTGAAAGTCAAGCTAACTTGAGGCACTTACTGATGAAGATTGAAGACTACAGTCTTCAGTATGGATTACACTTCAACATAAAGAAAACAAAAAATCCTTACAACTGGACCAATAAGCAACATCATGATAAATGGAGAAAAGATTGAGGTTGTCAGGGAATTTCATTTTACTTGGATCCACAGTCAACACTCATGGAAGCAGTAGTCAAGAAATCAGATGTCATATTGCACTGGGCAAATCTGCTGCAAAAGACCACTTTAAAGTGTTAAGGAGTAAAGATGTCACTTTGAAGACTAAGGTGTGTGTGACCCAAGCCATGGTATTTTCAACAGCCTCATATGCATGTGAAAGCTGGATGAGGAATAAGGAAAAGTGAAGAAGAACTGATGCTTTTGAACTGTGGTGTTAGCTAAGAATACTGAAAATACCTTGGAGTGCCAGAACAAGGAACAAATCTATCCTGGAAGATGTGCAGCTGTTATGCTCCTTAGAAGTGAGAATGGCCAGACTTTATTTCACCTATTTTGATCATGCTGTCAGGAGGGGCCATTCCTGGAGAGGGTGAAGTAGAAAAACACTCTTCCATTCTGTCAATTCTGACTCATAGCAACCCCATTGAGTTTCCAAGGCTGTGAATCTTTCCGGAAGTAGATTGTCTCATCTTCCTCCCATGGAGTGGCTGGTAGGTTTGAACTGCAGACCTGTTAGTAGCCAAAATGCCTTACCCACGATGCCACCAGAGCTCTTTTGGTAAAGTCACTGTGACAGGTGAAGACCCACAACAAGATGAATTGACACAGTGTCTTCAATGATGGGCTCAAGCATAGCAAGGATTTTGAGGGTGGGGCAGAAACAGCAGTGTTTCATTCTGTTTTACATAGGATCGCTATGAGTCAGAACCAACTTGATGGCACCGAACAACAACTCCCAAATGAAGTTTTTTGATTTTTATCTCTTTAAGGTCAATGGCCATATCCTACCCTTTTATTGTTTTGTTTGGTTTGACTTGGTCCTTTGTTTATTTTGAGCAGGCTGTGAGGGAAATAGGAGATAGTTGATTTGGAATTATGTAAAAGAGAAAGAGACCTAATTCTTCTGCCTCTTTTAATACCTATAAACTGTGCTGATTTTCACTTTCCTTGCATCCTAAATCTATGCTTTAAAGACATTGTCCACCAAAGAAACATACAGAACCTTTTTCTGAAGCACAAGTTTTGCAATAGTTTGTCCCTGGCTATACTCTGAAATTGAGATGGATAGATTGATCTATTGATTGATTGATCTCAGAGTTTCTCAGCTCTGATTAATCTGAAAATACAAATACATTTCATTTGTTCTATAACTTTTATTTCACTGGCTCATTGTGCTCACCCACTGGTGGATGATCTCTATTTCCTGCAATATAATCACCATACATTTCTGCAGAGACTATATCGATTTTCTCATGTGCACATAGGATCAATCCTCACACCAACTGATCACATTGACTCCACTGGGCATCTGCATGGCCATATTCTAGTTAAACACCATTCTCTCTGGGCATCAGAAGCATCTCTACTCTTCTAATACTCTCCATCACATGTCTGAGTCTCTCCCACTTCTGTGTCATGTGGAATAGTTTCCTAAGAGGAACTACCTTCACTCTACCAGGCCACATGAGCAACAAGTTGCTCAGTCAGATCCTCTGCCATTGTGCATTGATGCCCCTCTTTCTCCTGAAAAGAACACTGAATGTGGCTGTAGTAAAAGTGATAGTGGAAGAAAACAAACTCAGTGCTGTCAAGTTGGCTCCAACTCATAGTGATCCCTCCTTGGGTTTCTGAGGTGGAATCTCCATGGCAGACTATTGCCCAATCTTCCTAGAGGAGTACTAAGTGCATTCCAGTATCTTAAAGACATGAACACAGCAGGTAATTTAGTTTTCACTCTCAACTAGAAGACAAACCTGAGTAAAGAATCACAAAACTTACATCTGTGAACCAAGGCATCAGTCTTTCTCTCAGAGTGAATTGGTCAAAATGCTTCTTAGTTCTCAAAACAAATGGGCTTCTGCTGGGCCATTTTATGAGTTGCCCCAAAAGACTCAGGTATATATGATTCAGTAGGGCATCCAGATTTGTTCCCTCCTCCTATGACTGCAAATCTCCATCCTCAGTACCTAAAAGTACTTACCTAAATGTATTTTTGGTAGGATGGCCACCCACTTTGCCAGACACCTAGACAAATATAAGCATCTTACACTCATGATGGTGCTTTCCTTTGGTGAAGTACCTAATAGGCATCTTTTTATTTAAAATCAAAAGTAGAGTACCAGTTAATTAAAAAATATTTGAATAAGTTAGACACTGTTATAGTTTGAATATGAGAATACAAGACATTACCCTGAAAATATCAACAGACCATGTTTTGAAAATCGCTTTCTTAAAAGAGGAAATCCTATAATTTTATGGAATTTATTCAAAGATGACGAATCCAGTGAAAGTTCTATAATGGGGCAAAATAGTTCTGTTAATTTACACCTAGATTTTAACAATGCAGTAGTTGCATATTACGCATAGCAACCCTATAGGGCAGAGTAGCTATGTCCCATATGATTTCCAAGTCTGTAATCTTTATGGAAGCAGACAGCCACACGTTTCTCCTGAAGAGCTGCTAGTGATTTAGAACCACCACCACTTTGGTTAGCAATCAAACACTAACTAGTGTGCCAGTAGGGGTCTTTGTGTTCTCCCAAAAATGGAAAAAAAAAAAAAAAAGCTCACTGCCTTTGAGTTGATTCTGACTCATAGAGACCCCCTTTGGGTTTCTGAGGTGGTAAATCTTTATAGAAATAGATTGCCCCATCTTCCTTCTGCAGAGTGGATGGTGGGTTTGAGCTGCCAACCTCTGGTGAGCAGTCAAATGCCTTAGGCACTATGCCACCAGAGCTCCTTTGCATTCTTCCAATTGGGGGTAAAACTGTAATTCTAATAGGATATTTATTTACCCTCTAACATAATAATTTAAATTCTAGGAATATGTTACAATCATTTCACAGACAATCTTCTTGCATGTAGAACTATCTTTGACAACTTGCTCAACATATTTTTCCAAATTAAATTGTAAGAGACTTCTATGAATTAAATAGGTGATCCTCTCCCAGCCTCTGTAGCTAATAGAGTAACTAACCAAGAAGCAAAATTTTTATCACAGTATTCTAAATTTCCGGTTTTCTTTGAAAAGTAGATATACAGTGAAGAGCTTAACCTTAGAGTGCCTCTAATACAAACTCCTCTTTTTACAAATGGAGAAACTAAGATCCAATAAAGGCAAGTGTTTTTCCCAAGTTCATGCAGATAGATAGCTAAAGACATACCCAGGACTAAAAGAAGGTGTTTCTAACTCCCAGCTTAATTGTTAGCATCCATTAAATTGATCACTATAAAGTTTTCAGTCTGGTACCAAATGGTCTTCCTAATCTGGTCTTAGCATATCTTTCTAATGTCATTTCTTCCTTCTTTCCTGTTTTCTTTGTGTGATGGGCTGAATTGTGTCCCTATAAAAGATATGGTAAAGTCTTAAATGCTGGTAGCCTAAATGCTGGTACTTTGTTTAGAAATCAGTCTTTGAAAATATTATCAGTTAACAGGAGGTCGTACTAGAGGAGGACTGATCCTAATCCAATATGAAGAGGATCCTTATGAAAGAGGAGAGGAAACACAGAGGCAATAAAGATATGTGAAGATGTAGTCAGAGATTCGAGTTATCTACAAATCAAGGAATACCAAGAATTGCCAGCTGTTGCCAGCAGCTAGAAGAGAGGGATACAAGAGTGAGGGATAGGAGTCCTGGAACTAATCTGCCCTGGATAATGAGGGAGGACTGTCTAGCAAAATAAAACCATAATTGAAATTATAAAGCAAGGAAAAACTAAGACAAAATATTATCTTATGTATTTATTAAATAAATATGTATTGAGGACCTACTGAAGAATGGGCACTGAGCTAACTTTTATATTCAAAATATATTGAGCTCTTTGCAAACAATTATACAGAAAAAAATATGACCCATTAAATATGGGTTAGTTAGATCAATGTTGTTGTTGTTGTTGTTATGTGCCGTCGAGTCGGACCTGACTCATAGCAACCCCTCCTTGGGTTTCCCAGGCAGTATCACTACGGAAGTAGATCGCCCAACCTTTCTTCCGTGGAGTGGCTGGTGGGCACTGCCTAATGAAAAAAATATTCAAATACAGTCACAGAAACAAAAAAGTAAAATGAGATGCTACTTACCATTTATAAGATTTATATTTTAAAAAAATTAGTATTCTTTTATTGATGAGTATATTGGAAACACAGCTCTTTCATATAATGGTGGTGTGAGTGAAAACTGGCACAATTAATTGGGGAGGGCCATTCGGTAATTTATATCAAAATGTGCACCATCTTTATTCTGGGTGTTCTTCATTTGCTCCTGGAGATCTGTTTTCTATTATTTTCTACCTAGTTTTTTGCTTTTGCCTCTGGCTTCTCTTTGGTCTCTGCCAATAAGAGGTACATTAGAAGCTCAGTGGACAGGAGGAAGTAAGGCAAGGTGTCTATTCCTCAGGCTCTGTGCCTGCAAATACACTTCAGGTTGGCAGTTACATTGCTACTCTTGTTGTTATTGTTGTCATGTCCCATCGAGTCATCTCTGACTCATAGCGACCTTATGTACAACAGAATGAAACACTGCCCATTCCTGTGCCAACCTCACGATCCCTACTATACCTGAGCCCATCGCTGCAGCCACTGTGTCAGTCCATCTTGTTGAGGGCCTTCTCCTTTTTCATTGACCCTCCACTTTTCCAAGCATGGCATCCTTCTTCAGAGAATGGTCCCTTCTGACAGTATGACCAAAGCAGGTGAGATGAAGTCTGGCCATTCTCGCTTCCAGTGAGCATTCTAGCTGCACTTCCTCCAAGACAGATTTGTCAGTTCTTTTAACAGTCCATGAAACTTTCAGCATTCTTCCCCAACAACACAACCCAAAAGCATCAATTCTTCTTCAGTCTTCCTTATTCATTGTACAGACCTCGCATGCATTCATGGCTTGGGTTAGGTGCATCTTAGTCTTCAAGGAGACATCTTTGCTCTTCATCACTTGAAAGAGGTCTTTTGCAGCAGATTTGCCCAGTGCAATACATCATCTGATTGATGTCTTGCTTGTTGCTTCCATTGATGTTGATTATAGAACCAGGTAATATGAAGTCTTTGACAACTTCAATCTTTACTCCAACTATCATGATGCTGCTTATTGGTCCAGTTATGAGGATTTTTGTTTTCTTTATATTAAGTTGTAATCCATACTGCAGTGTGTAGTCTTTAATCTTCATCAGTAAGTGCTCCAAGTCATTCTCACTTTCAGCAAGCAAAGTTGTGTCATCTGTGTATCTCAGGTTGTTAATGAGTCTTCCTCCAATCCTGATGCCATGTTCTTCTTCATATAGTCCAGCTTCTTGGATTATTTGCTCAGCATACAGATTGAATAAGTATGGTGAAAGGATATAACCTTGACTCACTTCCTTCCCAATTTTAAAACATGAAGTAGCCCCTTGTTCTGTTCGAATGACAGCCTCCTGGTCAATGTACAGGTTCCTTATGAGTACAGTTAAGTGTTTTGGAATTCCCTTCTTCTCAATGTTACCCACAATTTGTTATGATACACATAATTGATTACCTTTCCATAGTCAGTAAAACAAAAGTAAACATCTTTCTGGTATTCTTTGCTTTCAGCCAAGATCCCTCTGACATCAGCTATGATATCCTTTGTTCTATGTCCTCTTCTGAATCCAGCTTGGATGTCTAGAAGTTCTTTGTCAATATACTGCTGCAACTGTTTCTTAACTGTCTTCAGTAAGATTCTACTTGTGTGATATCAATATTGTTCAATAATTTCCACTTTCTATGGGATCACCTTTCTTTGGAATGGGTACAAATATGGATCTCTTCCAGTCAGTTGGCCAGGTACCTGTCTTCCACATCTCTTGGCATAGCTGAGTGAGTGCCTCTAGCACAGCATCTGTTTGTTGGAACATCTCAATGGGTATTCTGTGAATCTTGGAGCCTTGTTTTTCACCAATTCCTTCAGTGCAGCTTTGACTTCTTCCTTCAATACCATTTGTTCTTGATCATATGCCACCTCCTGAAATGGATGATCATCTACCAATTATTTTTGGTATAGTGACTCTATCTATTCCATCCATCTTCTTTTGATGTTTGGTGCATCATTCAATATATTGCCCATGGAATCCTTCAATATTGCAATCTGAGACTTAAATTTTTTCCTTTCATCTTGAAAAATGTTGAGTGTGTTCTTCCCTTCTGGTTATCTAAATTCAGGTCTTTGCACATTTCTTTATGATAATTGACTTTGTCTTCTTGAGCTGCTCTTTGAAATCTGTTCAGCTCTTTTATCCTGTTATTTCTTCCATCCACTTTAGCTACTCTCAATTCAAGGGCAAGTTTAAGTCTTTGCTGACATCCATTTTGGTCTTTTCTTCCTTTCCTGTCTTTTAATGACCTTTTGCTTTCTTCATGGATGATGTTCTTTTTTTTATTTTTTTCTTTTTTTGAATGTTGGTCCTTTGATGTTGCATGGTCTATTGCTCTAAGGGATATATTACCATTGAGTGTGTGGACGCAGCATCCTGGGTTGAGTGGTCTGCGTGTACATCTTGTTAACTATGGGCTGAGAGCTCGCCCCTGGGGGTGAGTTTTATTTTAGACGCCGAATGTATTTCAGGGCCATAGTATTGGGAGTCTCCCCAGATTTCATCCAGTAATTCTGGTCACGATTGAGTTTTTGGATTTTGTTTCACGTTTTCGCTCCCACTCTATGCTGGATCTCCAGATTTGATCCTTTCCTGAGTGGTTGGCATTGGTAGCTGGGCACCATCCAGCTCTTCTGGTCTCAAGGGCCATCATGTCCTAGGGCTGATTGCTTCTAAATGCCCTTTTTTTTTTTTTTTTTTTTTTTTTGGTTCTTCTTCACTTCCGATGCTAGGAGACCATTAGCTGCATCCTATATGCAGCTGCTTGAAACTTTTAAGACCCCAGTCGCTACTCACCAATGTAGGATGTGGAACAATACTACCTAAAGCAATGTATTTTGTTGTGTCAATTGAGTCTGGTGTGCCCCAGTACTATGGTCCTGAGGTAGTAGCTCTATTGGATCTCTCTCCCATGGTGTTGGGATGTCTGTGAGGGATTACTCTGTGCCCATCTTCTATTGTTTCTGTAAGGACTGCAGGTATTTTGTATCACTGGTGTCTGTACAAGATTAGGCTCAGCTGAGTCTATCCTTGGTCTAGAGTATACCTCTATTCACTGACCCCTGTCTGATCATCTCAGGTGTATATGTGTTTATCTGTATAGCCTAGTGTTTGGTGTTAATGCAATGTGGTATTGTGGACACATTGGTTGGTTTTAGCATCTGTCGTCTATCTCTTATGTGCACAGTTCGGTGTGCTCTCGTTTCCCAGTGTTATCATGGTGGTCATATATCCTTCCCGTATATCCCTCCCCCTACCCTTGTCAGTGTGTAAGCCCCAACTAGCCCTAAATTAATCCCTCCCATTCCCTACCCATCCCAGTAATCTACTAGGTGAGTTCCCTTTCCCAAGCAAACCCTTCTCTGTCTTTTTACAGTAATGGGCTCATACAGTACTTGTCCTTCTGCAATTGACTTATTTCACTCAGCATAATGTCCTCCAGGTTCATCCACAATGTGAGATGATTCACATATCCCTCATTGTTCTTTAATGTGGCATAGTATTCCATTGTGTAGATATACCATAATTTGGTTATCCACTCATCCGTTGATGGGCATTTAGGTTGTTTCCATCTCTTTGCTATGGTGAATTGTGCTGCAATGAACGTAAGTATACATATGTTTGTTTGTGCACTATCTCTCACCTCTTTGGGATATATTCCTAGTAATGGAATTGCTGGGTCAAATGGTACTTCTATTTTCAGTTTTTTAAGGAAACGCCATACCATTTGCCACAATGGTTGTACCATTTTACAATCCCAGCAGCACTGTACAAGGGTTCCAATCTCTCTACAACCCCGCCAGCATTTGTTACTATCTGATCTGTTGAACTTTGATATTATTGCTGGGGTGAGATGATATCTCATTGTTTCGATTTGCATCTCTCTAATGATTAATGATCGTGAGCAATTTTTCCTGTGTTTGTTGGCTGCTTGTATATTTTCTTTGGTGAAGTGTCTGTTTAAGTCTTTTGCCCATTTGTCAATTGGCTTATTTGTCTTTTTTTGATGTTGAGGTGTTGAACACCAATAGATTTGAGAAGAAGAAATGAACAAGTTTCTAGAATCACAAGACCTACCTAAATTATCCCACTCAGAAATAGAAAACTTGAACAGACCCATAACAAGGGAAGAAATTGAACAGGTCATAAAAAAAAACTTGCCACAAAGTTCCCTGATGGCTTCACTGGAGAATACTATCAAATATTCAAAGAAGAGTTGACACCTATGCTACTCAAGCTATTCCAGAACATAGAAAAAGATGGAGTACTCCCAAACTCATATTATGAAGCAAGCATAACACTAATACCAAAACCAGGGAAAGACAGCACTAGAAAGGAAAACCACAGACCAATATCACTCATGAACATAGATGCAAAAATCTTTTTAACAAAATCCTGGCCAACAGAATCCAACAACATATGAAAAAATTAATACATCTGAACCAAGTGGGATTCATACCAGGTTTGCAAGGATGGTTCAACATCAGAAAATCAATCAATGTAATCCACCACATAAACAAAACAAAGGAAAAGGACCATATGATTATATCAATTGATGCAGAAAAGGCATTTGATAAAATCCAACATCCATTTCTGTTTAAAACTCTTAGCAAAATAGGGATAGAAGAGAAATTCCTTGACATAATAAAGGTGATATATGCAAAGCCAATGGCCAACATGATTATTAATGGAGAAAGACTCAAGGCATTCCCCTTCTGAACAGAAACTAGACAGGGATGCCCTCTATCACCACTTCTATTTAACATTGTGTTGGAAGTCCTGGCCAGGGCAATAAGGCAAGAAAGAGAAATAAAAGGCATAAATATTGGCAAAGAGGAATTAAAACTATATCTACTTGCAGATAATATGATCCTATACATAGAGAACGCAAGGGACTCAATAAAAAGACTACTGGAACTAATAGAGAGGTTCGGCAAAGTGACAGGATACAAGATCAACATAAAAAATCAGTTGGATTTCTCTACACCAGCAAGGACTCCTCTGATAAAGAAATAAGGGAAACCATACCATTCAATATAGCTACAAAAAAGATAAAATATCTAGGAATAAACCTCACCAGAGACACAAAAGACCTATACAGAGAAAACTATAAAACACTGCTACAAGAGACAACAAGGGTACTACATAAATGGAAGAACATGCCTTGTTCATGGATAGGTAGACTAAACATTATGAAAATGTCAATACTACCTAAAGCAATCTATACATTTAATGCAATCCTGATCCAGATTTCAACAAAATTTTTTAAGGACATGGAAAAACTAATTACCAATTTCATATGGAAAGGAAAGAGACCTCAAATAAGCAGAGTACTTCTCAAGAAGAAAAACAAAGTGGGAGGTCTCACACTCCCAGATCTTAAGAACTACTATATAACCACAGTAGTCAAAACAACATGGTATTGGTACAATGATAGACAGATAGACCAATGGAACAGAATAGAAAGTTCAGACGTAGACCCATCCATCTATGGACAACTGGTCTTTGACAAAGGTCTAAAGCCCATTAAATGGGGAAGAGATAGCCTCTTTAACAAATGGTGCTGGCAAAACTGGATATCCACCTGTAGAAACAAGACCCATACCTCACCCCATACACAAAGACAAACTCAAGCTGGATCAAAGACTTAAATATAGAACCCAAAACTATAAACTTCATCAAAGATAAAATAGGGGCAAATCTGGGAGCCCTAACTTATGGCATAGACTGTCAAGAATAACCCAGAATGTTCAGGAGATAGAAGAGAAGCTAGATGCCTGGGACCTTTTAAAAATTAAATTTTTTTGCACATCGAAAGATTTCATCAAAAGGGTGAAAAGAGATCCTATAGACTGGGAGAAAATATTTGCCTATGACATATCTGACAAAGAACTTATCTCCAAAATCTACATGAATGATGTTCTTGATGTCATCCACAATTTCTCTGGTTTTCAATCATTGGTGTTCAATGCATCAAATCTATTCTTTAGATGGTCTCTTAACTCAGGAGGAGTAATATCAAGGTCATATTTTAACTCTCATGGACTTTTTTAATTGTATACAGCTTCAACTTGAACTTGCCTATGAGCAGTTGATGGTTCCACAGTCAGTTCCTGGTCTTGTTTTGGCTGAAGATATAGAGCTTCTCCATCACCCCTTGCCACAGATGTAATCTGATTCCTGTGTACTCCATCTGGTGAAGTCCATGTGTATAGACGTTGGTTTTGTTGTTGAAAACAGGTACTTGCGATGAATAAATCCTTGGTCTTGAAAAATTCTATCATGCAATCTCTAGCGCTGTTTTTATCACCAAGGCCATATTTTCCAGCTACCATTGATCTTTGTTTCCAACTTTTGCATTCCAATCACCAGTGATAATGAACACATCTTGATTGCATGTTTGGTCAATTTCAGACTGTAGAAGTTGGCAAAAATCTTCAATTTTCTTATCTTTGGCTTTGGTGGTTGGTACTTAAATTTGAGTAATAGTAGTATTAACTGGTCTTCCTTGTAGGTCTTGATACATTCTTTGTGATGATGAATGCAATGTCATTCTTCTTTATTGTGCCATTCCCGGCATAGTAGATCATATGATCGTCTGATTCAAAATGGCCAAAACCAGTCCATTTCAGCTTACTCCAAACTCACTGCTGATGAGTCGGATCCAACTCATAGTGACCCCTCCTTGGGTTTCCAAGGCAGTATCGCTGCAGAAGTAGATTGTCCAACCTTCCTTCCAAGGAGTAGCTGGTGGGTTTGAACCGCCAGTCTCTGGTTAGTAGTCAAATGCCTTAGACACTACACTACCACAGCTCCTGAAGTAGACAGCCTGGTCAACCTTGTGGGGAGTGGCTGGTGGGTTTGAACCACCAGCCTTGTGCTTGGCAGGCAAATGCCTTAGGCCTGAGGCCAACTCCTAGGGCCTTCAGCTTACTAATGCCTATGATATCGATCTTTATGCATTCCATTTCATTTTTGGCAATTTCTAATTTTCCTAGTTTCATACTTTGTACATGCCATGTTCCAATTATTAATGGAAGTTTGCAGCTGTTTCTTCTCATCTTGAGATATGCCACATCAGCAAATGGGAATCCCAAAAGCTTTATTCTATCCACATCATTAAGGTCAGCTCTACTCTGAGGAAGCAGCTCTTCTCCAGTCATATTTTGAGTGCCTTCTGACCTGAGGGGCTCATCTGGCACTACATTGCACAGTGTTTCAGGGCTATTCATAAAGTTTTCCAGTAATACATCAGACAGTGTTTCACTGCTATTTGTAAGGTTTTCACTGGCCAATTCTTTGAGGAGTAGATGGCTTCTTCCTTCTGCAAGTCTGTCTTAGTCTGGAAGCTCCACTGAAACCTGTCCACCGTGGGTAACCCTGCCGGCATTTGAAACACCGGTGACATAGCCTCCAGTGTCACAGCAACACTCAAGCCACCACAGTATGACAAGCTGACAGATAAGTTTGTCTCCCTTAGCTGTTTCAAACTACCACACTCATTTCCTGGTCTCCCCTGCCCTGCTCACTTTCCTGGCCTACCCCCGCTGAGCTCCATGAACACAAACACCCACCTTCCCCTGGTCCTAGGCTGGCTTACTGTAGCCTACCTCTGGGTGCTCAGTCCATGCATACAGACACCCACCTTCAGCTGGTCCTAGGCTGGCTTACCTCTACTGAAGGGGAAATTCTTTCCTATGGTACCAATCTCTTGCAAGTTGATGGCCTTCAGGATTAAGGTGGCAATGGCTCAGCTTGTTTCTAGCCACTGATGGATTATCAACCTTTGAGTATTTCCCTTAACCCTGCTCCTTGTCCTCTAGATAGTCCCTTAAGTATTTTGCACTAATAATTCCATCTGAATGTGCCATCTGTTCCCTTTCTAGTACCGTGACTACCACTCTTTGACCTTGAATTCTACTTTGAAGAGTTTGTTAGTGAAATAATAAATAATGATGTACATAATAATAAAATAAATCTATAATAAGTGCTATAATAGGGGAAGAAATTATGCTATCGAAGCTCGAAAGGGGGATGAACTCAGAAGGTTTTGAGGTTTCATGTAGAAGGACGTATTTATGTCTTGAAGGTTACATGAGAGTTTATCAGAACAGAAATATGTATGTCTTGCCATGCAAAACAGGCATGTTGATTCGTGTGGCAGAAAGTCATCGCTTCTGCCATTAAGTACTCAGTATTGTGCTAGGTTGGGAAAAGTATAATATTAAAGGATTCATTATGGATTTTACTTGGAAACTAGCCTCAGATAGCTTCAGGATATGGACTGGGTGGAATCTCATGCTTTGGAAGCCTGGTCTTTGAACATGAGAACACCTGATTTGAGTATTTCTGCTTTCTGAGTGAACTGAGGTGGTATTTGACTTAGCTCTTACACAAATTACCTGGTCTTTTTGAGCTTAAATGTCGTTCTTTGTATACGGTTGTTTAGAAGATTAAAATAAATGAGTGTAAAATCCACTTAACAGTGCCTGACAAATGTTATAGCCATTGTTATTAATGAATTAACAATGTCTTATTATCACTATCATATTTTATGTGGAACACTGATTCCTAAATTTATTCTTTTCCTGCCACAGGTAGTAAGACAATTATCATTATTCTTATTGTCTCATTTTTTTACTTCTGTTATTTAACTCATGTCACATGAGTATAGCATTGTCTTGCAAAATACTGAAGTTATTTCTGACATTTAGGTTATTGAAGAAAATGATAGAAGCAAGTATTTACCTAAGTCAGGGAGAAAATTCTCAAGTTTTCTAGGAAAAAAAAAAAAAATTTTAGGTGACTAAAGTTTGTTCAGATAATATCCCCTGGGGAATTATCTCAATTCTCTATACTTTTGTTTGTGAGTTGAAATTATTTATGAAAAGCAACTTCCAACTACCCAGTTCTCTATCAATCCTTGTCCAGAGGCAAGATAAGGGGAGAGGGTGATAGTGGGAAGGGGGAAGAGACTGCTCTAGGGTTAGATAATAAGTTGCAAAGGAAACTTGAGTACAATCTACTATAATTTATTAAAATAGGGTATTAGAGATGCTTAGGAAGTCAGGCTAGAAGACAGCTGTCTTAGAATGCTGTCAACCTAAGGAGTTTTGCATGGAAGACTTTTTTCTAACCAACCAAAGAAGAAATGAGGGAAATGAGGAAACGTCATCCTCAGTCATACCTCATTATCACAACGACAGCAATGGTTCTTTTTTTTTTTTTTTTAATAAATAGTGACTGACAAATCCTAGAAGGCTGGCTGTTCCACCACATTCCATTTGCTACCATAACCAAGTCTTCTTTTCCTTATTGCTAGTTTTCATATTGCAATGAAGTTTTTGCTATTCAACCATTGTGAGTATCCATGATATCAAGTGTCATGAAACTAAGCCTATAAGAAGATACATCCTTGTTCTCAAAGAGCTTATAATCCCATGAATACTTATGATATAAGAATAATTATAAAAGAAACTTATAAAAAGGTAGCTTTACAAAGTTCAAACTATGCCCATTAAGGATAATCAGGAGATCTTCATATATAATATAAACTTTGAGCAGGGTTTAGGAAAGGAGGGGTAGAGATTTCTCTGAGGAGATGGAAAAGATTATAAGTACAAATAGAAGAATTTGCTGAGGTTAGTAATGTACTTTGGGTGCAGTTTTATATTTTAATTAATTTTTTTTATTATTGTAAAAATATGTAACACAACATTGGCCAAGTTAAGGTTTATCATATGTACAGTTTAGTGATCTCAGTAATATTAATCACATTGTGCAATCATCACCAGTATCTATTCCCAAGCTTTCATCACCATAAACAGAAACTCAATATTTCTTAAAAAATGACCTCCCCTTTCCTCCTTCCTCTCTTGGTAACTACAAATAAATGTTGGTCAGTATTTTAGCTGTATTCCAGCTCTTTCATATGTGTGAGATTGTACAATATTTGTCCTCTCATGACTGATTGACTTACTTCAATCACCTTAGTGTTTCCAAGGTTTATCCATGCTATGCATGTACTATTGTATTGTATGCATATATCATTTTTTTTTTTTTAAATCCATTCATCTGTTTTTGGACAATTGGTTTGTTTCCACCTTTTGGCAATTGTCAATAGTTCTGCAATGAACATTATGTGGGTGCAATATTATATATGAGTCCATAGCAGGTCACAGTGACTCCAGCTCTGCTAATAGGTTTGAAAACACAGGATTGGATATTGGTGATGGTTAATTGCTCACATGGCCCAAGAGAAACAGGTTGGAAGTTGAACCTTCTACAAGGAATAAAATAGTAATGCTGATCAGGTTAAATAAAGCTCCACTTTCATTAATTATAAGGTCAGAATCTGATTTTTCTGCAGTCAAAAGGCTGAGCAAGCAATTGTGGAACAAGGACTACACAATGGCAGAGATGAATGCAACCTGACATACCACGTGTGTTCTGGCATACCTCACTGATTTCCCGGCATCTGGAAAACACACTACCTCTTAGGTTTGCCTCCTAAGATGGGTTCTTACTGAACCATAACCTGACAGTTCTTCTTGAGTTAGAAACCAAACGACAGGAGATATGGTCAGTAGCTACCTATATTGTTCCAAAGTTTTTAAACAGCCAAGTGATGATTTGTGGGAGAGATGCACAAATGATGATGAGAAGAGAGAAGGAAATCAGGAAAATACTATATTTTTCATTTCTGAAGTAATATTAAGAAGAGCAACAAAAAAATAAAAATAAAAAAAGAACCAGACCACATACATAATATAATAAAGAAGCAAGAACTACTTTTTAATTTTTCAATGAGAGGAACAAGTAATAAAGTATACAAATAACAAATAAGATATAAATTCCTCAGCTTCCACCAGGAATTCGAAGAAAATCATTGCCTACTTATTGGTTCATTTTGTAAGTTGAGATCAATGAATTCTCCGAACAACAACATGAAATCAATCGTAACATAGCATATAATTCCTGGCCAGTATTGTAAATTATAGTTTGCTTGACAGTAATCGGTGAGGTTTCCATGCACTGGGATGTATTTCCTTGTAACAAGTCTTAGGATAATGCTTGTGGATCCATTTCTAATGCATATTAGAGTGATCTGTTTTTCCCTGTACACAACTCCTTGTGTTTGATCTTATGCAAATGATGCAATCAAGCAAATGGAAAACAAGATGTTGTTGCTAAGGGGCTCTGACAAACAGTGGCCTTATGTTTTCAGGGTTCCCCCACCCTCCATTTACTCAACTCAGATTTGTGTACATACCTGCAATTGTTTGAATCCATTGATCCATTACATTGCCCTTGAAGAGATTAATCACATCTGTAGAGACATATTACCAAATCAGTTGCATTATGCCGGGAGGGTAGAGTTATCATTATATTCCTCTTTGCTAAATTTTAAATTGGTAGCTTTGTTTATGGCTTCATTGCCACAAAATACCTTAGCCTTGCTTGGCCTGCAACCCTGTCACTTCTTTTGTTTTCATCATTTCTTTTTGTAATTTCCCGTTCCATTCTTTTCTTTTTCACTATTGGTACTATCTCCCACACACACACCTGACACTTTGGCTTCTTTTCTTTTTCAACTTTCCTCTTTCTTTTTTCATTCACCTCCTGCCATTCCACCAAGGATTTCTCCCATCAGGCCACCTGTAAAATTTCCTCTGCCATGTATCATGTTAAGCTTTAGGCTCTCCGTTTTTTCATGCCTTGTTATTCAAAGGACACTAGTGACACTTCATCATCTCATGGAAATACATTTAGAATATTCCACTGTGGGGTGGGCAGTACAGGTATAAAAATCTTGGTAATCTTAAAATCTATTTAAACAGACTCTTCTTTGTATTATTGAGTTTATGGTTTCCAGAAAATCCTAAATTCCTGTCATAGATTGCAATAAGATTTCCCAAGCCATAAATCTGACCTAACTAATAATTTAATAATTTATTTTCTCTTGTGAATTAATGTGTCTTTAAAAAAAAAAAAAAAAACACTTTAATTGAAATAAAATGGAATTCTGGACTACTCTTGAAAATCATAGGTGTATGATCAACATGAGCATAAATAAGGGTTCAGATGATGATGTAGTATTTATAAATCTCTGTTTAAAAGACATATTGCTGTTTTTATATATGTTGCTGTTGTTGTTGTTATGTGCTGTTGAGTCAGACCCGACTCATAGCGACTCCTCCTTGGGTGTCTAAGGCAGTATCACTACAGAAGTAGATTGCCCAACCTTCCTTCTGAAGAGTGGCTGGTGGGTTTGAACCACCAGCCTTCTGATTAGCACTCAAGTACCTTAGGCACTAAGCTACCAGAACTCCTGTTTATGTATGTTTATGTATATATATATATATATATATATATATTTATTTTTGATAGATAATAGATAGCTGCCATCAAGTCAACTCAAACACATGGTAACCTTAGGTACAACAGAACAAAATGTTGCCTTGTTCTGCATCACCCTCATAGTCACTTGCATATTTGGGTCCAACCCATCGCACTTGCTTTTGCTAACCTTCTACTTAACAAAACTTGATTTCCCCTCCATCAATTGATCTCTCCTGATGATGAGTCCAAAGCAAGTCAGATAATGTTCTATTGTGATCCATATTTTCACTGGCTATTTTTCCAAGTCTCTCTTAGTCTGGAAAAAAAGGAGTTCTGGTAGAATAGTGGCTATTTGGCTGCTAAGCAGAAGATTAGCAGTTCAAACCCACTAGCTGGTCTGTGGGAGGAAGATGAGACAATCTACTTGTGTAAGGATTTGCAGCCTTGGAAACCCAGTGGCGATTTCTATGAGTCAGAATCTACTTGATGGCAGTGGATTTCTTGTTTTGGGTCTTGGTCTGGAAATGATGCTGAAATCTGTCCAACATGGGTGACCCTGCTGATATTTGAGATGCAAATTGCATAGTTTTCAGCATCACATCAGCATGCAAACCACTGAGAGACACGCAGTGCTGGGAGAAATACTGAGAGTGACTGTCCACTGAGAGACAGCAGGCTGAGATAGACCGAGCATGTTCCTGAACTTGAATTGTAGCCTGTTGCTTCTCTAATAAACTCCATAATCTGTGAGTTCTGTGTGGCCACTGCAGCAAATTACTGAACCCAGCAGAGAGGTAGTGGGTGCTGTGAGAGGAACAGTTGGTGTCAGGGTTTTTGAAAGGGCTGGAGGGAAGCAGCATGTCTGGCCTCACAGGAATAGGCCTTGGACTACTGATAATGATTCTGTCTTCCTTTTGTGGGGTTAGAGGAGGTCAGAAGATGCAGCCTCCCTGCTCCTTTGGCAGTTGGGACTTGATGCCATCGAGTCAATTCTGCCTCATAGCGATCCCCATAAGGTTTCCAATGCTATAAATCTTCATGGAAGCAGCTCTCCTCATCTTCCACAGAGCAGCTGGTGGCTTTGAACCACCAACCTGTTGGTTAGCATCCTAATGCCTTAATCATAGTGCCACCAGAGAGTGCTCTACCGTACAATTTACTTAGTAGTAAATTAATTACAGTCACTTTTGGGGATTTCCCCTGTCCACCCCCAGCTTGAAAGCTGTAAGCGTCCTATATTGTACCACAGCACAGCATTTGGAGAGTGGCCATGACAATTCCTCTTCTGTTAAAATGGATCACAATTGAGACTGTTCCTTCACAGGCAATGGATCTCTTCATTGCTTTCTCTAAATCTGGGGCACTGAAATATTGCAAAATTTTCTGTGGCTCTACTTGCCTACATATACCAGGCACTTTTCTTTTCCTGGGATCTTGCATTTGAGGAAGTTAAGATGAAGCCAGATTCAGAGATGAGGATGTGGAAATTGCTAACAAAGGGGTTATGATTGAAAAAAAAAAAAACTGAACCAGTGCTGAAGTCATTGAGGAAAGAAGTGTGATATTGAAGGTATAATAGGGAAAGTGTTAATTAGGTCTTGGACATATATTCTTTTATATATACATACATATACTCACCAGCCACTCCTCAGAAGGAAGACTGGGCAATCTACTTCCATAGAGATACTGCCTCAGAAACCCAAGGAGGGGTTGCTGTGAGTCGGGACCAACTTGATATCAGTGAGTTTGTTTTTTTTGGTTTATATATACATATATAATTGTTGTTGTTATGAGGTGCCATCAAGTCTGCTCTGACTCATGTTGTTGTTGTTGTTGTTATATGCCGTCGAGTCGGCCCCGACTCATAGCGACCCCTCCTTGGGTTTCCGAGGCAGTATCACTACAGAAGTAGGATTGCCCAACCTTC
>NW_006921600.1:4762902-4822902 GCF_000298275.1 Orycteropus afer afer
TGATGCTGCTTATTGGTCCAGTTGTGAGGATTTTTGTTTTCTTTATGTTGAGATGTAATCCATTCTGCAGCCTGTAGTCCTAATCTTTATCAGAGTGTGTATATATATATATATATATATATATATATATATAGACCATTGGTGGCCTTTTTCTCCATCCATGATATCAATGTATGTAAGAGAAATTTTAAAATGTATACATAACCATACAAAACAAAACAAAAAAGTCATCCATATGCCCCTACTCTGAGATTACCACTGTTAACATGTTGGCGTACCTCTTTTATGCAACACTGTGTTTGAGAATTATGCTATGGCTTTAAGATAACTTTGCCTTTTTCTTTTTGTTAATGGTGAATTCCCTTTATTTCCCAAATACAGAACCTCAATTGGTATGAAAATTATACTCATAGTTTCTTAGAAAATCTTCGACATTCTTAGACATTAGTCTATTTCTGAGAAACAGCAATCTGGTGAGGGGCACAGAGGTTTCCCCTCTATTCTTTCCCATTCATGCATTCTATAAATAAAGCTATGCAATTATTCATCATGCTAACCCTAGAGATAACATTTTGAAAATGATAGAAAATATCTCTTACTCAAGGAGTATACATTCTTCTAGAGTTATATGAAGTCAAGAAATAAATGACAAGAGAATTTATTTTGGTAATTATGATAAGGAAACAAGGTGATATAACATAGTAGTATATTTTTACACAAATAATATTCATTGTACATTTTTTAGAAACCTCACAACCCTCTCACATGTTTGTTTCCTACGTGCACTATGTGCATTGTGTGTGCATATGTTATTCACTTGGGCATGCTATTTGCAAAAATATAGTACTTGGGAATAGCAGTAGCCACCTTAGTTTTATGATCAGGGAAGACCAGTCAGAGATTTATCAGCCTGAAGGATGAAAAAAAGCCAGCCAAGTATGAGGAAAGAGAAAATACATTTCAGTTAGAAGGAGTAGCATACAAAGGTATATGATATTGTAGTGTTAGAGGAACAGAAATATGTCTAATGAATGAAAGGAAGGAGGATATGTAAACAGGTATTAGGTCAAGTAGGATTCATGGTTATTCATTGCCATCACATCAGCCCTGACTTATAGAGACCTTCTGTATAACAGAACAAACTGTTGCCCAGTTCTGTGCCATCTTTATGGTCATTGTTACGTTTGAGTCCACTGTTGCAGCTGTTGTGCAGTGTCTTCTTACTTAGAGGTTTATATTCCACCACTATAGGACTATATTCTGTTGTGACCCATAGGGTTTTTATTGGCTAATTTTCAGGAGTAGATTGCCAGGCCTTTCTTCCTACTCTCTCTTAGTCTGGGTGACCCTGCTGGTGTTTGAGCTGTCAGTGGCATATCTTCCAGCATTGTAGCAAAATATAAGCCACCATAGTATGACAGACTGACAGGCAGTCATTCTAAGAGAATGATGGTGACAATCCACTTCAGTTGGCATTCTGGGGAATCAAAAGATCACTCTCAGTTGATGGTCTTCTGACCATCTTCACTGAAAAAAAAAAAAATGAAGCAGATACAGGAGAACCCTTACAAATTCCTATCATCACATCTACTCACCTACCAACATTCACATCTATTTAGCCTGCTTTCCCTCCTGTTGTTGCTGTTGGTTGCTGCTGTCAAGTAAATTCTCATTCATGGAGACCTCATGCATGCAGAGTAGAATATCTCCGTAGCATTTTCAAGATCTTATGGAAGCAGATTGCTAAATCTGTTTTCTGAAGCACCTTTGTGTGGGTCCAAACTGCCAATGTTTTGCTTAGTAGTCTAGGGCTTAACCATTTAGTCTGCGTTTCCTCCTGTTACTACAGATTATCTCCCCTGGCTCCTACTATGTCCAGCCTCTCTACTTTTGTATTAGATTCCATTTCCTCACATATTCAAGAACAAAGTTCCTCCAAATTTCTCCTCTCTTTTATCCATTTATCAATTCTGCTCTCTCTATTGGATCATCCTTATCAGTATAAAAAAACAAAAAAAACAAACTCACTGCCGATTCCAAGTCATAGCAACCCTTCCTTGGGCTTCCGAGGCTGTTTCTCTATGGAAGTAGATTGCCCAGTCTTCCTTCTGAGGAGTGCCTGGTGGGTTTGAACCACCAACCAGCATGTAACACATTTTTTTCTCTCATTTAAATTATTTTTTAAAATTCTTCTTTTGACTCCACTTCCCTTCTAGCTCTTACTTCATGTCTCTGCCTTGCTCTATAACAAAATTCTTGGAAAGTTATTTTTGTTCAGTATCTCTAATTCCTCTTTCTCCGTTCCTTCATATTTTTACTCCGATCAGAATTTGAGGCTCACAATTTCACTGTAACTTCTTTGGCACAATTGTCAATGACTGCTATATTGCTAGACCCAATGGTCAATTTTCAGTCTTCATTTTATTTGACCCTTAAAACACTTTCTTCACATCCTGGACACCACATTCACTTTGTTTTCTGAATACGTTACTGGTCATTCTTTCTCTGTCTCCCTGGTTATTATTTGCTCCCTGCCATCTTAATGTGACTGCAGAGTTTTATTGTTTATTATCTCTTCTCTTTTCTATTTACACACATTTCATTTGCTAGTCTACTTTAAAATTATACCATTTATATGATGATGGCATCCAAAATTGTATCTCAAGCTAGATCTTCTTACAGAATTTCAAGCTTTTATTCAAATGGTCTAACTGGCATCTACAATGGGATGTCTAATTAACATCTCAAACTTACTGGTCCAACACTTGACTTCTCTATCTTCCCCTCTAAAACCTGTTTGCCTGTGGTCTTCTTCAACCAAATTAGTGGTTACTTCTTCTTTCCTTTCATTAGGTCAAAAACCTAGGAGTCAATTTGGGATACCTACAATACACTGGAAAGTACTGGAAGCTTTTCCTTTAACAGCTGCCCAGAATTCACCTACTTCTTATTGCCTCCAATTACTTGATGATTACTATAGCCTCTTAAGTGGTCTTCATACTTACTTTTGCCACAACAATCTGTACCCCACCAGCCGGAGTAATATTCCTAAATCTATGTCATATCATGCCACAACTTTGTTAAATATTCTCTAGTAACTTCTTAAATAGAATTCTACGGATCAAAATGAAAATTCTTACAATGACCTTCAGGACCACATGATCTAGTCTTTCTTTAAAGTTCTATCTTACATTTTTCTACCTCATTTATTCTGCTCAGACCACATTGACCTCCTTGCTATTTCTCAAACATGCCAGGAGTGTTTTTCTCTTCAAGCCTGTGCTTTTCCTGTTACCTTTCCTGAAATGATCCTCTCCATCTCCCACCCAGAGCCTCTCACATTTTACCCTCACTGCTTCAAGTCTTTGCACAAAATGTCACTTTATTATTAAGGCCTTCCTTGATTTCAAAAATTACTCAGCATGCCTACATTTTCCACAGGACTTTTCATATTATATAACACTTGCATCTTTAAAGGAGCTCTGGTGGTGCAGTGGTTAAGACATTTGGCTGCTAACCAAAAGGTTGGTGATTCGAACCCCCTAAGCCACTCTGTGGGAGAAAGATGAGGCAGTCTGCTTCTGTAAAGATTTACAGCCTTGGAAACCCAAGGGGGTCACTATGAATCAGAATCAATTTGATGGCAGTGAGTGAGTAAGTGAATTAGTGAATGAGCATCTTAAAACTCTATGTCTTAGTTTCCCAGTGCTGCTATAACACAAATAACATAACTGGATGGATTTAAAGAACAGAGATTTATTCTCTCATAGTTCTGGAGACTAAAAGTCCAAAGCAGGGCTTTTGCCACTTGTATACTTTCCTTGTTAGGTACTCTTGCGTATTCCTTGATTCTTTAGCTTGTAGATGATTTTCACACGGTGTCTGCCTTCCCCTATATGTGGGTGTCTCTGTGTCTAATCTGCTGTTTTTATAACTCAGAAGTGATTATATTTAGAACCTACCCTACTCAGGTAAGATCTAATTAACATAACAAAGAAGTCCCTATTTCCACACAGGATTACATCCACAAGCATAAGGGTTAGGAGGATTCTAACACATATTTTTGGGGAACACTATTTAATATATAAAAACCTGGTAGCCGTTCCACTTAAAGCCATTCTGTTTTCTCGATGACAACATCTTACTAACCTATAAACTTCACAATGCTTTAAATATTCTAGGGATAACAATGAAATGTCCTTGCTATATATCTTCTGACCACACTGCTTGGGGTTGCCACACCTGAACTTGGCATTATTGGATATCTGTGGCATAAAATCTGTGAAAATGTGAAGTTTAATCAAGAGGGTTGGATCTTTCTTTAATAACCATTTTTGGTTCTAGAGTAACTAATTTTGTAAAATTTATCTTTTGCCTTTCTTTTGGTTACCTACCAACTGATGTTTCTTTGCATGAAAATTAAAGTGTTCTTTTCCTAGTTTACCTGTGCTGTCAGTGCAGTTCAAAATATATCTGCCTAAATTAGGTTGCATTTCATTAATCTGTTAAACATGAAATTGTAATGAGTCATTATTAATGAGATTTAAGAGTATGTCTTACTTAAATCGTGATTGATTTATTTCAAATACATTATAGAAAATAACAATTATTTCTGGTACTGTAAAAGTATGAACAATGTTTATATCTTTATAAAGTTTACTGAACTTTGGTTAGATTCAATAAACAAAATAATTACTAAGTGTATATCTTCATAAATGCAATGTTCAGAGAATTTCAGAACTGAGTTAGTAAATTACAGATTAGTTTATTCTAATGCCAGGGAACATGGTATCCATTAGAAAGGTAGATAAATATAAAGTACAAAGGAGAGTTCAGCAGAGGGAGAGATTATTTCTGTCTAGGGTACTGTTCTACTCTCTTGGTCATCTTTCATACCTAGCTCAACTACATCTACCATATACCATACCATACACACTGCCATCGAGTCGGATCTGACTCATAGCGACCCCTCCTTGGCTTTCTGAGGCAGTATCACTACAGAAGTAGATTGCCCAACCTCCTTCTAAGGAGTGGCTGGTGGGTTTAAACCATCAGTCTTCTGTTTAGCAGTCTAATGCCTTACGCACTAGGCTACCAGAGCTCACAACAGCATCTAACTTACCTCATTCATTAACTATCAATTTTTTTCAAATATATATATTAAAACCTATAACATGCCACCCATGGTACTAGTTGATAAGATTGCAAAGAAAATATAGCACAATTCCTTCCTTCAAAGTGGTCGGTCTAGCAGATGAGATAGTATAGTATATAAATAATTACAGCACACTGTTAGAAATGCTAAACTAAAGGTGTGTGCAAAGTACAGTGGTAAACAGAGGAAAGGATAACAGCTCCAGCTTATGCCAGGGATCACTAGCAGGAAGTGTTAGGGATATCTTTAGAAAGAAACTAGCATTTGCACTGAACCTGGACAACTTGAAGGTCAGGAGGACAAGGGGAAAAAAGGACTTCTGACAGAGGAATTGCATGTGCAAAGTCATTGCTAAGTGCTATGTATTTGCATTTCAAAAGCAACTCTTATTGTCTTCAAATATACTTTTAAAATAATTTAAATGTCTCACTTATTTTTTTAACAGATCCATTGAACTAGTTAGTACTAAGCTCAGAAAACAATTTACCTGATCACAGACATAAAGAAAATAGTCAAATTGTTAAAATGAAGAAGAGTTTGACTGACACTTGCCTATCTAGACATGATTGCAGTATATTTAAGAGATAAAACAATCTTTACTTTATTACTGTTGATTTTGATTGCCATTGGTTTATTTGTATTTAAAATTTTACTTTAGGAATTCCAAGAAGTAGGAATGTAGAGAACAAGTTAGATTACCTGAATAAAAAGTATGATTGTAAATAAATTCTCATTTCCCCATACCGCTTAGATTTAGCAGTATTTACGCCTCACCAGTTTCTGCTGAGTGCATGTACACATGTGGGATGCACAAACAGTTCCTGGGTCAAACTGTACACAGCACAGCTACCACCAGAACATGTAGAATCACCGATTTTGACCGTCTTGGATTCTAGAACTATATATGTACAGTAAGTACAAATGTTGTGTCTTTTACATACTGCTGCATACAAGAATCGAGTGAGTTCAATCAGGAGAAGGGCTTGTGACATAAAATTAACTTTATTGTGATTAAATGCATAGAAATGATTAGTTCAGTGGTTCTGGGAACCTTTGATTATCACTTGCCAACTTAATTTCCATTTTGTCTTTATGTAATCAGGCTGAGCTACATATGCGCACAGATTCTGTGCAAACTTCAATAACAGAAAAACTGACCACTTAAATGACTGCTTTGAGCTTCTAATATGTGGTGCATTTTGTATGATAATTTGGAATTAGAGATACTGCCTCAGAAACCCAAGGAGGGGTTGCTATATGAGTAGAATTAACTTGACGGCAGTGAATTTGGTTTGGTTTTACATAAATATATGCATACACACACATATGTGTGTGTGTGTACATATATATAGAGAGAGAGACAGAGAGAGAGAGAGAGAGAGAGAGAGAGAGAGAGATTTCTTTTGAAGTATAAACCAGGATCATCTTATCCCCTTGCAGTTGAACTCAAAAAAAGAACACTCAAATGTAGGCATGTTCAGATTATTTCTGAAACTACTGATTCTTGCCCATTTCCTAATACATGAAAGAGAAGAAATATTGTAACATTGAACTGAAATTTATGAGACCTCTCTTTAAGCTTTGGCCTTATCACCAATTAATACTTTTAATTTAATACAATTAATACTTATTCATTCATTTCTCTCAGTGTCCATTCTCTCATCTACAAAAGGACTTTGGACTGAATAAATTATGTCATTATTTCAAGTTGAAAAACACCATGATTTATGATCCTATTCTCCCAAGTCTAAATTCTCCCATTGACTTTTAGTGTGCTCATAAACCAAGCCCACATTACTTATCCAAAAAGATTTCTTACTATATTTTATGTATTTTTTTAATGTACCAATTGCTTGTCTCTTCCATGGCTGTCCTGTTTACTCCCACCTGCATATTCTAATTCATTTTCATTATCTGGAAAGCTCCCCATTCTTCTTTCTGCCTATTCAAATCCAATCCATATATTAAGTATAAACCTACGTATCTACTTAATGTGTCACCTCATTCAGGAAGTCTTGTCTGACTACCTCAGTTCCTCTAAGACTAAACTTTATTGTAGTCTAAAGTTACACATATCAATTCAATGTTTGATTAATGGGTATTCCAAGACAATTACATAGTTTTAACTCTTTCCCCTTCCACATTTAAAAAAAACAAAAACTCACTGCCATGGAGTCAATTCTGACTCTTACCAGTAGGTGCCCATTGGGTTTCTGAGGTGCTAAATCTTTATGGAAGTAGATTGCCCCATCTTCCTTCTGTGGAGCAGCTGGTGGGTTTGGACCACCAAGCTTTTGGTTAGCAGTCAAATACCTTAGGCACTACTGCCATAGGTTCTTAGAAATTCTGGTTCTCCCAAATTTTATTTCACACTTTAACTTCAAGTATTCACCCATAGACATTTTTTAATTATTATCTCAGTTGTTGTTTGGAGTTGATTCTGTCTCATAGCCATCCCACGTGACAGAGTAGAACTGCCCCATAGAGCTTTCTTGGCTGGAATCTTTACAGAAGTAGATCCCTGCATCTTTCTCTTGCTAGGTGGCAGTCGAATGCTTAACAGTTATGCCACCAGGGCTCCTTTTTGTATTATTAGATAATTAAACTTATAAATAGAGGCAAGGATTATGACCTATTTTCTTTATACTATTCAGAATAGTGTAAATACTTAGTATAAGTACATTTAATAAATGTTTTTTTTTTCTTTATGAAGTGCTGTTGAAATTTTTTTAGAGTGCTTTTACAGTGGCACAAATATAAGTTCCTATGTGTCCTTAAAAAACCCTGCACATTTCAGTTTGAGTTGAATGAATTATGATACAAAAGTTATATTTTTCCATTCCTAGGTGGCAACAACCAAGGAAAGTAAATGGAATTTTGGAGCGCTACGTATTATATATTTCAAATCACACGCATGATTTTAACATTTGGGATGTCATCTATAACAGTACAGAACTTTTTCAAGATCACACACTACGATACCTTTTCCCTGGTAATAAATATCTCATCAAGTTGGAAGTAAGTTCACTTTACTTCTCTGTCCCCATCTGCCTTCCCTGCTACCCTTCCTTTTATTATATCTTCTCTCTCTCCCTCATGTAAAAAAAGGAAAGACCTCAAATAGTGATATTTATACTGAAAACTCATTTCACATCCTAACTATAAATTAAGTTGGTCTATTACCTATGTATTCATTATATATTATGAAAAATGATAGAATAACAATCTGAGTCAGCAGATATTCCCAAATTTAATTTGGGATTATCAGGAATTATTACTTTTTATTATTTATGGAATATCATGATTGTTGATGGCTTTTTCTAAAATGTTTGGATTAATATAGCTATTTCCCTGTGGACCTTGTGTTCATTTGAAAAATAAAGCACTGAATGAAAATTTTTATCTTATATTTTTAAGTGAAAATTTAAAACTCAAAACCAAACCCATCCTGTCGATTCCAACTCAGCAACCCTATAGGACAGGGTAGGGTTCCCAAGGTTTCCAAGGTTGTAAATCTTTATGGAAGCAGACTGCCTCATCTTTCTCCCATGCAGTAGTGGCTTGGTTCAAACCACCCACCTTTTTGGTTAGCAACTCAATGCTTTAATCACAGCACCACCAGAGCTCCTATAAATGCTTTAAATGACCCCCAAATATTCTTGATTGTTATTGTATTCTGGCTTATATTATACTTCTATCTCAAAAGAACAATCACTTAATAAAACCCAGAAAGAACATAGTCTAGGGGTTTTTGTAGACAGACAATAGCATTTTTACTGCAAAATAACACTTTTACACAAAGGTCTTTTTAAAGACCTTGATATTACTGTGGAATTTATACTCAGTAGTTCCTTTTGTTTTTTGATGAAATATAATGCTTTTTTAAGTTTAATAGCACATCTGAAAATAACTGAATATAAACATGAGATTGTCCCTATTTGTTTTAAATACACTCTTCATTTTATAGCAATACCTATATAAGGATATTTGCTTTGATAAATGCCATAGAAAATATTCTGCTCTTGATTATGAATAAATTTACATTTATGTAGACACTGTTCATGCATTCATTTTACTTAACATGCTCTTGAATGCTCTAAATATTATACCACGAGAAAATAAAGTATTTCAACTACTGCTAACTGTCTGACTTGAAATCACAAAACAAGGGCAATCAGACCATGTTAAAAATCCTACTCAAAACTGATTCTATGTGCCTAGATGTTCAGCACAGCATAAAAGTTTCTGAAACAGCATCTTGGATTATTCATAATTTTTTTTTTTCATGCAAGAAGTGAAAATGTATTAACTTGATTTTCAAAAGCTAATGCAGAAAGTCTCCCTATTTTCAAAACAGTAGTAAAATCAAAATCAAGAAAAGTCTCAATCACTGGGAAACAACCAAACTTAAACAGAAATTGTGGTATTCATGGTTTTTAGCAGAAGGAAGTAAATGACAAGAAACTAAGTTCTGCTCCCAAGGCAATTTTTAGGATATGCTGGGGAGTCAAACAAAATTTACCTCAATCTCCGATATTTTATAAATCTGTAATACCTAGAAAAATAAATACCACTAGACCAGGAGTCTGCTCCCCTGGGCTTTATTTCAGATTTCCCTTTCACTGTGTGACCTGAGGCAAATTCACTTAACCACACTGAGTTTTATTTTCTTCAAGCCTAAAATTAGCACATTTAACTAAATGATTTTTAATGTCTCTTTGAGCCCTAAAATTCTGTGATGCTAAAAAGGTGACCCCTGGACAATATTCTGTGGAGTCAAACAAGAGCTGTCAGCCACCGCATAATGTTGATGCAGGATGCCATGAAGAGGTAGAAGTCTTTACCTTAACTCTTGGTGGAGAAAGAAGCTTGCACATAATTATTTCCAATTTTATTGTATGTAGGAGAGCAGAACATATGCTATAGTTATCAGGAAGTTTTTAACTAATTTTTTTTTTTTAACTTAATTCTGTTAACTGGTAAATTAAATGAGCCAGAACATTTTAGGTTCATCCTGGTTAATTGCAGAATTATTGTATATTTCACAGTTTCAATATTATAACTAGCTTTCAAGGTCATTAGATTACTTGATGGAGAGCAGGTTCTCAGCCAAGCCGGGTTGCTTTTATAGATCATTACAACATGTTGACTAAGTGCTGGAACACAAAATCTACAGATAACAAAGACTTGAAGCTGCCTTTGGAATAGAGGAAGATACACATGGGGGTTTGAACTACTCTGATTTACTCCAGGCTTATGGTAGATTTATTATTCATGTGGTTTCATTTAATTTTCCCAAATTGTCTGAATTATAAACTCCTGAATGGTAATGACTGCATTGTTCAAAAATTTATCCCTAAAAGTTACCATAATCCCTGGTAGAAACTTGGAGCTCAGCAACAATTGTTGAGTGAATGAATGAGCACCAAGTTCATATATTTCTCAAAGAGTCTGAGACTTCTGATTAAATAATTGGCTGGAAAATGTTGGAGTTGGGAACTGTGTATAAGTGGTAGTTAAGTTTGTGTGTCAATTTAGCTGGACCGTGGTTTTGAGTGGCTAGGCAGCTAGATGTAGTTATTCCCCTTGATGGGATTGTAATCATCTCCTTGGTAGAATCTACTGTGAGAGGCTAAGTAGCTGCCTTCAGGGTGTGACCTGCTTCCAGTATATAAGAAGAAGTTTTGAGAAAGATTTCTAGTTTTGGTATGTCTAGACCTTGCATTTGGCCAAGTCTTGGCCTGCTGTGTTACCTGCCAATCTTGGGATTGTTCTTGGACATGAACAAGTAGTACGCCATGTTGCCTGCCGATCTTGGGATTGTGCCCTTTTACCTGTAGATACTGAGTTCATCAGCTTCAGCAGCTAGCAGCTACATGAGTCAGAAGGAGCTTCCAGCTCCAGTGGGCCCAGAAGAGGGGGCAGAGCTGAAGCTCAAATTCGAGGGTCTTCACCCAGCTCCTAGAGCTGGCACTCCAAATTCAGACTTGTAGTCTCCTAAACTGTAAGAGAATAAATTCCAGTCTGTTAAAGCCATCGGCTTGTGGTTCTTCGGTTATAGCAGCACTGGAGAACCAAGACAATGTGATTCCAAAGTAAATGTTTCTGCTGCAAGAAACTGTGTAACATGTTATTACACTCAACAAAGGATATGTTGAAGTTTGGTAAATATTAATAGAGATAAAATATCTCCAACAATGGGCTTAAACATAGCAATGATGTGCATGGCCCAGGACAGGGTCAATTTCTCTTCTGTTATAATACATTAGGTCAGCATGAGTTGGAGCTGACTCAACTACAGCTAACAACAACGATAATAAAAATAATGAATTAGCAATGAAATAAAGAGCTATTAATACAGCCAGACATCAATATAGATATGGTTTTATAATTTTTATATGACTGCTGGACACTTTCCACTTGATGAACTTTAAGTGTCACATATATTTTCTGGAAAGATTCTCAGAAATGATGAGTTTAGTTTCTCAAAAGATTATTTATGGATATCATGGCATTGTTATGGCTTACATGCTTTAAAATATGTGGCACGCTCAACAGCCTACCAAAACCAAATCCAACCCACTGCCATAGAGTCTATTCTGAGTCATAGCAACCCCCACTGGGTTTCCAAGGCTGTAAATCTTTACAGAAGTAGATTGCCTCATCTTCCCTGTGGAGCAGCTGGTGGGTTTGAACCACCAACTTTCTGGTTAGCAACCAAATACCTCATGCACTGCACCACCAGAGCTCCTTCACTCAACAACTTAGTCCCTACTTACCTGAAAACAAACTACTGGGAAAGAGAATGCTAGTTTGAGAGCTTCTTAATAGTAATGGTTTCAAAAACAGTAGATATAGTTTTATTAATTATGCTTTTCATTGTATCAAAATCAAACCTCTTATTTGGTCCAAAGTTACTTACCATTTATTTCAAGGCAGTGTTATGACTTTGCCTGTGAATTTTTTTTTAATGGCTTTAATTGGTGAAAACTATCGGACTTAGGTTGAAATATCTGATTTTATTATCTCAGAGCCTTTCAAAGACTTTCTATTTCGTAAAGCCATCTTTAATCAATCCCACTATTTTGTTTAGTTTTTCCAAACTAAAATTTTAATCAGCATTCAACTGCCTTGAATGCAGTGGTTTCTGGTGCTGGTAGGTCAAACTAGATACTGATTGGTTCGATTTCACTTAGATGACATTAGTGAGATTAGACCAAAGTTGGAAACAACTTTAAGAACATTTATTTTCTCACTGAAGAAACCAAAATATTATGCTGCTCATTTAACTACTCGAAAGGGACACAAAAGTAACATGGACAAGTCAAAATAAAATATTTTGCAGGAAATTCTGTTATTTCATCAGCTCCTTTATAAATTGTTTCACTTTTGTTCTGGTTACCTAGTGCCACTATGACAAGAATATACCACAAATGGGATGATTTTAACAAACAGAAGTTTATTCTCTTATAGTTCAGGAGGCTAGAAGTCCAAGTTCAAAGTGCCAAGCTAAGCTCTAGGGGCTGGGTGAAAGCCCCTCGACCTTGGGCTTCAGCTCTGCCTCTTGCTTCCGGCCCACTGAAGCTAGAGGCATCTCTTCACTCAGGTAGCTACTGAATGCTGAGACTAACAAGCTCAAGGTTGACAAATAAAATGGCACAGTCCCAATGTTTCCAAACCACATGGCAGGTCATTAGTTCAAGTCCACTGAAAGTCACAAGGTCAGCCGAGCATGGCAGATTGCTAAACAACAGCAACAGCTACACTCAAGGTTCAAGGGTGCTGTAAACTAGAGACTGTGCCCCAAGGCTTCTCCTTATATACATGAAGAAGAAGACATGCCTAAGGCAGCTACTCAGGTGCTCACAATAGATTCCACCATGGAGTTGATTACCAGTCTCATCATGAGGAATACTACATCCCGCTGCCCAGCCACTCAACCAGGCCCAGCCAAGTTGACACACACACTGAACTACCACAACTTTCAGGAAAAATTGTCTCACAACCTCCTTGGATTTTTAGGGTGCCAATCAGAAGGCTGGCGGTTCAAACTCACCAGCCACTCCTCAAAAGGAAGGTTAGGCAGCTACATCCGTAGTGATACCACCTCAGAAACCCAAGGAGGGGTCGCTATGAGGCAGATCCAACTCCACAGCAGTGACTTTGGTTTCTTTGGTTTTCTTGATCAAGTTACTAGTATACCTATCTCTGATGACATAGTTCAAAAAATAGTCTTTCCAAACCAGAGTGTCTTCATTTATCTCAAAGGGCTTCCTGAAATCCTCAAAACAAAGTAAATTTTAATTCACACTCTATTTGCAAAAATATCTAATTATATATTTCTTTGGGGAGAGATTGTTGTTGTTGTTGTTATGTGCCATCGAGTCGGACCCGACTCATAGCGACCCCTCCTTGGCTTTCCGAGGTGGTATCACTACGGAAGTAGATTGCTCAAACATCCCTCTGAGGAGTGGCTGGTGGTTAGCAGTCAAGTGCCTTAGGCACTATGCTATGGGGAGACATGTTGTTGTTGTTATTTGCCGTCGAGTCGGCCCCCGACTCATAGTGACCCCTCCTTGGGTTTCCGAGGCAGTATCACTATGGAAGTAGGATTGCCCAACCTTCCTTCCCAGGAGTGGCTGGTGGGTTTGAACCGCCAGCCTTCTGGTTAGCAGTCAAGTGCCTTAGACACTATGCTACCAGAGCTCCCATGGGGCGACATAGTAAGGGAAATTACTTAGGATGTGAATGAGAAAAAGAATGGTGGCAAACAGACCATCAGAATCAAATCTCAGTAAGTTACGAGTTTAACAATAAAGCGCTGCAGCAATTTTTTTTTCCAAGAAAAAACAAAATCTAGAAAATACAAGTGGACAGATTTCATCTATTTGTGATTGACTAGAAAGAATGCTCTTTTGACCATTTTTCCTTTGATAATTTAGTCGTCCCATATGACCTCTTTTTCTTCCAGGTTTTCTGATGCACTTTTAGTACATTTGATTTTTTTTTTTTCCTTTTTAGTAAATTTTTCTATTTTAATCATCAGGTAGTTATTTCTCAGTCTACCAAAGGGCATGTCCGAGGTTTGAGTCGGGGCCACATGTTCCATTGATTCTTCTTTATTTGCAAAGATTCCATTCTCAGGAGGAGTTTGGTTTATCTCTTACATATATATGCACATGCCACAGCCAAGAATTAGAGGAAACCCACAGAGGTTAATTAGATCCCTGATCTTAAGGCAATTGAATGTGTAGGTGACAATTTAACCCACCTGAAACTTACTGAAGCTGATGAGACATTATTCTGAAGACACATGATCCTGCTGCATTCTTCAAATAGGAAGTGAGATTGATCACCATGTTTATAGATCCCTTTTATTGTTATTTATACTTACAATGAAGAATTTGCAATTATTTGCAACAACTTTGCAGAAAGTATTGTACTTCAATATAAAAAAATCTATTAAAAAATCACTCTATTTTTAGAACTATCTATTTTTAGAAAAAGAAAATCTATTGCTTTAAGTATCAAAGGTTCATTTTCAAAATATCAAACTTAAAAGTAGGGGATGAGTCCTGAGAAATATCTTCTTATAATTTTTAATTTTTACGTAATTATCTTCCATGAAAATGACCCAAATAACTGCCTGCTTTTTTTTTTACATTGTTCTATGACTTAGTTTAATTTTCCTACTGCTTTTGAGAAAATTTAGTGCTCTTCGAAAGGTTTTTAAATTTCATTGTGTAAATCAAAACTGTAACCTACAGAGATACTGTACAAAACTTATGTTTGGTTTTTCAAATATTGCTGTATATGAGGATATCATTGCCAATATTTGTCAGCGAATCTAGGCTGGAAAGCCCTATGTATGTCTCAATTTCATGGAGAAATGCTTATAGGTAGCAACATATTTTACTGATACACTTCATATACTTTGGAGTATTTTCAGTTTATGATGAAAGTGCACTTATACAGGCTTCTGAATATTTTTAACATTCAAGTAACATTATTGGCATTAGTGCTTCCTTTATTAGGAAAAGGGCTTTCTGTGATCATCTAATTTTTGCAGTCATGTATTGAAGCGATCTCTTCTGGCAACTAAGTAAATGATTTGGCTCATTTAACCATTAAATAGTCACTCAACAATTGCTTTGTATTGATTGATTTATGTGAATTATTGTTTTATTCAATTTCATATTGTACTATACTCTTAATAGATCAGTCACACTATAGAATAAAAAAGCAGTTATATTTGCTATACATCTTTTTATTTTTTTTAAGAAATCACTTGTTTTATCCTGAAATAGTCTTCATAATGTCTCCAGTATTCTTCTCATGGAGTGACTGTGTGTGGGTGTGTGTGTTTAATTGAGTATGGGAACCTTTGGGCAATGCTGATTTCAGCAGGGCTATTCATCCAGTCAAAACATGTCGTGCATCTCTAGGCTTCATATATTTATAATTCATACATTTATACATTTAGATATTTCCTAAAATCTGGATTTGGCTGACTCCTGTCCTAAAAAGTAAATGAATTAAATGTCAAACCTCAGCACTGAAATAAAATTTATTTGGAAGTGGGATTAAGAGAAGCATTATCTGAATTCTCGTTACAAATTCCCTTTCTTCAATGCTCCTCTAAACTTTTGGGTCCCAGAGTGAATTTTTTTTTTTTTTTTGCATCTCTCTTTAGGCTTGCACGGGTGGTGGGTGCACTGTGAGTGAGGCCAGTGAGGCCCTCACTGACGAGAGTGTTCCAGAAGGAGTTGCGACCCCCAGAGCGTGCTCATATTCACCTGACTCTTTTAACATCTCCTGGACTGAGCCTGAATATCCGAATGGTAAGTGAACTCTTTTAGCCTCAAGTTAAAAAGATGATTAGTAAAGGTAAATTAATATTCTAAATGGCAGCTTATATGTGGTGCTTAATTTTTAATGATCATTTTAGCACATAAAATACCTGAGATAGTATCATTGTCTGTAGTTGGGAGATTGTGGCTTTTAGGCTAACACACAATTTTGGCGGCTCAAAAGTGCTCCCTTTTGATAGTTCTTGTGTACTGCATCTTATTGTTTTATGTGCTTCAGGAAAGGTAAGGAGAACAAATAAGGATTCCCAAGGAATGCTGCTGTGAGAGTGACATTGTCTTTTCTATGACTGCTGTTTTGACAGCCATTACTTCTTTCTTGAAGAAGTAGAGAGGTGGAAAGTTCATGTGCATATTATATTTCACAATGCTTTTGATTTAATACATTTATCTTAAAAGAGGTTACTGGAACTCTATATTTTTACAATACTGTTTATAAGTATTTCAGCAAGCTCTGAATAATACTTATTTAACTGAAATGGATCATGTGTAATTCTGAATGAAATACACATCTTTCCACAATTTAAAGAATTAAGCAACCAGTTAAACTTTCTATAATAATAGTTTATTACAAAATATAAATAATAATGTTGGTTAAAAATGGCTTTATTCATTTATTGGAAATATCTTTGAGATTCATACAACATAGTGTCATTGTTCCGTACTGATACCTCTATCAATGATGTCAAATTCTGTTCCTTTTTGAGACAAACATCAAGAAGACTTTTTGTATCCTAGAAACTCTGGTAGCATAGTGCCTAAGGCACTTGACTGCTAACCAGAAGGCTGGCGGTTCAAACCCACCAGCCACTCCTCGGAAGGAAGGTTGGGCAATCCTACTTCCGTAGTGATACTGCCTCGGAAACCCAAGGAGGGGTCGCTATGAGTCGGGGCCGACTCGACGGCAAATAACAACAACAACAACAACAGAAACTGTTTTAGGTAACTCATTATTTAGAACTGATATAGCCTCTTTGAGCATAGCCAATACGTGTGGAAAAAAAGCATGGCAGTTTTTTTAGTTTGTCTTATGTTTACTAAGATACTAACTATTCTAGTCATCTCATTTTAATTAAACTTTTGGCAAATGCAATGGGTATACTTGAGGTAATGGGGAAAGCTCTAATAATTAGAGTGAGTGATTATCTTTGCTATTGAAGTTATTCCTGTACTATTACAAATTTCCTAATAAAAATAAATGGCTATCTATTTGATATTTATAGTAAGCAGTCAAAAATTGTGTCACACTTTCTACTCTACAAAGAAATCTAGTCCACACATGACAATGAATATGAAAAATAATTTATTCTAATTATATTGTTGTTAAATGCCATTCCATGATTTGTATCGTAGAGCATTTCTCATAATCCTACTTGGTAGTTGTAACTGGGACTACAACTGATTTAGAATCTTAGATTAACTAGAAAACTCTTTCCACTCTTCAAAGAATCTTTGATTATTATGATTTGCATACTTAAAGGCAATGACTTATTATTATTTGTGCACTTAAAAGTGATTTTAAAAATATATTAACTGAGCAAGAAAAAAATCTGATATTGGAGATTTATGAAAATTTTTCATTATATTTCAAAACTTGCGTAATCAAAACAGAATTTTGAGAATTTTGTATATATTTATGTATGGGAGAGGCAATGGTTAAGTATTCAAAAAGTACTGGTTTTCTTTGAAAAGATTAATATAGTTGGCAAACCTTGAGTTAGACTGAAAAGGAAAAGAAAAAATGTAAATAACTGAAATAAAAAATGAAAGAGAGGAAACTAAAACTGACCTTTATTTTTGATAGTAATAAAGAGAATTATAACAGAATATTATGATCTGTATGACAACAAACTGGAAAATGTAGATAAAGTGAGCAAAGTCTTAGAAGCATGCAACCTACTCAAATGTACTCAACAGAAAATAGAAAGTTTCAACAGACCTATAACAACTAAAGAGATTAACCATTGATCAAAAATCTTCCAAGAAAAAAAAAAGTGCTGGACTAGATGGCTTCACTGTGAAATTCTGCAAAACATTTAGATAAGAATTGTCACCAATATTGTTTAAGTGCCTCTATAGGCCGATATCTCATAGATGCAAAAATCCTCAACAAAAAATTAGCAAAAAGAATCAACAGAATATTAATGGAGCCATACATTGTGACCAAGTGGAATTTATTCCAGGAATGCAAAGATTATTCAACATTGGAAAGTCAATCAACATACTACACCACATCAGTAGAACAAAGAAAAGAACCACATGATCATCTTTAAGGATGCAGAAAAAGCATTTGATAAAATCCAACACTTTTTTTTTTTTTTTTTTAATGAAAACTCTAAAGACTGAAAAAGAAGGGAAATTCTTCCATATTGTTCACAGCATATATGAAAAGCCAACAGCCAACATTATACTTAATGGAGAAAGATTCAAAACTTTCTCCTTGAAATTGGGAAGAAGATAAGAGTGTCTGGTTTCACGTCTTCTACTCAATATTGCATTAGAAGTCCTAGCAAGAACATTAAGACAAGGAAAAAGAAAAGTACCCAGGTTGGAAAAGAAGTAAAATTATCTCTTTTTGTGGATTATATAATTCTATATATTGTTGTTGTTGTTGTTGTTGTTATGTGTCGTTGAGTCAGACCTGACTCATAGCAACTCTTCCTTGGGTTTCCAAAGCAGTATCACTACAGAAATAGATTGCCCAACCTTCCTTCCGAGGAGTGGCTGGTGGGTTTGAACCGCCATCCTTCTGGTTAGCAGTCAAGCGCCTTAGGCATTACACTATCAGAGCTCCTATTCTCTACATAGACCATCCCAAAGAGTCCACAGGAAAACTTCCAGAGCTAATTGAGAAACTTAGCAAAGTATCAGGGTACAAGGTCAACAAACAAAAATTACTTGGGTTTCTATGCACAAGCAATGAGAAATCTGAAAGGGAATTCCATTTTCAGTAGCATCTAAGAGACTAAAATACCTAAGAATAAATCTAACCAGTGTTGTGAAGGACTTATACAGTGAAAACTTTAAAACACTATTGAAAGAGATACAATAAAACTTAATTTAAATGGAAAGATATTCCATGTTCATGGATTGGAAAATTAATAAATTTCAGATCTCAGTACTGTTCAAAGCGATCTATAGATTTAACACAATCTCAGTCAAAATTCCAACAGCCTTCTTTATAGAAATGGAAAAACAAATCCTCAACTTTATATGAAATAAAAAGAGGCACTGAATAGCTAAAATTATGTTTAAAGAGAAGGAAAAAAAAAAGTAGGAGGATGCATACTTCCTGATTTTAAAACATACTATACAGTTATAGGGAGCTCTGGTAGCGTAGTGCCTAAGGCACTTGACTGCTAACCAGAAAGCTGGTGGTTCAAACCCACCAGCCACTCCTCGGAAGGAAGATCGGGCAATCTACTTCCGTAATGATACTGTCTCGGAAACCCAAGGAGTGGTCGCTATGAGTCGGGTCCAACTCAACAGCACATAACAACAACAACAACAACAACAACAACAACAACAACATACAGTTATAAGGATCTCTGATGGCATAGTGGTTAAAGCATTGGGCTGCTAACCAAAAGATCAGTGGTTCAAACCCACCACCTGTTCCATGAGATAAAGATGAGGCAGTCTGCTTCCATAAAAATGTACAGCTTTGGAAACCCTTTGGGGAAGTTCTATTCTGTCCTAAAAGTGTCACTGAGTTGAAATCAACTTGATGGCAGTGGAGCAAGCAGCTACAGTAATCAAAACAGCCTGGCAGTGGTACAACAATAGGTACACAGACAAATGGAATAGAATTGAGAGTCCAGAATTGAACCTACACATCTTTGATTAAATTATTTTGACAAGGGTGCTAAGTCCTTTAATGGGGAAAGAAAACTGAAATAGAAGGGAAATTCCTCAATATTGTTCACGGCATATATGAAAAGCCAACAGCCAACATTATAGTTAATTATTATTTTAATAAGTGGTGCTGAGAACACTGGATTTGCGTTTGCAGAAAAATAAAACAGGATCTGTGCTTCATACCATGCACAAAAACAAATTCAAAGTGGATTAAGGACCCAAATGTGCAAACTAAAACTATAAAATTCTTAGAATAGGCTGGGGCAATGCAGTCAGGCCTAGTTTTCAAAATGAATAATCTAATATAATAGCAAGAGCACAAACAGTAAAAGACAAAACAAATAAAAATAAAAATTTTGTTATTCAAAAGGCTTTACCAAAAATGTGAAAAGGCAAGTTGCCAACTAGGAGAATATCTTCAGAAACCATACCTCTGACAAGAATCAAATAACCGAAATATATATAAAGTTTTGACAACTTAACAGCGCAAAGCCCATTAACCCAATCATAAAATAGACAAAGGACTTGAATGGATAATTCACTGAAGAAGACATTCAAATTGCCACCAAAAACATGAAAAGATGCTCAGTCTCATTAGTCATCAGAGAAACGCAAATCAAAACCACAATGAGATACCATTTCACTGCTACTGTTGTTGTTGTTATGTGCCATCGAGTTGGACCCAACTCATAGCGACCCCTCTTTGGGTTTCTGAGGTGATATCACTATGGAAGTAGATTGCCCAACCTTGGCTAAAATAAACAAAACAGAAAATAACAAATATTCTTAAGGATATGGGGAAATTATAATTCTTGCCCGTTGCTGGTGGGAATAAAATATGGTATAACTTTTGTGGAAAATAGTGTTGTAGTTTCTCAAAAAACTAAAAATGACTCAGCAATTTCACTTCTACATATATACCCCAAACATTTGAAAGCAGAGAGTCCAACAGAGATTTGGACAACAATGTTCATTGCAGCATTATACACAATAGCCAAGAGGTAGAAACAACCTAAATGCCCATCAAAAGATGAATAGAGAAACAAAATGTGATCATACAATGGAATACCACTCAGCCAGAAAGATAAATGAAGGCTCGATACTTGCTACAGTGTGGATGGAGCTGGAGTGAAATAAGCCAATCACAAAAGGACAAATATTGTATGACTTGATTTATATAAAAAGACAAGAAAAGGCAAATGTATGCAGAACGAAGTTTATTAGTGGGAACTAGGGGCAGGAGGGAAGGAGGCAAAAGGAGTTAATGATGATGGAAACATCACCTTGATTAAGTGTAGAGTTACACAACTGATTATTGTAATTGCCGTCAATAAGTTTTATACCTGTAAAAAATTGCATTGGGAAAAGTTGTGTTATAGATATATTTACACAGCAACAAAAAGAGTAACTTTTAAGTAAAATAAAAAATCTCATGGGATGTGGTTTCTTAGTTTGGAGGTATAGGGTCATGGTTTCATGGGACATCCAAGTTAATTGTTCTAATAATTGTATAATGCTTCTGTTCTGCCTCCTAGTTCATTGTATAGTACCTGAGGCTTTAAAAGCATGTAAGCAGCTATCAAAGGTCTGACAATTGGTCTCTATTCTTCTAGAGTAGTAGAGAGAGAAGGAGAGTTAGGAATGGGAAGAGGATGAGAAATGTGTTGCTAAATGCCTCCTTTGTCATGAGACCAGAACTGGATGGTACCTGGATACCAATGCTAAACATTTTGAACAAAGATTCCATATAAGAACCTTGATCAAAAGGAGGAAAATAAAGAACAAAATTTCAAATTTTCATGGACTCCATACTTCTCAGAACCATGAAATTTGGATGAACACCTCAAATTATTGCCCTGTGATAATATTTAAATCTTATACCAAAAATGTCTGTGAAGTCATCTTAAAATCAAACAGTAAAAAACTCATTGCCGTAGAATCAATTTTGACTTATAGAGACCCAATATGACAGAGTAGAATTGCCCCATAGGGTTTCCAATGCTGTAAATCTTTCATTTTTCTCCTGAGGAGCAGCTGGTAGGTTGGAACCGTTACCTTTTCATTAGCAGCCAAATGCTTTAAGCACTGCGCCACCAAAGCTCCTTAAATCAAACAATAACTTAACTAGTAAAATAGATCTGTCTTGAGCATAATGCTCTTTTAGGAACTATCTATATGGGATCAAATTCACAACAAATCAAATACTCGACAGCAACATTAGTGGGCAGTGAATTAATGTTAAAGAGAAATAATTTAGAAAAATAGGATGAAAAGGGTTGCACAATTCAAAGAATGTAATCAATATCACTAAATTGTACATGTAGAAAAGTTGATTTTGTGTCTATGGTTTGCTCTGAATATTCTCCAACAATAACAACAAAATGAATAAAATTTATACAAAAAAGAAGACAAGGATGCCATACTTTCTTTGCATAAATGGAAATCTGAAATGGAGATACATGTTATCTTTTCTCATTTTCTGTAAATTAGAAAAAGTTACTATATATATATAGTACTAGTTTTAGTATTTTAAGAAGTAAACCAAAAAAAACAAAGTTACTTCTCTCTCTACTTTCCAGAAAGTTTTCATTGTTTGGTTTTGATTGTCTGACTAGCCTGAGGCAATCTCCATGTTGGAAAATGTCTTGTAACTCTGTCCGTACTTAAAACCTCTTCCTCTACCTTCCTTTCTAGTCACCCTGATGTATTTGTAATGCTAATGGTGGGTGAAAGACATGGCTGTAGAGTCAAATACTCCTGGAGTCAAATCTTGTGTCTGACATGTATATAAAACTACGTTACTTTGGTAACTTTATTCAATTCCATGAACTCTAGTTTCCTTGATTGTAAAACTAGGGTTAATAATCCCTACCTTCTCTCCATCTTTACCTGTAGAAATCCAGCTCATTCCTCAAATGTTGACCTCTTACTCCATAAAATTGTTCCACTCTTTCTTCTGTCAAGCTTTCCCTCTCTTAAGAATGTAGGCTCTTTCTGTGGCTTCATAATAGTACTTGCTTCATTCAACTAAGGCTCACAGTTATTCGGATGTATGTCCAACATTCCCATCAGATGAGGAGGACTTGAATCATTTATTTTTCTTTCCTGTCACAGAATCTAATACAATATTATACTTTTTGTTAGTACCCAATAATATTTACTTCATTTAATTTTTTCCTGTGAAATTTGCATTTGATCCATGATATACATGCAGAAGAGCATTGATCACCAAAAGTATATGAGTAGTTATATGTAAGTTTCTGAAATACACAAGTTCAACTATGGTTGCAGAGTTTCTGGTTCTGGTTTTCATTTGGGAGCTTGTATCCTCCAATTGTTTTAGGAAATCTTTAATATTCTTTTCCAGAATATACCCAGTGCCAGCTTCAATTTAATTGCAGATTACACTACATGTTATGCACTAAACAGATTATTTCACTAGGAATTTATAAAGTTGGTAAAAATTAAACCTACTTTCTTTAATAATAATTGTGTATATTTTCTAATACATGCATATATGTGATAAAATGTAAAAGATATACAATGATTCTGATATAAATTTCTAATCCTGCCCACTAATCAGGGCTAGCAGTTCAAACCCACCAGCCACTCCTCGGAAGGAAGATTGGGCAATCTACTTCTGTAGTGATGCTGCCTCGGAAACCCAAGGGGGTTGCTATGAGTCAGGACTGACTCGATGGCACATAACAACAACAACAACAACAACCAGAGCCCCTGGGTGCTGCAAACGATTAACTACATGGCTAACTGAAAGCTTGGAGTTTCAAGTCTACTCAGAGGCACCTCAGAATAAAGGCCTGGTGATCTACTTCTGAAAAAATGATCCATTGGAAATTCTATGGAGAGGATAGTTTTAACACACACAGGGTGGCCATGAGTAAGAGTCTACTCTGGGGCAACTGGTGGGCTTAATCTTTAACCATGTGGCTAATGAGTCAGGCTCTGTGCTTTCGGATAATCCTTACATAAGGGGCCAAGAGATTAATGTCTGCCCTTCTGGTTTTGGTTCTTTTTTTCAGTCTCCCAATCTGCTCCTACTCCACAGGGTCTGTGCTGGAGTATTTGCTTCTTGCTTGAGGGCCTGCTTCATATGCACTGCAGATTTTTCCTGTTTTGGTCTCCTTTGTTCAATATTGTACCAGCATCTTCTAGAATAGTGCCTGACACATAATAAGTATTCTATTAGAAAAGCATTGACTAATACGCATATTGAGAAGCTGTGATAGCATAGTGCCTAAGGCTTGACTGCTAACCAGAAGGCTGGCGGTTCAAACCCACCAACCATATGAATAAAATATGCTTTGACTAAACAAGAATGAGATCATACTGTTGTACTGTTGTAGTCATTTTCATTTTTCGTTTCACAATACGATACAGACATCGTTCAATGGCAGTAAATGTAGCTCAAGCTCATTCTTTGTAATGGAGATCTATAATCCTATAGAGTAAACCACACTTTGTATGACCCATCTTTTATTGATAGACGTTAAAGTTTTTGTGATTTTGCTATTAAAATAGTGCTGCATGCTATTAATTGCCTTAATCTGCTAAATTCAGTCTGTAAATACTGGGTCATTATCACTTGATTTACATCTAAGGCTTCAAATATGTCTGCTTAATTCTAGTCTTTTGTTTCGTATACCTCCAAAAATGATAATGTTACACTCCCACTTTGTGTTTCTCTAATTGGAGCCCTTTGATCCCTGATCCCTCTGGCAAAGGTGTTCTTTGCAGGCTGCAGTTTGGGGCTAGATTTTAAAAGCTCTTCCTGTGAAATGAGCTATTTTTCGGGCCAGGGTATATAAAGACTCCGCATGTTGTAGGACCTTGATCCTTTGTAACACCATTAGCCATCGCAAAGAAGTAGCACAAAGGATTACTGTATAATAAATATGTGACCTGTATTGTGTGGATTACACCTGCATAATTAGAATTACACTTTTGAGAGCTTCTAAACATTCATGAGCCACATTTCCTTCCCCTTTCAGAAGCTTAGGTCTTACAATCTTGAAATATATTTTGTTCTTCATACTGCTAAAATCAGCCTAAATATCTGACTATGCCAAACTCATCCCACATTTTTATAGTTGCATTTTGAACTTAATAGAACATATATTCTAAAAGATACTAGCTAAGATATAGAATATGGAATCCTTAACCTTTATTAATACTTTACATGTCACTATCCTCTATTTTATGTAAATAAATTTACCCAAAATAGTTTCCCTGCTAGACTGTGAACTGCATGAGGGTAGGGATCATATGAGCCTCGTTCACTGCTCTTGTGGCAGCCCTTAGCAGCATGACATTCACAGAGTGCATGGATATTAAACAACTATTGAATGAATTAGTATTTACTGATAAAAACCAAAAAACAAAAGACAAAAAAATCCCACTGTTATTGAGTCAATTCCAACTCATAGTAACCCTATAGAACAAAGTACCCCACAGGGTTTCCAAGATTGTAAATCTTTGCAGAAGAAGATTGCCACATCTTTCATTGAGCAGCTGGTGGGTTTGAATGGTTGACTTTTCGGTTAGCAGCCAAGCACTTTAATCACTATACCACCAGGGCTCCTTTTCCTGAAGATAGCGGTAATAATAAAACTTTAACTGCATTTATGTGAGGAACATATGCAAGCATATAATACACGCAAATACACATTTCCAGCATCACATACATGTACTTCTCACATATCGAGTATCTCATTATCTGACATTCTACATTTATGACAATAGTAAAAACCTTAATTATCATAACTAGTCCATGAAATAGGTATTGTTATTCCAGTTTTGCAGATGTGAAAATTCAGATTTACAAGTATTAAGCAACTTAATTACTCAAGGTCAGACAGCTATTAAGCAAGAATGAAGTACAAAGCAAGGTTTCAATGATTGAAAAGTTCATGGTTCTATCTACTGTACTATTCTGACTCCTAATTTTTGTAGACATGCTCATTACATAGGATTCCATCTAGATATGTTAAAGAAAAATCGTTTTAGTCTTGTTATCAGCACCAATATTCAAAATTCCTAAGATCACTGATCTGATTTTTCTCCAGGTTTAAAGAAATAATTGAGCTTTTTAAAAGTTTTATTTTGAAACATTTGTTTATTTTTAAACAGCTAAAATGTGGTTCTATTTTGTTTCCTGGAAATGCTCAGTTTTAGTGGGAGAAATGGATTACAGAATTTAATGAATCACTTAGGAAAACTGCTTGACAGTTTTGAGCAAACCTTGTGTAACTTTTATGAAACACCTCCAATCAGTTTGTCAGGTAGAATTTCCCAAGAACAATCTTTTTCAGATTCCGTTGATTCCATTTTTAGGAAAGCGTAACAGTAATAAAGCATTACTCCACAATGTGAAAGCTGTTCTCTCTTTTCCTTTTTAATTGAAGGATCAAGTATTCACATAGGGAGATATCTGCCACATTCAATCATCATCCAAACCTTGAGGGGAAACCCTCAGTTGATATTCATATTGCCATGCTGCACAGGAAAAAACAAACAAATATGTTTGGAGCATCTATATTCACTCAGCATGTTATTTTTATGACACACTAAAGCATTGTTGTTTAATTCTTACAGTAAACAGAATTCTTCAGTGTAAATATAGATACCTTGTATTAAATTTACATTGTATTGTACTTGTATTGAATTTCCTTGGTTATATATGACAACCTATTGGGCACCTTTGGAAATACAATTTGACATAACATGATGAAGAGGCAAAAAGATATATATCCCAGTGGATGAGCTTTATGGACAATTAAGATTCAGCTTCCCTCTGAAAATTAAACACCTTAAAAATTCTTTCATTATAAAAAGAGAAAGGTGATAAACTTGAAACTGCTTAACTTAGATTGCCAATGGGAATTAAGTATTCCTTTTGTGGATTACCATTGAAGAAAAGAATTTGTTGAACTGGATTGAAAAGCCTGATCCTCTTTATCATATAGCACAATATTGTTCTATTTTGTTATAGGTCCCTTACTGATTATTAGCACAACATAAAAATAAAAAAGAAAAAGCATGACAAATATAATGAAATATAATACATTGCAACACAAGACAATAGAATAAAATGCAGTGAATTGTATCTGTTTATGTTGGGTGCTTTTCTTATGCCTCTCAGATCCACTCTCACTCATCTACACTCTGCCCTGTACCTGTAAGGATGCTCTTTTCATAATTCATCAATGGGCTTCCTCTCTCTCTGGCATCATCTTGGATGGGTAGCTACAGCAAGAGTGAGAGGGGGGTGGATTCTGGGAACTTACTGCTCTAGGTTCCCTTTCTCTCTGGCTCTGGGCTTTAGAGCCTGTTTTCCTCTACCAAAGGTAACAATTCATTATCTAATGGCTCTTAAAGTTTCAGCCCTTTCGCCAGGTACATTTTGGGATTCAGATGGATAATTTTCCTTTTTTTTCTTCCCTTAGGAGTACATAATAGTTTATTTGGTATACTAATACATAGTAATGTTTTAAAAGAATAATTTTATGAATTTGACTTTGAAATATTTTTCAATTTATTTTAGGTTATAAATTTTTTTTAAGCCAAAATATTTTATACATATAACTGCGTTATAAAATAATCATCTTTTTGCCTTTGCTCACCATACTATTTGAAATTTGAAGAGAGTATATATGTATCTATCTATCGATCCATCTACCTATCTATCTATCTATATATATATATATATATCTACCACTGCCATTGAGTTGATTCTAACTCATAGTGACTCCCATTGGATTTACAAGGTGGTAAATCTTTATGGAAGTAGATTGCTCTGTCTTCTTTCCACAGAGTGGCTGGTGGGTTTGAATTGCCAATCCTCTGGTTAGCAGTCAAATGCCTTAGGCACTGCACCACCAGAGTTCTGTAGATGGCTGGATATATAGATGGATAGATGATAGATAGATAGATAGATGGATGGATGGATAGATAGATAGATAGACTGCTACAACTGGAAGAATTCTTGGATTAGCTTTGTTACAAAAGCATTCTAATTTTTTTGGCAGAGGGTACTGTAAATTTGGGTGAAAGTTTACAGAATAAATCAATTTTACCATTCAACAATTCATATGTATTCCCCACAATGTGACAGCACTCATCCCACTTTCTCCCAGTGTTTACTGTTTCTCTCCATCCTTTCTTACACTTTCCTGCTTTCTGAACTTTATTCCTGGGCAAATGCTACCCTTTTGATCTCATGTGTTTGGTTGTTCTAAGAAGAGTGTCTGTCCCTGGTGTTACTGTTCACCTTATAGGCCTATTGCTTGGCTGAAAGTCGAGTCATGGCGATGAGTTCAGTTCTAGGCCTGAAGGGTATCTCATGGCCATAGTCTTGGATGTTTCACCAATCTTTTTCAAACTTGTAAGCTTGGTCTTTTTATTATGCTTTTGAGTTTTATTCCACATATCTCTTCCACTCTTTTCACAACCTCCTATTGCAATCCCTTTCAGAGGAGTCAACAATAGAAACTGGAAACCATCTAATTCTTCCAGGATCAGGGTCTTGGAGTCTGAGGTTCACATGGTCCATTTGTCCTTTGGACTAGTTCCCATACATCTTTGGTTTTCTTCATTCTTCTTTGCTCCAGACAGGAAGAGGCCAATAGTTGTACTTTAATTGGCAGCTTAAGAGCTTTTAAGACCCCAGTTACTACTCATCAAAGTAGGATGTAGAATATTGTCTTTGTAGACTGTGTTTCCTAGCTGATCTTGATGTCACCTGAGACTGTGGTCCTAAGCTCTTGGGCCCAGGGACATATTCCCTCAAGGTATTTTGTTATGGCTAAGAAGTTTCCATAAATTTTCCCCCATATGCTTTACTATATTCATGGATATATTTGCAGCACATATAAATACATACATAGATGTATCTTCTGGTAAACTTATATATTTGTGGGTATTGACTCATTCACCTTCCCATTCTTGTTTAGCTCATGTGTCTATGTGTATTCAGCTGTAGAGTATTGTTATTACTGTTATTGCAGGATTATGTATATAATAGTATTCACCTTTCTGTTACCTTTAACTCTTGTGCTTCTCCTAATGTCTTCTGCATTGATCGATTTGTGCTGACCTTCCCCATATTGTATATTGCCTTTCCCTACACCCAAGTTAACATGTGTCTATCATCTAGTAAGTCATTTACCATCCCTTACCCTTCAGTCCCTGGTAACCTTCAAAGAATGATTCTTTCTATGTGAAAATCTTGCCTTGATTTTTAGAGTAATGGTCTCATATAATATTTATCCCTATGTGATTGACTAATTTCACTCAGCATTATATCCTTCAGGTTCATCTATGTTATAAGGTGTTTCATAGATTCATTGTTATTCTTTAATGTTGTATAGTATTCAATTGTGTGTAGGAACCGTAGGTTTTTTTTTTTTTTAATCCATTCATCTGTTGATGAGGACTTAGGTTGTTTCCATCTTTTTGCTATTGTGAATAATGCTGCGATGAATATGGGTGTGCATATATCTGTTTCTGTCATGGCTCTTATTTTTCTAGGATATATCCCTAGTAGTGAAATTGTTATATCATATGGTCTTTCTGCTTCAAACTTTTTAAGGAAGTGCCATACCATTTTCCACTGTGATTGCACCATTTTAGAGTTCCTCCAGCAGTGTATGAGGGTGCTAGTCTCTCTATACCATTACCAGTATTTGTTATTTTCAGTTTTTTATTTTTTTTTTTAACTTTACTATTAATGTCTCCATGAGATGATAGCTCATTGTTGTTTTGATTTGCATCTCTCTACTGGCATAGTGGCTACAATAATGGGCTCAAGTATAGCAAGCATTGTGAGGATGGCACAGGACCTGGCAGTGTTTCATTCTCTTGTACATAGGGTCATTATGAGTCAGAGCTGACTCACAGTATCTAACAACAACAACAACAAAACTGCGTAATGATCTTGAGCATTTCTTCATGTGTTTGTTGACCACTTGAATATCTTCTTTGGTGAAGTGTCTATTAATTGGATTGTTTGTCTTTTTGTTGTTGAGATGTTAAAGTTTTCTATAACTTTTAGAAATTAGTCTCTTATCCCATATGTCATTGGCAATTTTCCCCCATTCTGTTGGCTATCTTTTCACTCTTTTGATGCACATAAATGTTTAATTTTTAAGAAGTCCCAGTCATCTAGTTTGTCTTCTGTTTGTGTATTTTTAGTTACATTTGATAGAGTATTTATGCCATGTGTTGTTGTTGTTGTTATGTGCTGTCCAGTTGGAACCAACTCATAGCAACCCCTCCTTGGGTTTCCGAGGCAGTATCACTATGGAAGTAGATTGCCCAGCCTTCCTTCCAAGGAGTGGCTGGTGGGTTTGAACTGCCAGCTTTCTGGTTAGCAGTCAAGTGTCTTAGGCACTACACTACCGGAGCTCCTATGCCATGTATTAGGACCCCTAAATTTGCTCCTATTTTTTCTTTGATGATCTTTATAGTTTTAAGTTTTACCTTTAGGTCTTTGGTCCATCTTGAATTAGTTCTTATATCTCATTTAATTCCCACTTACACAGAATTTTTTTGTTGGGGGCACAGTAGAGACATTTTTTAACATGCTTCCCATGTTCTAAGAATGTCAAAAACGTGTAAGTAAGCAAATAAAAAATCCATTTTGGCTGATTTTGTTTTTTCACAATAGACATCCTACAAGCAAATAAGGGGAGAGCCATGTTCAAAGGTTCTAAATACAGATTATCTTTAATATCTAAAATTTTAAAGTTATCAACTTACTGGTATCTCACAGAAATGATTTCTCTGTATTTTTGTGAAATCTTTATTTGGTGTAATTAAACAAGTAATAGTTTATACATTATTCCTCTTGATAAAGTAGATGCTAGTGCTAAATTCAGAATAACAGTTCATTTATCATATAACCCTTACTTCCCCAAACCAACCAGACTAAGTTAGCATCCCCTCCCCTGACATTTTTCTTTTTATTACACCCAGTTTTTATTTAATGAACTACTAAAAACAAATCCATGCCCACTAAGTTGATTCCAGCTCATAGTGACCCTACAAGACAGAGTAGAACATCCCCATAGGGTGTCCAAGGCTATAAATATGTACAGAAGCAGACTGCCTCATCTTTCTCCCATGGAGCAGTTGGTGGGTTTGAACAGCCAACCTTTTGATTAGCAGTCAAGTGCTTTAACAACTATACCACCAGAACTCTTTAATGAACTACACATGCATAATTATTGATAATTATTCACAAAATGTCTGTGTTCTCATATGGATTGAAGGTTTTCATGTCCTCAATAAAAGTTGACTGATGGGGCAGCTTACTATTGAAGATCAAATTCACTAAATCTAGCAGACTAATTAAAAAAAAAAAAAAAATTACAATATTTAGCACCTATTATTCTTCATACCATACTACCTGAACTTAATTGGGTCAGGAAAGGAATCTTAGATAAAGAGCTAGCACATACATATAAGATTCTTCTGAGTGATGACAGGTAGCATGATAGTAAGGAATGCAGATCTCTCCAAAACTTGTTTTTGAAAGTTGTGCATTTTTTTTTTAAATAAGAGATATGCAGTGCATGATCTAGAACAGAATAAGAGGTGATAGTCTAAAGTGAGGTTTCCATAGCAATGAGGCTTTAAATTACCTTTGGAAAAAGGGACAACTCTATGTTAACTCCTTTTATGCACATAACACTTTAAAATGTCTTAAGTTACTTTCAAATATGCTCATTCATTTGAGTCTCACATCAACTTTGTCAGAGTAAGGGGATATTATCCCATTTTACTGGTGATAATATAACATGTAGAAATTTTTAGCTACCTGACAAATGTTAAAGATGCTGTAGGGTAGTCAAACATAATTTTGTCAATAAGATGAGAAAAGTGTGGAAGAATGCCCCTGACCACCATGTATTCAGGAGACATATGGTCATGAGAACATTGCAGGATGATCTTGGTGCACAGAAGCCAACAGCCTGGAATCTTTCATTTAATACTTTGCTTTTTTGTTTCTTCATTATTGAGTTGATTTGTTTTATTGCTTTTCTAGCAGCATCTAAGATACAACCAAATCCATAGTTGTTGTTATTGTTGTGTGTATTAAGTTGATATCAACTTGTAACAGCCCCATATGACAGAATAGAATTGCCCTGTAGGGTTTTCTTGGTAGTAATCTTTGCGAGAGCATATTGCCAAGTCTTTCTCTCGAGCCCCTCAGTATGTTCGAACCACCAACCTTCAGATTAGCAGCTAAGTACTTACCCATTATAACACAGGGCTCCTTAATTATATAGTAGGCACTCAATATGAAGTAGACACTCAGTAGCTAATTTGTTGATTAAATGATCATTTAAATGTATATGCATGGAATAGACACAAAAATAATTGGCTACACTATTTATACTATTCTGCAATAGAATTTTTTTTCACTTAAAAGTATGGAATAGGCATATTTCCATGTCAGTACATATAGCTCTCCCTCATTTCTTATAAAATGTTAATGCAATACAAATGACTTGAATAGATTATCTTGAAATCACAGCTAGTATACCTTCATGAACTTACTGTGTACACAACTAGTGTTCCCTTGTTTGTGCAGTTGCATCTCACCAAAGCCAGTCACCCATTACTCCATAAACAATGTTGACAGTGAGGTCAGGTGCCCAGTCCAGTATGTAGTCCTCAGATGGATTCTTATTTATCTTGGATCTGGTATAGACCCTGTGTTAGTGTTACAAGGAGGAATCAGCTGGGTCATATACTCAGGAGTTCCTAAGGCTAACAGAAAGGTCTCTGAACTAGGTGTTAGTCCCTTACTTCAAGAGTGCATCTATAACAAAAACATACCAAAAGGTTGAAAGTAAAAGAATGAAAAAAAAAAAAAAAGAAAATTGGTCTCTATTTTAATGTTTAATTTTAACATATAAATATTAAAATAATATTAAGTTATTTAAAGGTGACTTTAAAGCAAACTCTATTATTGGACATAAAATGTCACTTCATATTGATAAAGAGTTTCTAAAATGGAGAATATTTTCATCCAGATTTACTATAAACTAGTACTATGTAACTAAAAGGGAGCTCTTGTAGCATAGTGCCTAAGGCACTTGACTGCTAACCAGAAGGCTGGCAGTTCAAACCCACCAGCCACTCCTCGGAAGGAAGATGGGGCAATCTACTTCCATAGTGGTACTGCCTCAGAAACCCAAGGAGAGGTCGCTATGAGTCTGGTCCAACTTGACGACACATAACAACAACAACAACATGTAACTAAAAAGGAAGGTAACACTGTGGGAGAAGAAAATTGTGGCATATATAACTGTCCAAAGAGTAGTATCCAGAATATCTACAGCATTCCTGGGAATCAATAATAAACTGAGGAAAAGGTAAAAAAAAAAAAAAAAAAAAAGGCATTTCACAGAAGAAGAAAATTTAAGTGGCTGATAAGCATAGGAAATGTGCTCAACCCCTTTAGTAAAAATAAGATATATTTCACACATATAATACTGGGATAATTTCCATTTCACACCTAGAATACTGGCAAAAACTAAAAGAAGTCTGACTATTTAAGGTGTTTTTGAGAATTTGGAACAATTGAGACATTATATGCCCTACTTCTGGTAACGGAAATTGATAAAAACTTTGAAACACAGTCAGACATTGTCTAACAAATTTAAATATATCCTTCTTCCAAATATATACTCTAGGAAACTTATACACAAGTACCTCAGGATAAATGCAAAAGATTGTTGATAGCCACAGTGATATAGTAGCCTAATGTGGATACAATTCAAATATCTATATACATTGTTGTTGTTGTTGTTGTTATGTGCCGTCAAGTCAGCCCTGACTCATAGCGACCCCTCCTTGGGTTTCCGAGGCAGTATCACTATGGAAGTAGGATTGCCCAACCTTCCTTCCGAGGAGTGGCTGATGGGTTTGAACCGCCAGCCATCTGGTGAGCAGTCAAGTGCCTTAGCCACTATGCTACAAGAGCTATATACATTAGAATAGATAAATACATTCTGTCATGATCGAATGCTATACAGCAATGAAATGGAAGAAGTGTAACTACTCCCAATAACATGGGTAGAAGTCATGAATACTATGGTGAGCAAAGAACATGCACACACACTCAAAAAATACGTACAACATGATTACATTAATGGAAAGCAGAAAACCATGCAAAATTATAACAATTTTTTTAGGAATGCATTCCTTGCTAGAAAAGCGAGAAAATAATTGTTAAAAATCCAACATAGTTGTGCTTGAGCCCACAGCTGTAACCATTGTGTCAATCCATCTCATTGATGGTCTTCCCTTTTTTCCCTGACCTTTTACTTTACCTAGCCTTCTCCAGGAACCAGTCCCTCCTGATAACATATCCAAAATGTGAGATGAAGTCACACCATCTTTGCTTCTAAGGAGCATTCTGGCTCTACATATTCCAAGACAAATTTGTTCATTCTTCTGGAAGTCCATGGTACAGTCAACATTCTTCACCAACACCCTAATTCAAAGGCATCTTCTTTTAAGTCAAAAGTCCTAAAAATTTAAAAAGTGAATGTTAGGACACAAACAGATCACAGAAGAGTAGTGATGTAAGTGGGATTGGATTTCTCAGTTTCACACCTGAATTTCTATTTTTTTGACCTTAAGAAATAGCTAAACCTTTCTAAAACCATTCCCACATCTTTATAACAAGACAAAGAATGATCTTACCTTTAAGAGTTTCCAGTATTAAAAGAAATCAATATTAAGCATGCATCCTATTGCCTGATTCAAAGAAAGTGATTGGTGACTTTTAAAAAAAATACATTTATTGAAATAAAATTTATGTACAGTAAAATACACAAAACTAAAGTGACATGGGTCAATGCATTTTATTTTTTTTTGGCAGTGTTCCCTCCCCTAATTTCCCATCCCTGGTAACCAACAAAGAAAGTTTCCTTCCATATATAAACCTTTCCTTGACTTTTTATAATAATGAACTAATATTATATTTGTCCTTCTGTGATTGACTTATTTCACTCAGCATAATGTCCTTCAAGTTCATCCACGTTATGTGGTGTTTTGCAGATTCTACATTATTCTTTAATGTTGCATGGTATTCCATTGTGTGTATGTACCATAGTTGGTTACGCATCCTTCTGCTGATGGGCATGTAGGTTGTTTCCATCTTTATGCTATTGTAAATAGTGCTGCATTGAACATGGGTGTACATATATCTGTTCTTATCTTGTTTCTCACTTCTTTAGGATATACAGCTAGTAATGGGATTGCTGGGTCAAATGGTATTTCTAATTCCAACTTTTAAAGGAATTGCCATGCTGTTTTCCACAGTGGTTGCATCATTTTACAGTCCTACCAGCAGTGTATGAATCCTAACCTTTCCACATCCTCAGCAGCAATTGTTATTTTCTGTCTTATTGAACTTGCCATTAGTACTGGGCGAGATGGTTTCTCATTGTTTTGATTTGCATCTCTCTGATGGTTAATGATTGTGAGCGTTTCTTCATATATTTGATGGCTGCCTGAATATTCTCTTTGGTGAAGTGTCTTTTCATGTCTTCTGCCCATTTTTAAATTGGATTGTTAATCTTTTTATTGTTGAGGTGCTGAAGTTTCCTATAAATTTTAGAGATAAGTCCCTTGTCAGATATGTCATTGCTGAATATATTTTTCCAATCTGTAGGTTCTCTTTTTACTCTTTTGGAGAAGGTTTGGAAGCACATAAAAATTTGATTTTTAGAAGGTGCCATTCATCTAGTTTTTCTTCAGCTGTTTGTGCATTTTGGTTTATGCTTAGTAGTCTGTTTATACTATAAATTAGGGCCCCTAAATTTGCTCCTATTTTTTCCTTGAGGAACTTTATAGTTTTAGGTTTCACATTTAAGTCTTTGATCCATCTGAAGTTACTTTTTGTGTATGGAGTGAGGTACGGATCTTGTTTCATTTTTCTGCAAATGAATATCCAGTTTTGCCAGCACCATTTGTTAAAGAGACCATCTCTTGCCCATTTAATGCATTTCAGACCTTTGCCAAAAATAAGCTGATCATATGTCAATGGATCTATTTTTGGGTTCTCAGTTCTGTTCCACTGGTCTATGTGCTGTCATTGTACCACTACCAGGCTGTTTTGACTACTGTAGCTGTATAGTAGGTTTTGAGATCTGGAAGTGTGAGGCCTCCTACTTTGTTCTTCTTCTTCAATAGTGCTTTGCTTATTTGAGGTCTCTTTCCTTTCCATATAAAATTAGTGATTAGTTTTTCCTTATCCTTAAAGAATGCTGCTGAGATCTGTTTTGGGACTACATTGAATGCATAGATTGCTTTGAATTGGGTAGAATGGACATTTTCACAATGTTCAATCTTCCTATCCATGACATGGTCTGTTCTTCCATTTATGTAGCTCTCTTATGGTTTTTTCAAGTAGTGTTTTGTAGTTTTCTTTGTATAGGTCTTTTGTGTCCCTTGGTAAGATTTATTCCCAAATGTTTTATTGTTTTTTTGGTAGCTATTGTAAATAGTATTGATTTCCTCATTTCCTTTTCAGCAATCTCTTTGCTGGTGTAGAGGAATCCAATTGATTTTTGGATGTTGATCTTGTGTCCTGCCACGATACTAAATCTCTCTATTAGTTCCAGTAGTTTTTTTGCTGAGTCTCTTGGGTTTTCTAGGTATGGAATCATATCATCAGCAAATAGGGATAGTTTGACTTCTTCCTTACCAATTTGGATGCCTTTGATTTTCCTTTCTTGCCTTTTTGCCCTGGCTAGGACTTCTAATACAAGTTGAATGGAAGTGGTGATAGAGGGCATCCTTGTCTGGTTCCTGTTTGCAGGCGCAATGGTTTCAGTCTCTGTCCATTGAGAATAATGTTGGCTGTTGGTTTTTGATATATGCCCTTTATTATGTTGAGGAATGTCCCTTCTATTCCTATTTTGCTGAGAGTTTTGGTCAGGAATGGGTGTTGGATTTTATCAAATGCTTTTTCTGCATTGATTGATACGATCATGTGGTTCTTTTCCTTTGTTTTATTTATGTGGTGGATGATGTTGATTGTTTTTCTAATGTTGAACCATCCTTGCATACCTGGTATGAACTCCACTTCATCAAAATGTATTATTTTTTTGATATATTGTTGGAGTCTATTGGCTAGGAATTTTTTGAAGATTTTTGCATCTATATTCATAAGGGGTATTGGTCTATAGTTTTCTTTTTAAAGATATCTTTGCCTGGTTTTGGTATCAAGGTTATGCTTGCTTCATAAAATAAATTTGGGAGGATTCAATCCTTTTCTATGTTCTGGAATAATTTAAGTAGGATGGGTATCAGTTCTCCTCTGAGTGTTCAGTAGAATTGACCAGTGAAATCATCTGGGCTGCAGCTGTTTTTTGTTGGTAATTTTTCCTGACCTGTTCGATTTCTTCTTTTGTTATGGGTCTGTTAAAATTTTCCACCTCAGCCTCTGTTAGTTTAGGTAAGGTTTGTTTAGGTTAGTTTCTAGAAGTCTATACATTTCTTCTAGATTTTTGAATTTGTTGGAGTATAGTTCTTCATAGTGTCCTGATATTATCCTTTTAATTTCTGTTTGTTCTATTGCGATGTAGCCCAGTTCATTTCTTATTTGTGTTATTTGTATTCTTTTAATTGTATTTTTAAAACTATATTTTCTACAATCTCTAAAAAGAACTTACTCTGGTGGCGTAGTGCCTAAGGCATTTGACTTCTAACTAGAAGGCTGGCAGTTCAAACCCACCAGCCAGTACTCAGAAGGAAGACTGGGCAATCTACTTCCATAGAGATACCAACTTGGAAACCCAAGGAGGATTTGCTACAAGTAAAAACAGACCCATTTGTAGTAAGTTTGGTTTTGGTATCATTCCAAGTATTTAGCATTTTTCTTTTCCCAATGCTGTTCATACATGTCATAAGCTCTAGTCAAAGAAGGAAAATGTCTCTTTAGATTTCCATTTAAAACATCTATTAGAATATGTACATTAATATTTGGTCCTAAATTTTGAAATCTGAACCAATGAAAATAGTTGTTTAGCTAATTGACATTTTGCACATTACTTACTAAATGTGCACTTTTTGAACTGAATTGAGAGACATCTCATGTTATCAAAAGTTGGCTAACAAAAACAGTCATTTGGTTTGCTTTGATATCTTGTTTTGTTTTGTTTATAAAAATGATACTTCTGATTATCCATGAATTTATCAGGAAGTCTGACTGTGTATACTTGACTTTTGACTGAGGATTTTACAGTTAATTGTGTAAACATTCAACCAGATCAGAGGAAATGGCTTCACTAGTCTCAGGCTCAATTTTTTTTTTTTCTGGATATATATGTTCACCACCTCTAAAAAAAAAAAATGGCATCCTACTTTGACTCGATCCTGAGATGTGGTGATTGATATTCTGGTATTAGTGGAGAATATTGAAAATATTATGGACTGCCAGAAAAGCAAACAAATCTGTCTTTTATGAAGTACAGTGAGAATACTCCTTAGAAGTGAGAATGATGAGACTTTGTCTCTTGTGCTTTGGTCATATTGTCAGGAGGGATCAGTCCTGGAGAAATATATCATGCCTGTTAAAGTAGAGGGTCCATGAAAAAGGAAGACTTTAAATGAGATGGATTGACACAGTGGCTACAATGATGGGTTCAACTATAACCAGGATTGTGAGGATGGTGCAGGACCAGGCAATTTTTCATTCTGTCAAACTTAGGGTTGCTAGGAGTCAAAACTGACTTGATAGCACCAATCATCTGTCAGTTTGTCATATTGTGGTGGTTTGCTTGTTGCTGTGAGGCCACCTGTATTTCAAATATGAGCAGAGTTATCTATGGTGGACAGGTTTCAGCAGAGCTTCCAGACTAAGATAGACTCTGAAGAAGGAAGGGACTAACCACTTCTAAAAGAAATAGCCAGTGAAAACCTTATGAATAGCAGTGAAACACTGTCTGATATGTTACTATAAAGCATTATAACATTATGAATAGCTCTGAAACATTGTCCAATATAGTGCTAGAAGATGAGATCCTCAGGTTGGAAGGCACTCAAAATCGGACTGGGGAAGAGCTGCCTCCTCAAAGTAGAGTCAACCTTAATGACATGGATGGAGTAAAGCTTTCAGGACCTCCATTTGCTGATGTGGCATGACTCAAAATAAGAAGAAACAGCAGCAAACTGTTTTGCATAAAGATTGACATCCTAGGCATTATTGAACTGAAATAGACTGCCTTTGGCCATTTTGAATCAGAGAACCATATGTCTACTATGCTGGGAATGACAAATTGAAGAAGAATGATGGGGCATCCATCATCACAAAAAATTTTTCAAGATCTATCCTGAAGTATAATACTGTCAGTGATAGGAAAATATCCATATGCCTACAAGGAAGATGAATTAGTACTACTATTATTAAAATTTATCCACCAACCACCTTCATCTTTTGATGAAGATATTGAAGATTTTTATCAACTTCTGAAGTCTGAAGTTGACTGAACATGAAATCAAGATGTGTTGATTATTACTGTTAATTGGAATGTAAAAGTTGGAAACAAGAATCACCATAGTTGGAAGATATGGCCTTGGTGATAGAAATGACACTGGAGAATGCATGATACAATTTTGCAAGACCAACCACATACTCATTGAAAATACCTTTTTTTCAACAACATAAACAGTGGCTGTACACGTGGACTTCACCAGATAGAATACACAGGAATCACATCAACTACATCTGTGGCAAGAGGCAATGGAGAAGCTCAATATCTTCAGCCAAAACAAGGCCAGGAGCTGACTGTGGAACAGACCATCAACCAATCATATGTAAGTTCAGTTGAAGCTTGAAGACACTTAAAACAAGTCCAGGTGAACCAATATACCTTGATTATATCCCACCTGAATTTAGAGACCATCTGAACAATAAATTTGACACACTGAACACCAATGACCAAAAAACAGACGAATTGTGGGATGACATCAAGGACATCATACAAGAAGGAAGAAAAAAGTCATTAAAAAGACAAAAGGAAGAAAAAAACAAAATGGATTGTCAGAAGAGACTTGGAAATTTGATCTTGAACAGAAAGTAGCTAAAGTAAATGGAAAAAATGACATGATAAAAGAGCTGAACTGAAGGTTACAAAGAGCAGCTCGAAAAGACAAAGTCAGTAATTATAATGACATGAGCAAAGACGTGGAGTTAGAAAATCAAAGGGAAGAACACACTCAGCATTTCTAAAGCCGAAAGAAGTGAAGAAAAAATCAAGACCCAAGTTGCAATATTGGAAAATTATGTGGGCAAAATATTAAGTGATGCAGGAAACATCAAAAGAGATGGAAGGAATACACAGAATCACTGTACCAAAAAGAATGTATTGCTGTTCATCCAATTTAGGAGGTAGTATATGATCAAGAACTGATGGTATTGAAGCTGCACCAAAGGAAGTGGTGAAAAACAAGGCTCCAGGAATTGATAGAATACCCACTGAGATGTTTCAACCAACAGATGCTGCTCTGGAGGCACTTACTCATCTATGCCAAGAAATTTGGAAGACAGCTCCCTGGCTAACTGACTGGAAGAGATCCCTGTTTTTACCCATTCCAAATAAACGTGATGCAACATAATGTGGAATTATCAAACAATTTCATCAATATCACACAAGTAAAATCTTACTGAAGATAATTCAAAAACATTTGCAGCAGCACATAGACAGTGAATTGCCAGAAATTCAAACTGGATTCAGAAGAGGACTTGAAATGAGGGATATCATTATTGATACCAGATGGATCTAGGCTGGAAGCAAAGAATACCAGACAGATGTTTATTTGTGCTTTATTGACTATGCAAAAGCATTCAAGTGTGTAGATCTTAAATTATGGATAACATTGCAAAGAATGGGAATTCCAAAACAATTGTGCTCAAGGACCTGTGCATAGACCAGAACAAGGGGATATTGCATGGTTTTAAATCAGGGATGGAGTGCATAAGGGTTGTATCCTTTCACCATACTTATTCATTCTGTAAACTGAGCAAATAATCTAAGAAAATAGACTATAGGAAGAAGAACACAGTATCAGGATTGGAAAAAGACTCATTAACAACCTGTGATATGCAGACTACATAACCTTGCTTGCTGAAAGTGAAGATGACTTGAAGCACTTACTTAGGGAGATTATAGACTGCAGTCTGCGGTATGGATTACACTTCAACATAAAGAAAATGAAAGTCCTCACAACTGGACCAATATGCAGCATCACAATAAATGGAGAAAAGATTGAAGTTGTCGAAGATTTCATATTACATGTTTCCACAAGCAACACCTATGGAAGCAGCAGTCAAGATATCAGATGACGTATTGCACTGAGCAAATCTGCTGCAAAAGACCTCTTTAAAGTGCTGAAGAGCAAAGATGTGTCTTTGAAGACTAAGGTATGCCTAACCCAAGCCATGGAATTTTCAATGACTTCATATGTATGTGAAAGCTGGACAAGGAATAAGGAATGCTGAAGAAGAGTTAATGCTTTTGAGTTGTGGTTTTGGTGAAGAATACTGAAATACCATTGATGGCCAGAAGAACTAAAAAATCCATCCTGGAGGAAGTGCAGACAAAATGCTCCATGGAAGCGAGAATGGCCAGACTTCATCTCATGTACATTGGTCATGTTGTCAGAAGGGACCATTCCCTGGAGAAGGATATCATACTTGGTGCAGGGTCAATGAAAAAGAAGAAGACCCTCAATGAGATGGATTGACACAGTAGCTGCAACAATGGGCTCAGGTATATCAAGGATTGTGCAGCTGGCACAGGGCTAGGCAATGTTTCGTTCTGTTGTACACAGGGTCAGTTTGAATTGGAGCCAACTTCACGGCATCTGACAACAATAGCAACAACAAGATCAAGAAGGAAGAAAAACAGGGAGGCCAAAATCACAAGTTCATCCTCACAATATGTCTATGTTAGCCCTTGCTTTATGATTCTTGGATGGGGAACTCTCATCTTTGTTCTACTTATTCAGGGCCTGATTGATCACAGATTGCATGTGGCATTATGATATCTGTATTTTTAAAAATACCACTCTGATTTCAGTATGAAAAATAAATTATATAGGAGCATGAATGATGCATCAGAAAATTTAGGTGACTCTTATTCTTGAGTAAGAGATGACTGCAGCATGGACTAGATGGCTATGTAAATGAAGATAAGTAGAGATCAATTTAGAATATAAGCCATATAGGACTTAATGATGGATTTGGAGTGCTGTATGAGGTAGAGAAGACTTTCAAGAATGATTCAAAGGGCAGTCTGCACTTATCCAGTGGACACTGGTCCTACAATTTAGTCCTACAACTAATTCTTTCTGGTGGCACAATGTCTAAAGCATTTGACTGCTAACCAGAAGGCTGGTGGTTCAAACCCACCAGACACTCCTTGGAAGGAAGGTTGGGCAATCTACTTCCATAGTGATACTGCTTCAGAAACCCAAAGAGGGATCACTGTGAATCAGATCTGACTCCACAGCAGTGCCTTTAGTTTGGTTCATGGAATACTAGTTAACTGTGTGTGTGTGTGTGTGCGTGTGTAATCTACTGTGAGCAGCTGAGTAGCTAGCTGCCTTAGGGATGTAGTCTGCTTCCAGTTCATAAGGAGAACCTTTAGGAATGGTTTCTAGCTCCTGGCACTCTTGAATCCTGCATGTAGCTGAATCATTACTCAGAAGCCTGCCTGCTGTCTACCGATCCTGGTACTCTTAATGGGCTTGAATCAATGGCCTGCCATGTGGTTTGGTCATATTGGGACTGTGACTTTTTACCTATTGACCTTGGGTTTGTCAGCCTCAGCAGCCAGCAACTGCCTGAGTGAAGAAAGCCTCCAGGTTCAGTGGGCTGGGAGCAAGAGGCATAGATGAAGCCCAAAGTTGAGTGGCTTTCATCCAGCCCCTAGAGCCTGGCATTTTGAACTCAAACTTCTAGCCACCTAAACTCTAAGAGAATAAACTCCTGTTTGTTAAAGCCACACAGTCATGGTATTTCTGTTAGAGTGGCACAAAGTAAACAAAAAATGTGTGTGCATATGTGTGTACGATTTCACTTACATTAAAGTTAGACTTCAGTTTCATGCATCCCTCAATTCTGACTATTGTTGTTGTTGTTGTTGTTGTTGTTGTTATGTGCCATCGAGTAGTCTACAACTCATAGCAACCTTATATACAACACAACAAAATGCTGCCTGGTCCTGTGCCAGCCTCATAATCCCTACTATACCTGAGCCTATTGTTGCACCCACCACATCTGTACATCTTGTTGAGGTCCTTCCCTTCTTTCGTTGACCCTTCATATACCGAGCATGACATCCTTCTCTAGAGAACAGTCCCTTCTGACAACATGACCAAAGTAGGTGAGACGAAGTCTGGCCATTCTCGTTCCAAGGAGCATTCTGGCTGCACTTTGTCCATGACAGACTTGTTAGTTCTTTTAGCAGTCCATGGTACTTTGAGCATTCTTTGCCAACACAAATCTTCTTCAGTCTTCCTTATTCATTGTACATCTCTTGCATGCATATGAGGTGACTGAAAATACCATGACTTGGGTTAGGTGCATCTTAGTCTTCAAGGAGATATCTTTGCTCTTCATCATTTGAAAGAGGTCTTTTGCAACAGATTTGCCCAATGCAATACATTGACTGCTGCTTCCATTGCTGTTGATTATAGAACCAAGTAATATGAAGTCTTTGACAAAGTAAGTCTTTTTTCCATCTATTGTGATGCTGCTTATTGGTACTGGTGTGAGGATCTTTGTTTTCTTTATATGGAGGTGTAATCTATACTGCAGACTTTAGTCTTTAATCTTCCTCGGTAAGTGCTTCAAGTCATCCTCACTTTCAGCAAGCAAAGCTGTGTCATCTCTGTATCTCAGGTTGTTAATGAGCCTTCCTCCAATCCTGATGCCACCTTCTTCTTCAAATAGCCCAGCTTCTAGGATTGTTTGCTCAGCATAAAGATTGAATAAGTATGGGGAAAGGATACAACCCTGACATACTCCCTTCCTGATTTTAATCCATACAGTATCCCCTTGTTCTGTTCCAATGACAGCCTCCTAGTTTAAGTAGTGGTTCCTCATGAGTGCAATTAAGTATTCTGGAGTTCCCATTCTTCTCAATGTTATCCACAATTTGTTATTATCCACACAATCGAATGACTTTGCATTGTCAATAAAACACAAGTAAACATCTTTCTGGTATTCTTTGCTTTGAGCCAAGGTCCTTCTGACATCAGCTATGATATCCCTTGCTCCACATCCCCTTCTGAATCCAGCTTGCATTTCTGTAAGTTCTCTGTCAGTATACTGCTGCAACTGTTTTTTGAATTATTTCCAGTAAGATTTTACTCATATGTGATATCAATGATATTCTTTGATAATTTCCACATTCTGTGGGATCACCTTTCTTTGGAATGGGTACAAATATGGATCTCTTCCAGTCAGTTGTCCAGGTAGCTGTCTTCCAATTCTCTTGGCATAACTGAGTGAGTACCTTCAGCAGGGCATCTGTTTGTTGAAACATCTCAATGGGTGTTCCATCAATTCAGAACCCTTGTGTTTCACCAATTCCTTCAGTGCAGCTTTGATGTCTTCCTTCAATACCTTCAGTTCTAGATCATATGCCACCTCCTGAAATGGATGATCATCCCCCAGTTCTTTTTGGTATAGTGATTCTGGGTATTTGGTCCAACTTCTTTTGATGTTTCCTGCATCATTCAGCATATTGCCCAAGGAATCGTTCAGTATTGCAATTTCAGACTTAAATTGTTTCCTCAGTTCTTTCAGCTTGAGAAATGCCGAGCACATTCTTTATTTTTGGTTTTCTAATTCCAGGTCTTTGCACATTTTATTATAATAATTGACTTTCCGAGCTGCTCTTTGAAATCTTCTGTTCAGCTCTTTTATATTGTCATTTCTTCCATTTGCTTTAGCTACTCTCTGCTCAAGGGCGAATTTCAGTCTCTTCTGACTTCCATTTTGGTCTTTTCTTCTTTTCTCATCTTTTTAGTGACCTCTTGCTTTCTTCGTGGATGATGTTCTTGATGTTATCCCACAATTCCTCTGGTCTTCGGTCATTGGTGTTCAATGCATCAAGTCTTTTCTCTAGATGTCTTTAATTCAGGAGGGATGTAATGAAGGTCAGCTACTCCCAGGAGGAAGGTGAGGCAATCTACTTCCGTAGTGATACTGCCTCGAAAACCCAAGGAGGGGTCGCTATGAGTCGGGTCCGACTCGACAGCACATAACAACAACAACAACATAATCAAGGTCATATTTTGGCTCTGATGGACTTCTTTTGTCTTCAGCTTCAACTTGAACTTGCATATCAGCAGTTGATGGTCTATTCCACAATTAACTCCTTGCCTTGTTTTGGCTGAAATATTGAGCTTCTCTATTGCCTCTTGCCACAGATGTAGTCAATCTAAATCCTGTGTACTCTGTCTGGTGAAGTCCATGTGTGTTGCTGCCATTTGTGTTGTTGAAAAAGGTATTTGCAATGATAAGTTGTTGTTCTTGCAAAATTCTATCATGAAATCTCCAGCATCATTTCTATCACAAAAGCCACATTTTCCAACTACCAGTGACTCTTCTTTGTTTCCAACTTTTGCATTCTAGTCACCAGTGATAAATAACACATCTTGATTGAATATTCGGTCAATTTCACACTGTAGAAGTTAGTAAAAATCTTCAATTTCTTCATCTTTGGGTTTGATGGTTGGTGAGTAAATTTGAATAATAATAGTATTAGCTGGTCTTCCTTATAGGCATATGGATATTATCCTATCACTGACAGCATTGTACTTCAGGATAAATCTTGACACATTCTTTGTGATGATGAATGTACAATATTCTTTAATTTGTCATTCTGGGCATAGTAGATCATATGATTGTCTGATTCAAAATGGTCCAAACCATTTCAGCTCACTAATGCCTAAGATATCGATCTTTATGCATTCCATTTTCTGACAACTTTCTATTTTCCTAGATTTATACTTTGTACATTTCATGTTCCAATTATTAATGGATGTTTGCAACTGTTTCTTCTCATCTTGAGAGATGCCACATCAGCAAATGGGGGTCCCAAAAGCTTTGCTCTATCCACATCATGAAAGTTGACTCTATTCTGAGGAGGCAGCTCTTCTCCAGTAGCATTTTGAGTGCCTTTTGACCTGAGGGGCTCATCTTCTACCTTATGTCACACAGTGTTTCAGGCCATTCATAAAGTTTTCCAGGAATATATCAGACAGTATTTCACTGCTATTCGTAAGGTTTTTATGGCCAATTCTTTGAGAAGTGGATGGCTTCTTCCTTTTTCTGGGTCTGTCTTAGTCTCGAAGCTTCACTGAAACCTGTCTGTCATGGGTAACCCTGCTGGCATTTGAAGCACTGGTGGCATAGCCTCCAGCCTCACAGCAACACTCAAGCCACCACAGTATGACAAATTGACAGACAAGTTTGTCACCCCTTGCTGTTCGAAACTTCTTTGCTCATTTCCTGGTCTCCACCACCCTGCTCGCTTAGCTGGCCTGCCCTTGGGTCAAACACCCACCTTCCACTGGTCTCTGGACTGGCTTACTACAGCCTGTGCTCAGGATGGCTCCATGCACACAAACACCCACCTTCCCCTGGTCAATTCTGATACATACAGGATATTACAAAGTTTCTGAGCAGTTAAATTAATTGTTAGAAATATCACTTAAATTAGTTCCACTACCTCTCAGTTTGTTGTACTGTGGTGGCTTGTGGGTTGCTATGATATGGGAAGCTATGTCACCAGTATTTCAAATACCAGCAAGGCCACCCCTGGTGAACAGGTTTCAGAGGAGCTTCCAGACTAAGATAGACCAGGAGGAAAGACTTGTGATCTACTCCTGAAAATTAGCCAATGGAAACTATGAATCCAATAGAATATTGTCTGGTATAGAGCTGGAAGATGAGCACCCTAGGTTGGTAAGCTCTAGACTATAGCACAACAATGGACTCAGCCACACCAATGACCATGAAGATGACAAGGTTCCAGGCAACATATTATGCTGTTATAGATAAGATTGCCAAGAACTGGAACTGACTTAACAGCAACTAAAAATAACAACAACATCTTACTCAAAGTCTTCCTCTCAGTAACTGTCTATTATTTCTTTTTTCACAGTTCTAAACATCACGGCTAACTAGTTTCTCAGCATAGGTTGCAAGGGGTTGACTTGCTAGAGTAAGGTAGATAAAACAAAGAGATAACATTTGAGAGAAAGTCACAGAGGAAAGATGGAGAAGAATTCAAAAAGTAGAGATGAAATTGTTAAACTGTCGCCATAAGTGACGTTTAGGGTAAGAGTTAGGTAAATCTCCCATGTCTCATCAGTCTCTGAGGGTATTACTGAATTACAGAATATACTCTTTCATGTCCATAGTTCACAGCCTAAGTGATCACACAAAGGTCTGGTTATATTCATTATATTGTGTATGAGGTGACAGGTATGTATGCAGTGCTTGCTAGGAATAATTCCTTCAAAAATGATTATGATTTTTAAAGTTTTTACTTCAGGGATGAGATTTAGTTATAAAGAAAATTAACTTCTATAAAATATCTCATTATTCAATATGTCAGATAAATGAGATATTATGTACATAATCCTAACATAAAAGAAATTCTCTGTTCTCTAATTATGTAAGAAAAGGGGAATATTGATTTGGGTGCTTTCTATTTCAGTTGAAAAGCAGATAAAGCAGATAGCATTTCAGGGGCCTTACAATTTCTTTAAGAGCTTCTGCAGCACATTATTTGCACAGAAGATTTTTTTGTGAGGATTAAATGATTGCTTAGCAGAGTGCCTGGAACATAATATTTCCTTTATCATTATCATTACTGTGATTGTATTCACTTTTTTCTCCCCGTAAATTTTCTATGTATTAGATTTTCTCTATGCATCTTACACTTCTTAGTTTTAATTCACTTGCACTTTTGTGTGTCAAGTTTAAATGGCATTGAATTAAATACTTTCTCTAAGTATTCTCAGAGTTTCCATAGATGGTCCCACTTGAAACAAAGAATGGATACCAGCTACCACACTTTTTTTGTGTATCCTACAGTGATATATCATGTAAAACAAAGACTCTTCTTCCAAAATTTAGACATAAGGGGAATGGACCTGCTTCAGAAAGATAAACTGGGTAAAGTCCCCTTCAATAGATAATGGAACATAGTAGTGACTTTATTAAAAGTATTAGGCATGCTGGTGGTGTAGTGCCTAAGACATGTGACTGCTAACCAGAAGGCTGGTGGTTCAAACCCACCAGCCACTCCTCAGAAGGAAGGTTGGGCAATCTACTTCTGTAGTGATACTGCCTCATATTAGCTTATTTAAATAAAGGAAAGGTTAATCATAAGAGAATGTATTAATTAAAATCTAATTGGTAAAACAAAAGATGCTAGATATTTAACACAGAGGTTATTCAATATAAGAAATTAGTTACAAATATCTTGGAATGGTTAAAGGAGAAAGGCAAGGGTTCTAGGAGAACTGAAAGGATGATTGTCAGAGTGGCTGAATTCCCAGCCCAGGAGGCTGCCTCTTCTGTTTCCATGGTGGGACCATTCAGAGATGTTGCCCAATTGGAGGTGAAGCACCAATGAGATGCACTGCTGAAAGCCCTGCCTCCTGGCCTGCTTATATCCACACTCACTTTGCCCTTCTGTTGACATAACAACCAACTGCAAAGGCCTCAGTTTCCGAAGCTAGAAGCTGAAAGCATTGTCTTTCTTCCAGCTTCTGCCATTCTAATGTTGCATCCCCTTGGTTAAACCTAAGAGGAAGAAGAAGCAAGAAAGCTGGAAATGCAATTTGTAGGTTCACAGGTTCAGTCGTACAAGGCAGCGTGCAGGATATAGATGTGGGACTTAATAAGATGAATAAGAATCAGAGCCTACCCCTTAGCTATCCAGTATCAGCACATCCTTCTACCTATATTTTAGTTTCACTAGCAACATTAACCACTGTATGCTTCCACCTGACATAATACTGTGATGCCTTGTGCAAGTGAAGATGTTTTTACCCTCAATTACTTTATTCATATCTGGGTGATTGGGATTCCCCTTCAGTTTAGACATAAGCCTCCTAAATATTCTGTGACTTAATGATGAAACTGTGAATCAGTATCTACTAACTTTTAAAAAACAAAGTAATAGGGAAAGAGAGGAGAGAAAATCGATTAGCAGATACAAATGTACATATAATAATCAAGAAATAAAATATACATAATATCTATTATTCTCATTTCTGTAATGAAACATAAGGCCATGGTTGATATTTCTAACTTTTATCTTTGATAATATCTCACTCTGTAGCTCATATGATTAGGATAGTTTCCTATGAGACAACTCCAACTTTCATTACTAGAAAGATCTGTGTCTTTAGTGGCCATGGCCTCACTGGGATGCTGTAGCCTTTTAATGCTTGTGTGATTGTTGCTGTTAGTTGTCACTGAGTCAGCTCTGACTCATGGTGATCCCATGGATGGTAGAACAAAACATTGCCAGGTCCTGCACTGTATTCATGATCTTTGGTATGTTTGAGTCCATTGTTGAAGCTGTTGTTTCAATTCATCTCATTGTGAGTTTCCTCATTTTTGTGGATCCTCTGCCTGATATGATGTCTTTTCTAACAATTGTTCTTTCATGATGATGTAACCAAAAGTACATAAGTTGAAGTCTGACCATCCTTGCTGCTATGGAACATTCTGGTTGTATTTCTTCAAAGACGTACTTGTTCATTTTTGTTTGCTTGTTTAGTTTTTGGTAGGCCATAGTATATTTGGTATTCTTTGCCAACACCACATTTCAAATGCTTCAATTCTTAGGGACCCTATAATCTCTCAGCAAAGTCAGGCAATTAAACAAAAAATAATAATAATATGATAAGTGGAGAAGTGCTATGATGGAGAAGTCCTGTGAGCTATAGGTGAAGCTCTCCAACTTCTACCTGGAAGAACACTTACCTTACAGAAGAACATTTAAGATAATTACTGAAGGACACACTAGGTATCCCACTGTGTAATTAAATGTATTTTGAAAAGTCTTCTAATTTAGTATCCCAGTAAAGTTTTGTTTCCCACAATATAATGTTTAGTCAGTTGGAACATTTCAATATTTGTTGGCTCCAACTCATAGCAACCCCTCCTCGGATTTCCGAGGCAGTATCACTATGGAAGTAGATCACCCAACCTTCCTTCTGAGGAGTGGCTGGTGGGCTTGAACTGCCAGCCTTCTGGTTAGCATTCAATGCCTTAGGCACTATGCCATCAGAGCTTCTTATATTTATAATGAATATAGACCCTTGGTTATAGAGACCCCTATCTTCTTCTTGATTATAAAGTTTTTATTGTGCACCCATTTTCACCTTCCTTTTCCAGGTTGTTCCTCACCCATTAACATAAAATCACTGCCCCCTAAGTTTCCTAACTAATATTTTGACTTGCTGTTGTCACTTTGATCCCATGTTTATAGTTCTTAAAAGAGCACAATTCTCAAAGCAGACTTTTTTTACTTGTTAAGCTGAACTATCAGGGATATTTTTGGTTTGTGTTTTAAAGATTATCTCAGGACAGTAGTTTCAGGGTTTCATCCATCTTCCATGACGCCATGAAGTCTGGAGTCCATGATAATTTTCAATTCTGTTCTACATTTTCCCCCTTTTCATCACAATTCTTCTATGGAAACTTTGATCAAAATATTCAGTAATAGTTACTGGGTACCCTCTAGCTCTTCTGATCTCATAGTAAAAGAAGCAGTTGTTCATGGAGACAATTGGTTCCCCTCCTTCACTTATTGCTCAAGGTAAATAAAGACCAAGACTCATGCCTTGCATGACCACCTGCAAGTTTTTAAGAGCCCCGGCACTGCACAGTGAACTAGGAGGTAGAACAGAAACACTAAACAGATTATTAGGTCAATTAACTGGGATACACTGTGAAACAATTACCCTAAACCTCCAAACTAAGGAATCAGATCTCTTGAGGAGTGTGAGAATGGTTGTACGAACTGAAAAGAATGTAATCAATGTTACTGAAGTTGTACATGTAGAAATGGTTGAATTGGTGTATGTTTTCCTGTGTATGTGCTCAACAACAACAGAATAATAATAATAATGTTGTTGTTGTTATGTGCTGTTGAGTCAGACCTGACTCATAGCGACCCCTCCTTGGGTTTCCAAGGCAGTATCACTATGGAAGTGGATTGCTCAACCTTCCTTCCAAGGAGTGGCTGGTGAGTTTGAACCACCAGCCTTCTGGTTACCAGTCAGGTGCCTTAGGCACTACGCTACCAGAGCTCCCAATAATAATTGTAAAACCTAAAAAAGTTTTAATTGAATAATATAAATGACTATATTCAATAACCGTTTAAAATTCTTATATACCTACTACTTGATTTTGTGAACATACACATAATGTTTCTTTCAAAATAAGTTTTAATTCATCATTAAAACCAGTAAGTCATAGCGTCTCTAACCATTTCTTGAGTGCCTCATGAATGTTATGTGTACAGTTAGCTCAAAGGTATATGTGGAGGCAATTTGATGCTGTACTTGAAGGCATGTGCTCTGAAGACAGACCACCTACATTCAAATCCTGACTCAAACTCTTGATTGCTGTGTGACCTTTAGCAAGTCATCCAATCTCTCTATGGCTTATTTTCCTCATCTATAAAATGATGTTAATAATACTGCCTTCATTATAGGATTTTTGGAAGGAAAGGGTTAAATGAGTTAACACATGTAAGATAGTTAGAAAGGTAAGTAGGTAGCAACATAGAATGTTTTTACAAATAAGGTCATTTTATTTTTGAAGCTTATCTGTTGAGGGTATTTTTTTTATAAAGCAATAAATACTGTGAATTTTTTTAACTTACTCATTTTTGACATTTCTGATCTGGAATACAAATTACAGCGGTTATCATGGTGCAATTGAAAGACTCCCATGCTGGGATTTTTGAGTTCTGTTTCTGTCTTTATTACTAATTAGTGTAATAATTTGATATTCAAAAATTTCAAGCCTCTTTTATGCTTTGGAAAGAAGCAGAGTATAAAACTAAAAACAAAAACAAACAAACAAAAAAACCACTGTCATCATACAGACTAGGTAAAATACCAGATACCTTGATTCTGGGATTTCATTAAACTAGAAATAATATTGAGAAGTACTCACCATCTCAAGACATCCTTTTGGATTTCCTAGTAGTCATACTAAAAGCAAATTATTATCTTCCCAGGTGTTATAACAAGTTATGGATTATATCTAGATGGTATACTAATTCACAGTTCCTCAGAACTCAGCTGTCATGCTCATGGATTTGCTCCCTGGAGCCTACATTCCTTCCGAGTCCAGGCATGCACGGCCAAAGGTTGTGCAATGGGTCCACTGGTGAGTATGTGAATTTACATTCTGGGGATATATTAAATGTCAGATGATAATGAATATCAAGGAAGAAGTGTTAGTGACTCACACATTGAGCACAGCTAGCCTTTCAAGCAGAATGAAAGATTTTCTTTTTATAAATTTTTATTTAAGAGTTATTAAGGTTTTATATTTGACATAAATTTTAAGACTACACAAAGGCCTGGTGAAGGACAGAATATACATTTTACTGAAGGAACAGTCAGTTCACAAGTTTAGCAGGCACAGATACCATTTTGACCAATTTAGGGAAATATTTAAAGTGGCTATTTCCCTCACTAATAATACTAAAATATCAACAACTATGTGAGCTTATAAGGAGCTATGGTAGCATAGTGGCTAAAGCACTTGACTGCTAACCAGAAGGCTGGCGGTTCAAACCCACCAGCCACTCCTCGGAATGAAGGTTGGGCAATCCTACTTCCGTAGTGATACTGCCTCGGAAACCCAAGGAGGGGTTGCTATGAGTCGGGGCCGACTCGACAGCAAACAGCAACAACAACAACATGTGAGCTTATAATTAAAAGTGAAAAATAATTAAAAGTCCATAGCTGGGACAACATGACAACACTTCCCCTAAAAAGTAAGTTAATTGATTAAAAAATAGAGTTTTTCTTATGTATTATATCTCTGTAAATATTAAAACGTAAAAATGTCACTTTGTGAACTAAGGTGCACCTGACCCAAGCTGTGGCATTTTCAATCACCTCATATGCTTGTATAAAATCTGGGTAATAGATAGGGAAGACTAAAGAAGAATTAATGTCTTTGAATTATGGTGCTGGTGAGGAATATTGAATATTCTATAGACTGCCAGAAGAATGAACACATACATCTTGGAAGAAGTACAGCGAGAATGCATCCTAGAAGGAGGATGGTCACACTTCTTTTGAAGTACTTCAGACATGGTATCAGGAGGAACTAGTCCCTGGAAAAGGACATGCTTGCTAAAGTAGAGGGTCATCGTAAAATTGGTAGACCCTCAATAAGATGATTGATACAGTGGCTGCAACAGTGGGCTCAAACATAGCAATAATTAACTATGAGGATGGAGCAGGACTAAGCAGCATTTCATTCTGTTGTACATAGGGTCACTGTGAGTTGGAACTGAATTGAGTAGTGCCTAAGGCATTTGACTGCTAACCAGAAGGCTGGCAGTTCAAACCCACCAGCCACTTCTTGGAAGGAAGGTTGGGCAATCTACTTACATAGCCATACTGCCTCAGAAACCCAAGGAGGGGTCACTATGAGTCTGATCCGACTCAGTGTAGGGACTCAACAACAATACGACATTGTACTATAATATTTTTATTTCATTTATCTGATATGACTTTATAAGAATACTATTTAAAATATATTGATAACAGTTTTTGATATCCACTTTCAGAAATCTATAATTTATGCCTATAAATTCATTAGCACTTAAAAGACTTTTAAATTTTTATTTTTATTCTAAATATAATTTTAAATCCAATTAATATAATCATCCTAAACCAGCATGATAGTCTTTTATATCTAAATGCCACATTTTATTTTTTCTTGATTAAATGGATATAACTTCTTTTGAATACTTCTTTTAATAAAGCTTCTTTCAATACTAATTATTTTTAGATTTTTTTTTTTTTTTTGGCAGTGTTTGCTCATGCGCTACTGTTTTAATGCACTCAGTCTTCATTGAAGAGTGTATTATAAATATTATCTTGAAAAACAGCTCTAATTTTTAACTTTTGCTTCCTTATTGTTGATCACACCTCCAATTTTGTTTTACATATTGGTTGCTTTCCAAGCTGCTAACATCATCTATTGGTAGAGCTGAGCTGTAGTCTTTATTGCCATTAAGCATTTTATAGCCAGGACCCTTCTGATGGATACTTACTCTTAAAAGCAGGAATGGCTTTAGGCCAGATTTCTTTCCTCATTCAAAAAAAGAAAGAAGGAAACAAAAGAATTCCTTACATGGGTTTAACACTTAGACTTTTTCAAGAACTTAAACTGTAAATTGTGATTCTGGCTACTAAATTGGCTTCCACACTGTCTCCCAATGTTCTGACAACTCTAACAAGGGAGACTATAATCAGTCTGCTTCCTGCCCTGATGGTAGGTAACATTAACCTTAAAAAAATCAAATGCTATGGTGCCTTGATGGGAAGGGGAAAAACAGAATTGGATTGTAAAACCTACCCTGTCATACCGTTACACACATTCTTAACTCGGTCCTGACTTGAAGCACAGTTATTTTCTCCTCTTGGTACTTTTCTTTATCCTGCACTCAGTATGCAAGTGCTTTTCCCAAGTCAATGATCCATCTCTAATCACTGGGATTGAATAACAACATCCTTATTTAGAACAAGTCAACTATATGCTGCCAAGAAGCTAAAGCCTATGGTCTTCACTTGGTTTCTGAAATAATTTTGTAACAAGTACAGTAAATATTATGTCCCCGAAAGATTCTATATCTGAGTATTCTAAATAGGTATCAAAATCATGAAAGAGATTACAGCTCTTTTTCAGTGGTGATTTTAAAAAATATGTCCTTATTGATATGAGAAATCTATGAATCGATCTTAATAGCTAGGTTTCCTATCATGAAATTATACAGGATATTTAACAAAATTCAGTCAAATTTAACAGTGCTATATATGCATCTCTTAAAGGTATTTTTTTTTTTTTGTAAAAGCTCAATGTTAGACCATTGCCATTTCTTTCATATTTTTCATTTTATTGAAACAATAAAAAATTCATAAATTTTATTTTTTAAACTCTTGGTGGAGAAACAAAATGAAATTTTTGAGTCAATATTTCTGATGCACATAATATTGTTCTATAGTAATTCTTTGTTTTTAGAAAGAGAAATCTGTTATTTTTTTGTTAGTTTTAAGTTCTTTTATATATGTAATACCATTGTTATCCATGCATGTAGGAAAATATTATTCAATATTTTCTATGAAAAATATGCTTATACAGTCTTGCATGTGGTATAGTTTACCCTCAAAATTAACAAGTTGCTTGCTCACAGAATAAAAGGAAAACAAAAACATTAGGAACAGAAGAAAGTTTTGGCAAAATAAAAAAATCTTAAAAAGTACAAATATATACACAAATACCTATTCTTACCATTTTTATGTCATTTTAGCAAAATATGTTTTTTTCCCAAACATGGTTAAAATAATAATCAAATACTATTAATTGTTATTTATAATCCTGAAGGGGTTACTCTGTCTCCATCTTAAAGAAGATTCACTTAATGGTTTCATTTCTTGTTCAGTTAAAATAATCTATTTGACTTTTAAAGAAATTCCAACAAAAAAAATGTCCTTTGATCCTAATTTTAAGATGCTAATATGGATTGTCAAATTAAATCCAGTAACTGAGTTTTTAAATGCTTAAAATAATGAAATAAATTATTGCAGAATGTAACAGAAAATAACTGTTTAAGTGCTTTCCTTGCTATCATTTATATTGGAGAGAAACCTGTCAGTACTGTGCTTCTGTAATGAAACTTTGAATTTGTCCATAAACAAATCATTTCATCCCCCCCCCCCAATTAAGCTAATGTTAGATAACACTGGTTAAATCTAAGATAGGGAATTTTATGACTGTGTCTGGCCTTGGAACATTCATTGGATCAAGTTTTCGACTTGATGGCACATAACAACAACAACAACAACTTAAGGGTGAGGTGGGAATGTTCAGGTCACTGTTTTATGATATGATTAAAAAAGATATCTTGGTTTTTTTGGTGAGGGTGTACTTATGCAGATAAATACACACACTCATCCTTTCACTGTACTCATATTTTACAGGGAAACAAGTAATTTTGTTATTTTAAGACATCTAAATTTTAATGGCAATATATGTTATGGTAGAGAAAACCCTATGTGGAAAATCTGCCCTCAGCCTGCTATTACTTCCTATGCTTTTCTTTGGGAAATATACTTACTTTGCTTAGCATCCATTTTCTCAACTATCACACCAAAGGGAAAATAATGCCTACCTTAAAAGATTGGTGTCATAAATTAATGAAATATTATTTATACAGGGGTTTCTGATACATAGTAAAATTTTTACTAAGGATGAAAATTTTATGAGGAAAAACAAATCGTACATTTGTTCTCAATGAAATTTTTTGTCTATATCAAGGGAGATTGCCAGGTAAAACAAGCCCACTTTTACCTTCCCAGGTCTTTCCTTAGCATTCTTATTCAGGAAAAATAACTTATTTAAGGAAAAAAAAAAAAAGTCTAGGTCATAGTACTCAGAAGGAAGGTTGGGCAATCTACTTCCGTAGTGATACTGCCTGGGAAAACCCAAGGAGGGGTCGCTATGAGTCGGTCGATGGCACATAACAACAACAACAGGTCATAATAAAAGACAATTGTGAAATGTGTGCTTTATGCAATTACAGACAAAATAAGATCAGAAATTTGTGTTTGAGTCTCTTATTGAGTTTATTTTTATAATTAAAAACTTTCAAAAAGCTATTTATAAATAAAAGAACACATGTAGACCCATGATCATAGTGTTTTATCAGAAGATTATAATGAATCCAATTCTATTACCTTGTGTCCAAGTTTAAAAAATATTAAACACATTTTATATATTAATCAAACAGGCTGTTTCTACATCTACAAAGTAAGGTAGAGTGTTTATCCAGACACTTAAGGAAACTTAAAAACACATTTATTTTGAATTAACTATATATTTGAGAATAATGTATACAATAATCATATTATCTGTAATAGCGTTTAATTCTTTACTTCAACTTTTTTGATTCTAATTTTATTCAGAACCCTTTAAAACCACTTTTTATAGAGTAATTTTAACTGTACACATAGACATAATGAAACCAACTGCATCATTATGCAATATTAAAATGATGAATTGATGTTTTTCCAGTCACATTTTGTACATAGCCATTAGACTAAAAACAGAATAGGTATTATAGATCTCAAGAACCCTAGTGCCTTTCTCAGATAGAAATAAAGCATGTCATGACCTCATACTTATTAAAAATTAACACTCTGTCTTTTTCACATTTATTTTCATAATTGGGAAAGTGTATTCACCATAACAAATAAAGGTTTAATAATTGAGAATATTTGCCTGCAAAGGATTGCACATCTGGTCACCTTCTTGTAAGGCATGAGTTTATACTTTAAGGTCAAAATTATCAACATATTCAATAAATCTTAAAAGGTCAAACATTTATGAATGATGCTTAGGAGTTCGTGGTAATGAGTTAACCAAGTTTAAACTAGTGATTAAAAGATAGTAAAATTTCCTGCAGCCTTTGCTGCTTTCTTGCCAACTTCATCTTCTTCTAGTCACTTAGTCATTTTACCTATTTTGCTACTGAAATCTTTTGGCCACTGTGCAATTAGGGACTACATTTTATTTCAGAGCACTTCAAATAATTCATCTTTTGCTGTTTTCTCCATAGATTCATTAACACTGTATTAATGAAGCTTTTCAACCTTTTTAAAAAATGATTATATCTTGGGATTAAATCACTCAGGTGTGTTTATTTCTTGATCTCTGGCATGATGCCAACTTTACATACCTTGAGCAAAAATGCTCAGGCAACTGTTTTAATGTGCGTGCCTCGAGATGGTCTGAGTGTGGCCTTTTAACAAAGCCCAGAAGTCTGTCACTTCAGACAGGAACATATGATAACGGACTTGATGTATTCCTTCTCTTCTGCAATCACATCAAAATTATTGTTAAGCAGTCCTAGAAGTAGTCTATGGATATGCCCAGCCATAAAGAAAATCACAGTATGAGCTGATTCACATTTTCCGGAAATCACAAACAACTGTCTTGGTCACGAGCTCGAATTTTAAGCTTAACAGCAGGAGGAAGAAAACATGAGGTATGCTTTGATCCTGCTGACAAAATGAGGTATTCACACAAGATGCTACTGTCAGAATAGTTTACTTCACAGCAAAGAGAGATTCTTTGAAGAAATATGCTTAAAGTGCAGCATGTACTTACTTTATTTGCAAACAAAAATAAATCTTTTTATACATACAGGTGGAAAATCGAACTCTAGAAGCCCCTCCTGAAGGAACAGTAAATGTGTTTGTCAAAACAGAGGGAACCCGACAAGCCTATGTAAAGTGGGAAGCACCTTTTTCCCCTAATGGATGCTTAATGTACTCAGTGCTTTTTACTGGAATTTTTTATGCAGATCAAGGTAATTTGTTTGTAACTTTAAGATGTTAAATAATATTAAAAAGCAATTTATTTTCTTTTGAAATCTTTGTTTTAGCCACAGATTTTATTTTTTTTTTTTCTATCTGCCTTAAAAATAATCTGTGTGGAAGAGCTAGTGCAGCAGTTCTCAAAATGTGGTGTGCAGACTAGCTGTTCAAAGTTTTATCTGAGAAATCATTGGCAGTTACATTCTCAGGCCCTCTCCAGACCGAAAGAATCAGAAACTTTGAAGGTGAGGCCCAGAAAACTGTGTTTTAACAAACTAACCAAGTGATTCTGATGCACACTCTTAAGTCTGAGAACTACTGTGGTATATTGTCTATGTTCTTTCCCTCTTGCTTAATAAAGTGACTGGAGCCTCCAGTTGGTGCAAATGGTTAATGCGCTCTGCTGCTAACTGAAAGGCTGGAGGTTTGAGTCCACACAGCTGTCCCTGGGCTACAAATGTCCCGACTGACGTATAACCCATAGTTATGAAACAGGGCTTTGAACCAGTTTGAATCAGTTCAATCATGCCCAAAGACACTAAATCAAACAGGTCCAAATTTTTAAAATTTAGGTAATCCAGAACAAGCACTGGAATGGAAAATACTACAACTTGAAACCCTGGAATGAGAGACTAAGAGGTGTAGTGGGCCCTTTCTGGAGAAATAAGATGCAGGAGATGGGTTATTGGCAGGACTGTGGGTAGCTACTCACAGTCAAAGAAACATGGTCACCCACTATCTTTAAGCAGGGCACTGATTCTGACTTCTCAAAATGCAACAGGTGAGAGATTTGGTTGCTATGCAAGGCACATGCTGCTCTTGTTTTCTAAAAAGAAGGTTAAGTTTCTGCAGGGCTTCAATCCATAATTTTATCCATCCATGTTACTGTTCCAGTGCCCCCATATTTTAAAAGTTCAAGTGTTTCGGTTTCACTTCCTTGCCCATAAAGCCTATTGTATTAAAAATTCGAGATACAATGATAAAAGGTAAAAATGGTTCATAATAATAAGTGGGTGCTACTTTGTGATGTGCATCAAAATAATATTATTATTACTGTATTATTATGTCAAAGATGTTTTCATGTATCTGGAAGTGTTTGTTAAATGTTTTTTATACATAGAAATCTACACTTAATATTATACACTAAGACAAACATTTGACTAACTAATGTTAAAATCAAAACATACCTAACTGTTCCGACTTATGCACAAATTCGACTTAAAGAAAGGCTTAGGAATGGAACTCATTTGTAATCTGCGGACAGCCTGTGTATCTGAGAAATCCATCACTGAAAACTGTATGGAGCACAATTCTACTTTGACACACATGGGGTCGCAATGAGTCAGAGTCAACTTGATGGCAACTAGTTTGGTTTATTTTTTCAATAAGATGTTTAAAACA